>NC_092459.1:35506295-35824957 GCF_047495875.1 Pithys albifrons albifrons
CACTAACTAAAATTTAGAAAACAAAATAGAAAAACATTTGGACAACTGTATAGGTAGGTATCATGACAATGCTCAGATTATGCTTTTTGTGTGTACAAACAATAACCTTTTAATTCTATAGTTGATAACACTTCAAATTTTAAATGTTAATATCCTCTTTCAATTTTAAGTTTCACATGACTATCCAAATTCATCTCCAGGGAGCTGTTTAGGACATTGGTTCTTAATTCACAGCTAGAGAAGTGGCTGACAGAGGATGAAGCAATGAGTCTGAAGTGAACTGTTGGAACAACCAAGACAACAGAGAAGCACTCCTGGCCTGCTCCTTTACTGTTTTTTTTCTTTTAGTCTCCCAAAGCAATGCTTATTATTCTTCTCCTTTGTCCCAGCAACACAACAAATCTTCAAAAGACTCTTAGGGAGATCATCTGCCTTCTAATCTTCCTTTCACACTTTTACTGTGAAAAAAGCCTTGGTCGTATGAAGCCAGTGATATTGCAAGAAACATCAATTTTCAATGTATGAAGTGCTAAGTGTAGTTGCTTCACTGCAGGACTTGTTTTATAAGCCTTACTGTTTATGTCTTTCCATGTTCAAAGCATTGTACATACCAATCAAAACCTTTTGTCATTTTTCAAACCTAAGGGCACCAATCCCACTGCACCTTTTGTCCTTTAATTTTTACTACCTCTGTCCCAACTCAAGCTTAAGTGTAGTTATCACTTTGAATTTAGACCAGAGAGAGAAGGAAGTCAGTCTCTCAGAGAACTTATTCCTTTGGGGGTAGTTAGTTTGTGACCAAAGGCTCCTAGAAATCCCCCAAAAGTTGGGTTGGAGCAGCAGGAAGCATTCAGTGCTTGAAGTCTGACAGCAGAAGCATCCCTGGTGTAACAAAAGAATCTCCCGAACTGAGCAGCAGTTCTCTTGGCTGACTCACTACAATAACTCAATTTGGAAGTTGGGTAATTTATCAGTATTTGCAGAAGCTACAACCTGCAAATTTAAGGCTTAATCATAACATTGGTTTTGTTGACATTTTTTGTAAGCTATGATAATAATCAGTATACGAGGAGTAACATTGCAGCAAACCACCTCAGAGTCCAGGAAGATTAATGGAAACTACCAACCCTAAGAAAGAAGATGCAAAAATATATTCCAAAATGCTTCTTGATAAATGCCAATCTTAAAAAAAAGAATGAAGCTTTACATCAAAAGGCAATCAGAAGGCCAGAGCTTTAAGCTAATGTGAATGTAAGAAGAAATGTACAAGTACTAAGCAAGAAATTGCAGCATGCTGGTCTCAGATACAGACTAATTTCTCTTTATAATTCCAGAGCTAAAAAGCCCCCAGAGCTGAACAGATATGCATGAAAGATGATTCAGAGAATTGCCAGCAGGGCTTTTTTCTACATGTTGCCAAATGTATGTTACACAAAATTGTCATTAACGGCCAGCTTATTCCATTTTACAGGGCTACAAATCTCCTTGAATTAAATATTCATGGGTCTTGCTTGGAATGCTGAATCCTGTGGCATTTTGTAAGACACAACAGAAATTAGCCTTTTCAACCATATATTCTAATATATAAATTATAAAATGATGAGTTTTAATCATATTAAATTCATTATTAGCTGTGGACATTAAAATCGGAAATCACATATTTTATATCCTTAGTTTCACAAGAAAACATTCATACAACATGGAGTAAGTCCAACCAGTAGAACTCATCATGTGCTTTTCAGTGTTTTTATTTGGCAAGTAGCAAGCTGATGTGCTTGGAGATGAAAAGCAAAGTGGGAAAAAATGTATATTGAAAAAATCAGTACGTATTTTCTCTTTCAAGTCTGCTACATGACTAAGACAACTTAAAACTGCATTTTCTAGAGGATAATTTGGATAATGAGCAGGGAAATATTGTCCTCTAAGAAGAAAAAAAATAGCATTCCTAAGGAGAAAATGAAAGGATCCTACCCACACTTTGTGAGAAATTAATCGTTGTAGTTCTGACTTAGGAACAAGCAAGTCAGTGGCTCTGGGTAAGAATCGATTAAGTTGAACAGGGTAGCTATTTGCTGAGCACTGTAAGTAAAGGGAAAAGAAATGTAGGTTTCATTTTAAAAACAGTACTCAAAAAACTCCTGTTACTGTGAAACTAGTTGTTATCCTTAGAAAGGACATTCTCCCATTTACACCAGTGGTTCTGATTTTGGCTGATAATATTGCCTTGTAACCAATTTGAAAACACAACCAAACAATAGCTTCTGCCTAATCACAATTTTTATCCCTTCTACAGAGCATGACCCCACAAATGCCAATCAGACATGCACCACAAGGTCTCTGGTTTGAATACTGGGATTGAGCAACCCATGAAGAACCTCTTCCACCTTCTCTGCTGCTGGCAGAGAGTTTTCATTCTGTTACTGGTGAAAGGGTTACAGACAGACTTTCTTCTCCTTTCCCTTTTCTTAAATGTTTCTTCTTTAATTATACCAAGTGTTGAAATGTTAATGTAGCTATGCTTTGTGCAGGAAAGCAGCTGAAGGGCCAAAGAATTAGGGGAGGGGGTAAGAGACAATTACCTTCGCAAAAACAAATGTCACCAAGTTTAGCTGCTATGTAACAGTTTAACATTGTAACAGGCAGGAACAGTGGTTAAGCACAGTTTTTCCATAAACAAATATAAAATGTATCAAAAAACCCAGAGTTATACTTCTTAAGAAAGAGAACTGCAACTCATGGGGTAAATTCACCAGCATCCATCAAGTGAATTGAAATGCCTGATGTGCAATCACTGGAAAATTCTGGAAGAAGAAAGCAGACAAAACTAAGCCAATTCAGGAGATTTTTTTTTCAAATCTGATATCCCTTTGAAAGGTTTTACAACTTACTTAGTTTCCTATGTATCCTTTTTGCCAATGTCACAAAAAGATAACAGTCCATTCTTTAACCCTAGAACATAAAGGTTTTTATCTCTGTCACAACTGCGAATCACATAAGGAAAAAAGTAACATCATTCAAGCAAGAATCCGTGATGATGTTCAGAAGATACTTTACAAATCTCTACCCAGCTCCAAGATAAGGTGAGTTTATAATTTCGATGTAAGTATTAAGAAAACGCTGGGATGATGGCATGCTGGTATGAACTCTGAGCTAATAAACTAGATTACTGTCATGCTCCGTCCTACTTGTGAAACAACTTCAATAGAACCCTTCAAAAACTTTCTTATAGCAGAGTGAGGGGAGACATACAGACATGGCAGCAAAGTCAACAAGTCCACCAGTCATGAAATAAGGAGGTACTCCAAAAAGTCAGAGAGCTACACCTCCTCTCTTGACACCAAGAACAGTTTAAGTACTGTGCTCATTTTATGACCCATCTTTTAAAAACCTTTTCTGTTGTATCCTCAGCAGAAGGAGAACGTGACTTTTATAAACCAAAATAATTCAATAAGCTACAATTTGTTGAAATTAAATAATTCTAAAATCAGGGCAAATAACATGAATCTTAAGAGTTAGCAGGTGGGGAGTCAGTGGTACTGGTTTTGGGAGAAAGACATAGAAATTCAGTTCAAGCAGAAACCAAAGACATCTTGGCTAAAATAAAGGTGTAACAACTATTGTAGTGGAAGTTGAAGGAAGATATTAGATAACACACCATTCCTCATTTACCAAAATACTAAAAAAGGTGGACCAAAGTTTTAGCTGCATTAAATAGACAATACTTAGGTTATTAGGCTTCTGAGAATATTTTCCCCTTCAGCTATACACGTGAATTTGTCCTTTCAGAATATGTGAAATTTCAGGGAAAAGCACTGAAAGCCCTGAGTTTCAAAAGGGGTATCAGCTCAGATCCTGACAACTGTTTTTAACTGGTGCAAACAGACATATTACAGAATAAATAAAATGCTCCAAGAAGGTACCACAAAGGATCAAAAGTTTCAGATTCCCACTCACAACTGGGGATAAAAAAGAAAGACCTTTAAAAAACCAAAACCACTCTAGGATACTAAAACCTAATTAGAGCAGAAGAGTGGTTTACAAAGGGAATAACAGTCAGCTGTTCATTAGGAAGAGAAGGAAACCAATTTTGTCTTAGGAGTGGCATAAGAATATTGAGTGGTGTTTAATTCACTGGATCCCTCCTCCCCAGCTCCCTTTGTACAGGACAGAATAGGTCACACAGTGGTGCTCGACAACATTTTTTTCCCTAACTCCTTCTATTGCAGCACCTGGGCATCATACCCATCTGCATTTGTATGGCCAGACTTGGCGAACGCAGATTTGGGAAGAGCTCTCCCCACGTGGGTGTGCCCTTCCAGCCTGCACAGTGGATTTTTTAGGTGAGGCACAGTGTGCGCAGAACTGGCCCCACCGTTTAAGTCCTGAGGTCCATCCGCCACAGCCGAGCGAGCTTGGACAGTGACAGGGAAGTCCTCGGGACTGTCACAGCACCCGGTACTAACCGGGGCTGACCCTGCTGAGCATCCGAAGTCTGATGGGATGGGATGGCAGGGAGGCATTGAACTGCCAGGGGATGGTCCCCACTGAGACTCGAACTCAGGTCCTTGGGATTCAGAGTCCGGAGTGCTCTCCTTTACACCATGGGACTGCCCCCACCTTAAATACAGATTTAAGCAAGTGCAATCTTGCAGAAGAGAATGGTAACCACATGTGACCACAGTCAGAAATGTAGGAGTGCAGTTAAAAGCTGCCTGCAGGTGACCATGGCACTGCCCTAACAGTTACTAAAGAAACTCTGCTTTATCAATAGCTACCAACATTTTCATGTCTCAAAAATACGTTTTTCATGCTAAGAAAAATAGATTTTGTAATTTACCCCTAAGCCAATAACTAATTCTTAAAACAGCGAGCTACATCGTAACTTGATTTACAATTTTACTGCTATTCAAAATTCCACTCCAGTACAAGCAAGTTCTCTCAGTATAAAGCCATTAGCTATGCAGCTAAACATAACCTTTTTTGAAAACCAGCAGAATTCTACTTTAGTTCTTTAATAGCTGTAGGCTTTTTTCAGCAACCAAAATGTATCCAAACAGGACTATATACCCAATTAAAATCAAGCTGGAACATCAGTTCTAGTAAAAAAAATATTATTAAAGAAACATCACCTTCTGCATGATAAAAATTTTAATAACTTTTTCCCTCTTCGCTTTTTTCCTGGCCAGTCACCATTAATATTCCTAGGAAATTAATTCATATATGTTTGCAGTGAGACACTACAGAGTTTCAGAAGTAATGCGATAACACCCACCAAATTTGATATAGGACAGAACTCTACTTCTTTTGAAGGCCTAGCAAAATATGCAAGCAAATGTCATGGAAACAGAAGCTCTCTCCATAGTAACATCATCCGTGGTACTGTAGCTAACCACTGTAATTTCTAACATGCTCCAAGGCAGGTATTAGCTTAAATCCAGTTTTCATTTAGTATTTCTTCCGTAACATTCCATATATCCAGTAGCTGTGAAGAGTTATTAGACATTAATGGTTTACAAGCATACAGTATCAAAGCCCAAGTCAAACATAAGTGTACGGGCGAACTAATTAACTGTGATAAAGCAAGTCTGAGTAATTCTGTCTTTTGAAAAAAAGCCAAGAGACTGATGACACCATAAAAAATCATTACAATAGAGCTGGTTTCCATTATACTCTCTGACTTCATGCAACAACTGTCAGATGTGCAATAGCATCTCATGTGAAACATACAGATCCTACAGAATAAAAAGACACAATTCATAATTATGCCTAAGCAACCCTTGTCACCTGCCATTATACAGAATTTTAAATTTTTTATCAACGAACCCAGCAACCAAAAATCTCAAAACCAGATGAACAAAGACTCCTACTAGCATTGTAGCTGCTCTCCGTGGAGACAGACCAACCCAGTCCATGGCAATCAGAGCCATGGGAATTATTTTCAATGAGCAATTTATTTGACAAATTAGGTCCTGTTTGTGAGCTATCTTTATGCAGTTCATGACTGACAAAAAAAACCCCACCTGATTTATTCTACAACAACGCTTGCTAGACTATTTTCTGATCTGATGACCAGTGCTAGGTTTCACTTCCCTGACTGTTTCTAGATACAAGGCACAAGGTACTATTACCTGTCCCACCCAGAAACTGAAAAGAGTCAGCACTGCAAAATGTGTACAAAAATACATTAACCATGACATTTTTGCAAGCAAAATGCCAGGTCTTGCATAAACAGCTACTGCAAGCTTAGAAAATACAGCTTATCTTGCAGAAGTCTTTTAAAATGTGAAAAAAACAATCAGAAAAACAACTTACTTGGTTGTTCTGGTTCATATGCAAATTATAAAAAGTTGCACTCGTTCTTTACTGGTTCAACTATTTTAACAAAATGTAAAGTCTAAACTAAATCCTGTAACAGTGAAGAAAGCATCATGACTGTATTACTTAAGTCGTCTGAAAATAAAAGAAACCTTTTCAATATCCGTTATCTGAAACATTACATAGAAAATCTTCAGGTGTGCTCTTATACTTAATCAATAGAAGGAAGAGGTATATTTTTCTACAGTCTTCATACACTGATATAGTCCTTCGCTCTGTATTTTGGAGAGAAGTGCTGATTCTACTCAAAAAATCAAACATCAAAAGCATGTTAGTGCTCTGAAAAAAGCAGCATTGAAGGTTTCAGAAATGCAACATACCTGATAGAGTACATTATATACACGTGTATTTGTCTAACAAAGCAGTAACACTTCCTTTGTCTACTGGTCTTTGAGCCAAGGGGGGAGGGAAAAACCCTCGAAAACCAAATCTGATTTTGCTTTGCTTGACTTGAGCAGATGCTAAGACAGCTGCAAAGAAGTATGCTGGCTGAAAACTGGCAGATACTGACCTCTGCCATTCTCTTCTCCAACTAAACGTACATTTTCCTCACCATCATATGCATCAGACATTTTACAGAACGGATCTGTATGGAAAACTGGAACTTTGTATTTTATATATAAAGGCAAAAGGAACAACCTTGAAATTCTTGTTTTGTTAATCACATGGCAAACTTTTTTTTGGACCTGTTCTGAGCTCATCCTATGATCACAGTGGATGCTGTGATCAGCTTACATTTGTTAAACAGCTGAAAGTTTCCAAAACTATTTAGAATTAACTTTAATTCTGCAATGGTTCCTTTTGCTCATTACCAGCAGAACAAGCTATATTTTCCCTTAACAATGGCAACATCAATTCACTGTCTGACAAGTCCCAAAGACATACATTTTAATTGCTCTCATAAGTTAAAACTTCTCTCTAGAGAATCTTGTGTTGCATAAAACACGTTTCATTTCAGTGCTTGAATGAATATACAGATACAGGATTTCTTGGGATTTCTAGCGAAACAGCTCAAACTTGTCAAAACTTTCAGATAGGATGTAACAAGTGTACTAACTGTTTCTTTAATGAACAATTCAAAGTGTACAGAACATCTGCAATTTGGAAATCTGGGATATTTCCAACTAAGACTCCTAATAGTTATCCCCTTTTGAAATGAAACAGCAGACATGTCATAGTTGTACCTTCCTCTGTTTCACTGAAAAGCTTCTAGAGCAAAATGGAAAAAATGGGAATTTAATTTCAGAAACAGAAATAGCAGCCTTAAAAGAAAAAGAGCTTCTACCTTAGCAATATCTGCACTAATTACACAAGAAATTTTCATCAGGTTTCTGATCTCTGACTTCTACGGTTATGGCATGAAGTCCAGCCCTGCCCTTTCAACTGTACTTAATAGAGTATAACCTGCAGGATACAATCACATCTAAATTATTCAGCACACATGAATAAGACAATGAAGTTTTCTTAAAAGCAATTTATAGCTTTCATATAAAGCTCAAGACTTGCATAGTTAATGGGTTTGGGTCACTATTTTGGGAACCTCAAAGGCTACGAGAGCTGATGAATGGAATTGGGACTACAATCACAATAGAAACTAAAGTTACTGTCAGTCAAAACGAGATTGGATTATCACAACTGTGTTCTGTTGTACTTCTTCAGTACATAACACTCTTCTGGAGCCTTGCAGAGCTACTGTTTCACACAGTACTGTGCCTATGAAATGCTGTCACCAAAGACAGTTACCTTCAAAGATTTATCTAATAATACCACCTAATATAAATATTTTTAAAACTACAAAATTCAGTTAATCTTTTGTTATATTTATCATTCATTTTCAAATTCACTGATTTTAATAAGTGACCCAGTAAACATTTCAAATTATGAATAACAGAGCAATGTAGAGTAAACTATTCTGCTTTTTAAAGACTGTCTTTAACTGTTTTGACCATCCAGACACCACAATGTAAGTTCTGATACTCCTCTGAAAGCCACCCTGCTTTCTGACATCTCAGGTACATATGTCATTTTCCTGAAATGCTGCTTACACTAAAAGATCAGGATGAAGATCTAGCAAATATTGTGCCTTATCCAGATATCCCTATTTTTCTTTACTACTATCCTCCTGACTAATTAAAAAATATGAATATTACATGAAGGATCTTCATGGAAACTTAAAGAGATCAACTGGCTCTCTTGTTCTGGCATGTACAGAAGACAGTACTGGGAGAAAATAATCACAACAGAGTCCTTCCAGACATTTTGCTAAATCTTTTCAGTTTGATATAGAGTATAGAGAAATCATATGAGATACTCTTGTTTATGGACATCTATTCCGGGATGTGAAGAAAAGAGAGTGTTGACAAAATACTTTTCACTACATTGTCCAGTTTCCAGGTGACTCCTGATCTAACAACTTCTCAATCCTAGAATGATTACCTTAAATTCATGATGAGTTGAAACATTGCCATAAAGACAAATGACCATTTCATTAGCTTATGTTAAGCATCAAGAGCTGCATTAACCATGCAGATGATTCAGTAAAGAGTTCTCACTGATTCAAAGCAGAACCTCTCCTAAATTTCCCTATGCAGCCATAAAAGAGATTTGTTTTTTCAAAAATGAAGGCACAAGACATAATATAAGTTGATATGGTTTGTGGAATAGAGACTCTTTTAAAAGCGGGTACATTTTGCAGAAGTTGAATGATTGCATTGGTAGTCTCACATGAAATCACATTTGCAGTATATATTCCTAACATTAATCTATTTATTTTAGTTAGAAGGTATGTGCAATCTGACATAGTTAGAAGCACAACAGCAAGTGCACCCATCAAGCTCCCTGACATCCAGCTTTGAGACAAAGAAGCAATGCAAAAATTGTATTTGAAAGCCTTTATGAATGATAATTCTACATCTTTAACTTCCCAACATTTACAACAATAGCATCCAGAGAAAAGCCCTTTTTTTCTTCTCCTAAACAAGACATGTGCAGACACCACCATATTAATGTCAACTGACAATCCTGAGGATGACTAGTACACATAATGTAAGAAAGATTCTCTTAATGCCGCTGGCAGGCAGAATGATTAAACTGCGCAACAGAAGCTCAAGAACCTATTTAAATAGGGCCCCTAAATGCAGTTCATTGCCTGAGAAATCAGAGAATGTCAGGCAGTGTAGGCCATTAGCAAACAAATGAGATAACATACCAATTAGAACTAACACTCTCCTTAAGTAATCAGACTCAAGGCACTGACTGTCTACTCAGGCAGACATAAAAGGGAAGTCAGGTTAAACAATTTTGGCAAATAGCAAGTAACTTTGCATCTCAATCTAAATGTACCAGAAGACCAACAGCAGAAAGTTAAACAAGAACTGCTGCACCCCAGTCTTACTATATTAGGAGCTAAAAATGACTCATAAAGGCTGAGGGGACACTTTTTTTTGGCCATTGTTTTTCAACTGTGAATATTGGGAGTTTGTACCTGTAAGAATTGTTCAAATTTCGTGGGGTATGAATTATCTCATGTTCATGGAAAGTAAGTGGAAATCATTTAGATCTACTATGTTCAAAAAATCATGGAATATTTATCTAGGAGTCTAACAATTTAATTAAATGAGCTGTAATTAAGTTAATTAGACCTTATTTACTGGTATTTAAGTTAGTATTTCTGCTGGTTCTTTTTTAACTTTCTATTTTCCTGATTTCAAAAAAAAAATAGCAGAAAACAAATCACCTCAAGACAGCAAAGTCAACCTCGAAACTTCATAAAAATTTTGCTTGTATAGTCACAGAAAAACTCTCAAAGAAATACTCTGTATTGCTAATGAATTTGTGTGTGCTCATAAAGCAGATGATAGAATGGTATATTTGAGATAGGGCTAGCTATTTAAGAGATGAATTGCAAGGAACATTGCCATGGAAATTGAATATAACAACTATTCATAGGTAGAAAAGAGTTGCAAAGCTCAGTGGCATTTCAGGAGATTGACAGCAAGTTATTTGTCAAATGAAAACCTATAACTGCACAAAAAGAGCACACTGATATGACAACAGCACCCCCTGACTAGTAACAGATTCAGAAGAAATCACATTTAGCAAAGAGATATTCAAAAGATACATGAAAGTGTTTTGTACTGTGGATCAACACAGACACTGATGAAAATTCTTCTCTCCAGATTCTCCTCCTTCTGCTGCAAACTCTAGAGCAAAAAAAAATCTTAACATCTATGTAAACAAATCCAGGTGGTGGTTTGTACTCCCTGGTATACACAGTGATAGGACATGTGGGAATTGTTCAAAGCTGTGTCAGGGGAGGTTTAGACTGGACATCAAGAAGCATTTCTGTACTGAGAGAGCAGTGAGACCCTTCAAAAGGCTTCCCAGAGAAGTGGTCAATGCCTCAAAGTTGTGAGTGTTTAAGAGGTTTTTGTACAATGCCCTAAACTACATACTTTAACTTTTGGTCAGCCCTGAAGTGTTCAGACAGTTGGACTACACGATCACTGTAGGTCCCTTCCAAATGAAACACAACATTCCATTCTGTTTTACTCCATTGCCTCCAAATCTTATATGAATCACTACAAAATTAGAAAGTTAAATCCAGAAACATGTATTTGTTAGAAGCAAAAATCTATGTTATTATATGATTCTTTCTAAGCCTTTATATATCAGCTTTAGTATTGCGACTGCATCTGAGTCTATCTAAAGCCATTGCTTGCTATTGCAATAGAAATATGTAACAATAATTAATGTCCCATCACTGGTAAACAGGATGTCTGAGTTTCAGAAATGAGCCAGCAACTGACCTGGCCTAGGATTAAAAATTCACAGACCATTTGATAAAACATATATTGTGGAAGAAAGGGCTTATCAACTATATAGAATTATTTAGGACAAACTGGCACTGCTTAATGAAACAAATAGTAGAGATACTTTATTTGGGGGCATCTTTTGGAGATATTTCATTCAGTGTTAACTTCAGTGACTTTGGGTGAACTTTTACAATGACAGAAAATAATGCAGCCTATTATAAAATGGGAAGAAGAGCACAAATAATTAACAGGCAACCAAGCATTTCAGATCACCACTAAGTCTGCCAAGAGAAGGGAAGGAAGATATATTAACAGCTCATGCAATGTTAGTCAGTTATAAAAAACTGCACATTATTCTTTCATTTTAAAGGCTAAGCTTTGTATTAGTATTCAGTATGGAGAGTTATGTGTTAAATTATTCAGCTATTCTTTAAAATAACATTTATCCTACAAGAACAGAGCTTAGCAGCTGCTCTTCATCCTTCCCTGTAAAAATCCCAAATCCACACAACTGGACTTTATTCCTCATAAAAAGCACGGAGAAGTATCAAACAAAAATCAGATTCAGCCAAAGCAAAATCATCACAGAGGTCAGGAGGCAAAACCAGAACAGAATACAATAAACTGTTATACAAGCTTTTCATACATTCAAAAACTGTTCTAAGGCCTTCCTAACTGATGGCCAGCAACCTTTCTTTTAGTTGGCTAGAGTTAGAAAATAATTCCTACACACTTTTACCGAGCAAGGGAAAAAGAAATAGTTTAAGCCAGAAACAAATATGGTTATTAAGAGATTACCAGCATAAAAATTAAATAGCCTGAGATATCTAGTAAAGGTATGATTTACAAGGCAAACAGCAACATTAATTTCACTGATGAGTAAGCATAGGTCAGAGAGTCAATTCTACCATCAGAAGAGGCAATTTCTGAGATTTTCATTAAAAAACACACAGGCTGGCATACTGCAAGTGATCTAAAACAAATGTAAGAAGTTTGTTGTTTTGAAGTAACCTTTCCAAAAAAAAGGACTGGAAGTTTCCGATCTTTACACAAGCACTCAGAATCTGTGAATAAGGCATTTGGGTTTTACCTTCAAACTAATTCACTCATTGTCTGGGGCATGTTCCCAGAGTGAGTTACCTGTCCGGGAAGTTTGCTGCTGGTCCGTCTCACTCCTAATTAGCACTTAGCTTTGGTCCCTGCTCTGCCAAACTGATACAGGTACAGGGATCAGAAAGCTGATTAGATGGAATGGAGCTGACTTAGGTATATGGGAGTAACAGTGGCAGCATCTTTAATGGATAGAAAACGATTCAGGGAAAAGAAGTGTTAGAGAGAAGCAATATAAAGAGGAAATAAAAAGGAATGTGGGAAATGGGCTGCTGGATAAAGAGGCTGCATGAAAAGGAAAAGAGGAAAGGAAAAGAATACAAAGAGAGGAAGAGAAACAATAGTAAGAAAACATTTGGAGTTTTTAGATTATGGTAGGAGATGCATAAGAAGCATATATCACATCAAATTACCTACAAAGCATTCTTAAATCATAAACGAGGCAAAATACTCCATCACTTCCACTAAACATGCTCTTCTCACAATCTGGAAAGGCTTTCCAGGGAGGAAGGGGGAAGAAAAAGGGAGGCCTCAGTCATTGCCATGTGACTGTCATTGTGAAATTAAAGCACTTGTATACCCCAGGCAATAACCAATATAAGGAACTTGAGTAACTGGTTATTAGCAAGGAATAATACTGCTCAGTTAGCATAACCTTGCAAGATAAACTAAACTGCAGAGGCAGAAAACAATCTCCTTACTTCTTAATGTTGTTTCTACCATCACCAGTCATAGTGCAAAACAATGTCTGCTTCAGAACAAGAATCTTGCTATTCATAATATGAGTTTAGATAGGAAGACTAACAGAAGAAAACAAACGCTCTTCTATCCAACTGAAACCCTAGATTTGCTAGTAAAACTTCTTCACAAATCCCTTTTCATTAAAGCATGCCAGTTTTTCAAAACTGAACTAATACAGAGGCACTTGATGCCAAACAAAGAGACAAGTGAAAAAACCCAGAGCTTTTAGAGGCTAAAATCATAATTCATATTCACAGATCATTTGGGGTATTATCTTTATTACATATCAGAATTTAACCAAGCTTTAAATCAACATGATATTTTTCCTTCATTCGTGTTGACTCCTAGTTCAAGTGTTGCCCATAGCAAGTGGGGAATAAATCCATATACTCAAGTCTAGATACCGTTGTCAAAGAGCACAGATCAAGAAGAACATTGAGTAAATGGGGGTGGGTGGGAGAGAAAACACAGAAAAGGCTTTCAAACAGACTCAACTAATTAATAGTCTTAATTAATATTCTTTATGTTAAATAGCTATGTTCTGCATTCTTCTTCAGTTATTAAAAATATGTGAAGTGTGGTCATTTTTTTCCCCAAAAAATTCTGTTTGTAAATGGTGACATTCCACTCATCCTTCTTTGCTGCCACATTTTCCTTCTTTGTGTTTTGCTCCAATCCCTGTCTACTTTTGTGTTCTTCTCAAAACACACAGGAGACTTCAGGAGCTCTCAAAAGATGTTATTAGATTTCCCCAATCTTCTAAAAGGCAGCATCATTTCTGGCTGGTTTTTTCCTATGAGATCAATTATGTCAACAAAAATGGTTGTTAAGAACTGTTTGCTTCTGGACTTGCCATGGTCTCTTCTCTTCACTAGAGACAAACTGGTTTCTATGCCCCCAATGAAAGGGGGTCGTTGTTTTCTCTGTGAAAATATGTTATACATCATGTATTTAACCACAACACAAAAATTATTTCAGTTAGTATTCTCAAGGGGTCATTTATGCCCTGTTATACTGTTGCCTTTGTATTGTCGCCTATTAATTTATTCCCTTTGTACTACATAAAATAAAAAAGCAATATCAGCTCTGCCTATCAGCTTCTTCCTTTCCATAGTTATTTCCCAATTAACAGGTCTTCAATAACATCTTTTGATCTAAATATATTATTTATAGTTTTTAAACTACAAAAGTCGTTACACTGAGAAAATGGCACATTACTTCATCCAGGAAAATCAGTTTAATAACAGATGAAACAAACTTACATTCCATAAACCAAGAATTATTAAAATCTGAACATTAAGTTTGACTAAACAAACACATTAAAAACGAAAAACCTTTAAAAGCATCTATGAAAGAAAATTAGTTTTTAGTCAGGTTATAAATTTTTCAGTGTGTTAAATCAGAATACACAAGTTCTAGAAACACAAAACATATCACATATTGATTTCCTTCAACAACAGCAGAGACACATTCTTCAGTAAGTCCATTGCAACTAGAAAAGGTAATTTCAAATTTAGCTGTAGTAACTCTGCATCGCTTAACCGCTAATATTCAGGAAAGTGTTTCTGAGAAACCTTTACAGTTGCTTTAGATTTTAACAATATTCTAAGACACCATGAGGACTTCCTATTAAAATATGAACTTTCTTCACTCTAGTAGTTTTATTTTAAATTTGAAACAGCTATATAATAAAAAAAATAAAAAAGTATGTGACCTAATTGCTAAGATCTACAATATAAGAAGTAGACCAGGAAAAACTGTTTTAACTGGTAAGCTATACACACATATTTTCCAGAAGTAACTGTAAGGGTAGATATGTCTGTCAAACTTGAAATAACCAAAAACAATTCCATATTTGATTTGATCAATCTGCTGAAGGGAAGGGATGCCATCCAGAAAGACTGTGGCAGACTTGAGAAGGGCCAGTGCAAACATCCAAGTTCAAAATAGCCAAGTAAAAGATCCTGCACCAAGGCCACACAAATTCCAAGCAAAGTACAGGCTGGGTGGAGAATGGATCGAGATTAGCCCTGGGGAGAAAGACTTAGAAGTGTTTGTGGACAAAAAGCTCAACATGAGCTGGCAATGTGAGCCTGCAATCCAGAAAGCCAAACACATCCTGGGAAGTGTGGCCAGCAGATCCAGAGGGAGGTGATTCTGCCCCTCTACTCTGCTCTCGGAGCCCCCACTTGTGTCCAGGTCTGGGGCTCCAAGAAAAGAAAGACATGAAGCTGGAGGAATGAGTCCAGAGGAGGGCTACTGAGATGATTACAGTGCTGCAGCACTTCTCCTGTGAAGACAGGCTAAGGGAGATGGGGATGTTCAACCTGCAGAAGGCTCCTGGGAGACCTTATAGTAGCCTTCCAGTACCCAGAGGGGTCTACAAGAAAGATGGAGAGGGACTTTTGACAAGGGTATGTCATGATAGGACAAGGGGGAATGGCTTTAAATTGAAAGAGAGTAGCTTTAAATTAGATATCAGGAAGAAATTTTTTACTGTAAGGGTGGTGAGGCACTGGAACAGGTTGCCCAGAGAAGCAGTGGATGCCCATCCCTGGAAGTGTTCAAGGCCAGGTTGAATGGGGCTCTGAGCAATCTGGTCTAGCAGAAGGTGTCCCTATGCCCTCCAGAACTAGATTGCCTTTATAGTACCTTCCAACCCAAACCATCCAATGTTTTACAAGTTAAGGAGAAAGTCAAGATGGATGATGTTACAGTCATGATCTCTGCCAATAAACAATACACACTGCAGTGTATCCACTGTATCAGACTAAACAGGACCAGTAACAGGATAGACAAGGCCATGCTACTGACTTCCTCTAAAGCCACTCTTCTAGCTTGAGAACCATTTACCTTTTTTTTCTGGTTATCTGCAGTTCCTCTGCTGACTTCTACCAAGCCCACTGATACATCTTTACACTGGCAGACATGGTCTAGGAATTTATCATGCTTTAATTGATCTAAGGCAACATGTCACAAATTTTAATGAAATATTAATGTGTGAACATCCTTGAGAAAGCAAAATAATACAAGAGCTCAAATTAATGATTGAAAAATTCATGGAACTCATGTAGCCATAGAAAATTCTTCCTTATTCAGCAGCATATCATAGTACATACTCTGAAACAACATGAGTGATTCCTGAAAACTACCACTATGGATTAATAAGATGTCACACACCACAAATCAGATAGCAATCAGTTGAATTTAAGTACTTTGAGGAACTGGAAAAGTCAGAAACACTACAAAGTAATCCTGACTAAACAAAGATTAGGTAGTAGATGGGAAGATGAATGGAGAGGGAGAGAGAGAATTTCACCTGACAATGAAGGGAGAAAAATCCATTTTTACACTACTTACTCCTGTAGGCTGAAATATCAGTCCATCCACTTCATGGCTAACTTCTCTGGCAAAGTTTCCTTCCAGAAGCTGTAGAACAAAAGGAAAAGAAATCTTTTTTCCATAGAGAAATATTCCATTTAGAAGACTGCACATCAAAGCATATTATACGCTACTACTGCAACGGTTTGCTGAGAAACTTCTTATTTATGGTTTAAAGTCAGAGCTTGGGAAATGTCAGCGTCAACAAAGTAGCAGATTTTATGAAGCATACTCAAGGTTAAAACAAGTTCAGTTCAAAAACATTTCAGGGCATCATTCAACATTCATGTTTGACACACTCCCTAACTAGGGCATAACCCAGTAACACAACTACACAACTGTAAAGCAATTCTTTTAATTAATTTGGATCTGGAATATTCTTCTTTAAACTTTCAAAGACAGTAAATTTCATATGGAGGTGAATATATCCATCAAGATGCACTTACAAAAGAAAAACCATCTAATTAAAATCTTGAAACCAGCTAGTCAACAGTTATGAGAATTAATGACATACTTCCATAATAAATTATGACTTGCCTAAGGAAAAACAAATAATCAAGAAGAATTACAACCAACAAGTAACAGCAAAAATTAGAATTGCCAAAATCTCTCTTTATTAATTTCAACTTATATTTAACTGTAGAGACAAAGAATCTGTCCTAAAATTGTAGTTGCTTCTAGTAATATTTGAAAAAACTGTAACGTATAAAGTAACCATTTAGTGATAAAACACAGTAAATACAGAACACAGTAAATCACAGTTTTAAAAGCATCATTTTGGCCTGGTCTGCTAATTTTGTGCCATTTCCTCTCTAGAGTTCAACTTAACTCAATGACCAAATCATGACTAAATTATTCAAAAGATATCAGTAAAGTACAAAAGTATGAAAGGAGTGAGAATTAGTATTTGTATCCTACTGTGGGCTGTACAACTAAAAGTAATGCAGGTTTATGTTCTATGGATCAAAAGCCTGATGACCAAGTATTTCAAACAATTTAACACATTTCACTAAAACCTGTAACTGCTTGCACAGAACTGATCATTTTGCTATTAAAAATAGATTTTTCTTATCCAGTCATTAGCATATTTTGCCTGTAGTTCCAACAACAAATAAAGCTCCCACTATTCAACGTTTAGGTACAACTAATTGAAAAAATACACTACAAGAACACTCTCAAGTGCTAAAATTCTTTAAGAATATTTGATTCTGAGTAAGAAATCACCCAATGAAACACTATTTTTCAGTAGAGAAAGCCTCTGCTTGATACTTAGAAGTTGTAGCTCACCTTGCTTGTAGCTTACCTGTTGTTATTTTGAAATTTACACCTGAGGCACACAGTGTAATGCATCCGCTACCAGATGTCTACACAGAATAACAATAATCTCAAATTCTTTCATAAATTCACTGTTAGTGTTGCTTCATCAGAGCACTGAGTGTACTGGAAAAACACTTTAACAAGTGCCAATAACTTTAAAAAAGTGTGGGTTATTTTTAGCTTCTACCCAAACTAAGTTTCTGTGGATCACTTGCAAGGTTACTATGCAGTTCCAAATCTCACTGGCCAGTGAGAAATCTGTAATAAGAATTTGTTTCAAACTTACAAAAACACACAAGAATGATTTCACTAAATTCAAATACCAAAATACCTCTTTCTGAATAATAATATTAATTAATAACGACATTTAAAAAATAAAACACACACTTCAAATTAGTTGAGACTACACATTTTATAAATTTCTTGCTAGCTTAGCAAAAGGCACTAACCAAAGTGGCAAAGAGAAACAAATCACCTCTGTTTCTGCTTATTTGAAGTTATTAAGAGAACTATAATGTGAGGACACGATTACTTTGGTTTTGGGGCTTACACAACTGAATTATGCATTCCTTCCCACAGAAACAACCTTTTAATTTGGGTGTGTGGAAAAGCATAAAATCATTTTTGTGCACAGTTTGGCCTCTCCACTCTGGTCCACAAGAAGTTTTAGAAAAGAACAGTAAATCAGTATTACAATTTGATAAATGCAGAGAAAAATAAAAATTCAAAATTCAAAATTTCAGAAATACATTCTGATACTCCTTTTCATTCACTCCTTCACCAGAATTATAAAATGCAAGAGAATCCATCTCATCAAGCTGCCAGTCAGCTTCAGATTAGAACAACTTCTCAGTTTGGAGGTCCACGCTGTTCTTACTAAGACAGCTCCTCCAAAGTGTCAATTAGATATCAAAGACAAATGGATTTCAAAACCAGAGCAAGCCTCAACAGATAACTACATTTCTTTGAACTCCCAGTTATTCTGCTTTCATTCTCAGTTATGCTGTTTTCATTTTCATTAGGTCAATAACATGTACTTGACTAACACAGCAGAAAGGAATTTTGACTAGAAAGAATTTGCAGTTCAAGTGAGGGAAGAACCTTCTTCCCATACAAATTTGCATGAGAATTAAACTACTGGGAGGTTGTCTGTGAACATCAGAATACATGGACATTGAATATTGCATAAAGTTTGGAATGAGAGGAAAAAGAGCAGAAAATGTTTGACATACAAGTGAGTATTTTTGACACTAAAAAATAGCCAAGTTTTTTTCAGTTTATGAACTTAAAATGCAAATATCATAGTTCATCTTTTGAAAAATGTTGCTCAAAGTTCCACATGTTAAAATTTCTAATTAACTTGAATAGAATGGTCCTTTTTTATTCCGCGCCATGATAAATGGCACACCTGCTTCACTGGGATGACTGCCAGGGACCAGATAAAGTGCAATGCATCTCAATGACATCTTATAAAAGATGGGAAAATGATGCATGTGAACCAGTTCTTTTGGCATCCAATTCCTTGTAACCTCATGGCGTCTATTTCTACTTGTGACCTCCTTTGTTCGCTTCCTGCAATTTCCTGCTTCTCCATGAACATTGCAATAAGCCATGTACTCATACTACAGTTTATGGAATGGCCTGCCCAGAGAGGTGATGGATTCACCATCCCTGAAGGTTTTTAAACTGAGATTGGACATGGCACTGAGTGCCATGATCTGGTAAATGGACTGGAGTTGGACCAAGGGTTGGACTTGATGATCACCAGTGGTGTTCCCCAGGGGTCTGTGTTGGGTCCAGTCCTGTTTAACATCTTTATTGATGATTTAGATGAGGGGATTGAGTCCATCATCAGCAAATTTGCTGATGACCCCAAGCTGGGAGGGAGTGTCAACCTGCTGGAAGGCAGGAGGGCTCTGCAGAGGGATCTGGATAGACTTGAGAGATGGGCTGAATCCAATGGGATGAAGTTCAGTAAGGCCAAGTGCCGGGTCCTGCACTTTGGCCACAACAACCTCCTGCAGCGCTACAGGCTGGGCACAGAGTGGCTGGAAAGTAGCCAAGTGGAAAGGGACCTTGGAGTACTAATTGACAGGAAGCTCAACATGAGCCAACAGTGTGCCCAGGTGGCCAAGAAGGCCAATGGGATCCTGGCCTGTATCAAAAATAGCATGGCCAGCAGGACCAGGGAAGTGATCCTTCCCCTGTACTCTGCCTTGGGGAGGCCACACCTTGAGTATTGTGTTCAGTTCTGGGCCCCTCAGTTCAGAAAGGATTATTGAGGTGCTGGAGCGAGTCCAGAGAAGAGCAACAAGGCTGGTGAAGGGAATGGAGCACAAGTCCTATGGGGAGAGGCTGAGGGAGCTGGGGTTGTTTAGCCTGGAGAAGAGGAGGCTCAGAGGTGACCTCATCACTGTCTAAAACTACCTGAAGGGAAGTTATAGCCAGGTGGGGGCTGGTCTCTTCTCCCAGGCAGTCAGCAATAGGACAAGGGGGCACGGGCTTAAGCTCTGCCAGGGGAAATTTAAGTTGGAGATCAGAAAAAAATTCTTTCCAGAGAGAGTAATCAGGCATTGGAATGGGCTGCCCAGAGAGGTGGTGGATTCACCATCCCTGGAGGTTTTTAAACTGAGATTGGACGTGGCACTGAGTGCCATGATCTAGTAAATGGACTAGAGTTGGACCAAGGGCTGGACTCTATGATCTCCGAGGTCTTTTCCAACCCAATCGATTCTATGATTCTATGATTATTTAAAACTTTTAAACAAAATTAAAAGTTACTGCTATATCTAATAACACTTCTCTGAGTAAAAGAATGGTATAATGGCCTGGGTTGCGTGGAGTGTATGACGAGAAATAGGATTTCTCCTTGCCCTTTAACCACTGAGATAAGGACCAGCAATGTGACACCAAGGCAGCACTAAAAACCCGCTGAAGCTGATTTTGCTAAAACACTGGACCAGTCAGCAGTTCTTGAGTGATAACTGAAAATTCATGCTTTGGAGATCTCTCTATACTTATACCAATAATGAAATCACTTGGCTTCTCCAAAAGGAAGGGGAGAAAATTTAGGTGGATACTAATTCTACATAATGCTGGCAAGGTTTTAATTAGTGTTTCTGTATTTCTGAGGCAAGACACGTAATTCTGGTGAGCTTTCAGATGTCACTTTATTCATAAAATAAATAAGTCCACCAGGTGCTACTGTGCCTTCCCCTTACCCTTTTATATTAAAAAAAGTCTCATGAAAATGCAATGCACTGTGAGAGTTATGTAGATTTCAAAACATAATAATGACTCTGCAAAGTCGTACTGTCTTTCTACAAGAGAATTTGGCTGAGACCCTTGTCCACGCAAAGTACTGATTTCTTGTGTCATGACATGCAAATATTGCTATCCATTTTGTCCATATTTCTGATTCAAAACTGACATTGTTTGTTAGCCTCTTGAAATAACTTTAGGCTTCAAAAAAATCCCTCTGAATGCTATAATACAAGACAAACATATGTCCATTTTTCATGCTTTTTCAATTTCAGAACTGCTTATATGCTTCATTCATCTTCAAGCCAAGCTAGAGCAACTCTGCCTGCACCAGTCCCCCCACGCAGTTTCCCAGAGCCACCTTCAAATTATTGGCCATCTCAACCTGTTCTCTCCACAGAGAAAGCTGTGAAAAGGAACATACTTCACTCAAAAGTGGTCGTTACAAATAAACTACAAATCAAGTTGCCAGTTAGCCAGAATGTACAACACCTTCAGGCATGAGCCTACCGTCATTCCTAACTTCACAGAGCCAGCACCTTCACCAGCTTAGGTTTTAGCCCACCTTGAAGGACAGATTCTTCCTCTGAGAGGACAGACTCCACCATCAGCTACAAGGTAATTCTCACACCTTGACAACTGTGAGTTTTATAAACATGAGCTCACAGATGTCTGCAGATACTACATGATTCTTTAAACTTATGATACAGTCTTCAGAAAAAGATTCACAAGATCATCTTTTCTAAAAGGAAACAATTCTTGCCTCTTTCATTGCACTTCTCTAGAGAAGACTATTCTACTTTTAAAATAGGATACCACTTCTGTTTTATTTTTACATGAATTTGTTTCATCTTGTTTGCTAGTTTCTGTATTTTTTTTATTTTTACATGACAACATCCTCAACAGCCCTGTCTCATATACACTTTTCCATGAGCTCTTAATTATCCAAGTTCAATATAAAAATTATTTACTTTACAACTGGTTGCTGGTGTTTAAGAAATCCAAGAAAAAGTTTTACATCTAAGTGGGATAAACAAGATAAACAAGATAAAATTGATCTCTGTTGTTGCACACAGAAGTCTCTGAAGAAAGGATCTATGAATCACAAATCCAGATGAAGATCTGTATTTCTATTGGGTAGCCCCTCTAGAGTTAAGTTTAAAAAAACCCAACAAAACAACAACAAACCCAACGAAATCTGAAAAACAGTCTGGCTCAGATTCATCCCAAGTATCATATTTCCCCTCTAAAAATCCAACTGTATCAGCCAGTGATGGAGCCATCATCCGAACTGCTAACTTTCTAAATTCCAGTTCTCAAATGTTACGTTTTGAAAAGCAGGCCTCCTGGGAAAGAATTAAGCATGCTGTTGGTGGGGTATAAGCTTCCATTCAGACGATAAATAGGCTGCTGAGAAGTGCTTGAAAATATTATCAAATACAGCTTGATGTTGGGTGAGAGAAGCTGGTCCTCTAAGTTACAGATCTGGTCTCTGTTCCTTCCTTCTCACCAGAACCTTTACAGTTTGCCCTGTCCTGCAGCATCATCATGTCTTTTCTGGTTTGTTTTGTTTCTAAAAGCAGAAAACGTATCAAGAACTGAACAGCTGCTTTCAGTCTCAAAACAAAAAGTAACGTGAGCAATTATGTAAGCAGAGGAGAGAGTTTCATATATTATTTAAAAAGAAGACTCGAAATCTCAAACTTTCTACAAATAAAAGTTGAGTAGTTCACATTTTAAGAGAAATAGAGCCCAAAAAGAAGTGTTAAGAGAAGTTTGGATTTTGGTTCACTGGCATTACTACAAATACAAGGTAAAACTTTCAAAATAGTCTTTAGTGACTCTGGGGAATTCACCTTTTTAGGAATTAAAAGGAGCACACACCATCTGAAAAATAGGAAGGAAAAAAACATCCCCCACATAAAAAAACTCAAACCAAACCAAACATACAAATCCCACTTCAAACTGAATCCACACAGACTTTTATCTTTTTCATACTCAGGATACCAATCACCTCACCCAGCATTGCAAGTATACCAAGCACCTCACTTACCTGCATTGCAAGTAAAACAGGTGACCTAAACCAACCTAGCAATAAATTAATGGTTTGGGGGCAGATGGGAAAGGATCTCTGGCAGTTCCACTGCTTCCCTCCCTCCCTACTCCAAACCAGACACAGCCTGGATCACCAGTTCAGACTAACTTTCAGACAGCTATGAGGATGAAACCCTCGCCTCTCACACACATTTAAGTTCCTCTTGAAGTGATATGCTCAAGTGCTAACTAATTTTTTTGGAAAATCATGCAATCTCAAATTACAGCATGCTGTGATAGAGAACCACAATCTTCATTAAGCTGTCAATGAAGTACTGCATATGTAATTAAAAAATTAATGCCTATTTCTCAGCAATTCTTTTCATCCATCAACTTTTCTTCCTTGTTCTCTGATGAGATACTGACCACAACATCTCAGAAGTTTTTTAGTCAAAGAAACAAGCTTCACATTTCAAACATTTTGCAAAGAAATAGATGTGACTTTTCAAATATTTTAATATGTCCCCTCAAAAGTCACAGACACCATTTTTTAGCTCAGTTGGTTAAAACTTGGTTGTAATAATGCCAAGGTCATGGGTTCAATCCCCTATGTGGGGCACTGACTTAAGAGTTGGACTCAATGATCCTTGTGGGTCCCTTCCAACTCAGAATAGTCTGTGATTCTGTGATCTAGGATAGACAGAATATTCCAGATAGGCCATAGCAGCAAAAACAATGCACTCCCTGCTCTTTTCCACATGAGTCTCCTTTCAAGGACATCTCTGGATACATGAGCACTTGCCAAAGTATTTCCCAAGCCAATGCTTGTGAAATTGCTCCAGTGCTTGTGAAAGTGGCTGCTTCCAAGTAATGGGGAAGGTCCTGAAATCTTGGCCCATGGTCTCAGGAGCGTGATTTAACAGTCATACAAGATCTCTGCTTCGATGTTAACATTTACTTCCCTCATAAAACCATGAGTAATCTATCTCTCATTTATACAATTTCATGTTTTCCTTCAAATTGCATATCAAAATATTGAAGAGCAGACTTTTAATAATTTAACATGACCCAGTTTCCTTTGCATTTCCTAATATGATATGCTACGTTACTTCAAATAAATGAGGTAAAAATCTTTACAGCTGGGTAAAGTCCAATTCTATAATGCATCCTCTATTATTCATTGTATTTAGCTATATTTATCTTAAAAGATTTTGCATTTTTTGTTTGCTGGGAAACCAGAAACAAAAGGCAAGAAAGGAAATGTATCATGATAGCAGAGAACAGTCAGAAAACCCCAGCTTATACTAAATGTTCTTAAGCTAATATGCTAAAAAAACCCCATGAAGTTACAAAAATATTTCCTGACCCACACTAATGGTCTAAAATATGCATAAAGGAAAAGTAGGATCAAAAACCAGAGAAAATAAATTAAAAACTGAGCTCCCTAAGAAGCAATCGCTAAAAGAAGTGTGCTATGCTAATTAGGAGCCAACATATTTTGGAGAATAACTGCTACATTTTCAGTCAAATTATCTACTTTGCCCTAACTGCATAAGGAAGAGAAAGTATAAATTTCTCACTTGCTCATTACTTAAAATGAAATTTCATCCTCTTGGGCTGTAAAATCAGGGCTGCAAAATTGGATGAAAATCCTTTAGAAAAATTTCTGCTCAAAGCTCAAATCCTACCTATCTCTCACACAGCCATCCACTCCAGATGCTAATTCAAGAAAAAAACAGAGAAAAGCTGCAAATGTTATTGTGCCTATATGAATACATATATTCAAAAAGCACTTGATTTTAACCAGTAACTCAGTACTAAACAAGAAGATTAAAAAAATAAACTTGAAAGGTTACCTGTTTAACAAAATCCTCACTATTCTAAAGTGTGTAATTTGTGGCAACAGCTAAGTCATATTGTGATGAAAACCATACCAAATTACTGTGTAAAGACATGGGAATTTTTCCAGCTGATAAAATCTAAAAACACATACTTTTTATAAAATACTGATTTATGGAAAGCCTTTCAGTTTGTTAATTTACTAGAAGTTCTGAAATCAATCATACTGAAAGACTAAAAATAACCTCTTTGCCAAGTTAATCATACAGAACATTTTGGCTTAAAAGACATTAAAAACACCTAATTACTGCAATGGATTGGCTCCCTGTAAGAATGAAAGCAGATAATGGCAGCAACGTGAGACTGATGTTCACTAATATGATCAAGAGACTAATTATTATCCATGAATCATTTGTAGCATTCAAAACTTGATTAATGTCAGGTCAAGTTTAACATGTGATAGGTTTTATTAGTAATTCTCTGCTATCCCACAGCTTGTCAGTGTACGTGACTGCCATCTGTTAGGTGCAGGAATAGCCAACAGCCACAACAAAAACTCAGTGGCTGCAACTGGTCACTGAAAATCATGTTAAGTATTCCCCAAGAGAACTGCCCTAATAGTTTTAAACACACTAAACTGGAATCGAGCACGAAAGACCTGCTAAAGATGAGAAATTTGTAGCCCAAAAAAGTGAGCATTCAAGGTAGGTTTCTCTTATTTTAAAGCTTCACCAAAGGCACGTTAAGTAATACTGAATTGAGCTTCAGAGATTGACCAGTTTCTAGTAACAAAAATTCTTCTGCACAAGGAATATGTGTAGCTTCTCTCTACACTCCATCAATCTTTAGCAAGCATTCCTGTACTGAATACACTGCTTTATCCTTTAGAATATCACTCATAGCATTCCAATACATATGCTCATGTAGCAAAACACTGTCAGAACACACTTAAGAAACCTGAAAATCATATTCCACAAAAAAAATGTTTACTGAGAGTTTTCCAGTTGTTCTAATTACAGATAACAGCAAGAAGAAATCCTTTCACAGTAAGCTCACTGTCTAGTATTTCCCAGCACTTTGCAGGTCAGCTTTACCAGGGGTCACCTCTCCCATGTACAGCCCTTTGCAGCAGGACAGGAGTTCACCTGGGCACTTCCAATGAACCTCCACAAGCTCTGCATCAGTAACAGCGTGAGCAGCAAGGCTGAAATAACATGAAGTGGCAACAGACAGGTGCATGCACAGAGAGGAAGGAAGGTGACCTAATTCTACCTGGGTTTGCTCCGGCAACTGTGTACTCTCCTCTGGTCTACAACTAGTTAGAAACTCAGCGGGAGCATTGAAACAAACATTTATTTACCTCATAGCTACAAGAGCCCTGTCAGAGGTATTATAAACATGTTTTCACTTGATGCCCTCTTGCATTCTAAGTGGAAGAAGCTGAAAGGCTGCCACTAGCATCTGCGGGCTGTACTTCAGCTCTGACTGTTCTGTTTCCTGGCTAAGAGTGTGACATGCAGGACTCCCTGACTCCTTGATGTCTTGATGTAAAAGCCAAATATTCTGAAGACTTGATGCTAGAAGGCCACAGATCAAAAATAACACCATAATTCAAAGAACCAGAACTACTACAGTAGAGTGCCTTTCTCGACCATTTGCCCAGGTAATTTCAGAGCTGGTGACTGACAAGGACCCAAACTAATAGTGACTGGTCATTACCATTCTAACTAATGACACCACTCTTCATTACCTTTCCAGAAGAGCAATTCTGCAGAAAAGTCTTTACTGGAGTCCATACATTCTTTCCAATGGGCGGTCCTGTGGTGTAATGTAGAGCACTCTGGACTCTGAATCCCACGGACCTGAGTTCCAGTCTCAGTGGGGACCGTCCTCTGGCAGTTCAATGCCTCCCTGTCATCCCATCCCGTCACATCTCGGATGCTCAGCAGGGTCAGCCCCGGTTAGTATCGGGTGCTGTGACAGTCCCAAGGACTTCACTGTCACTGTCCAAGCTCGTTCGGCTGTGGCAGATGGACCTCAGGACTTAAAACGGTGGGGCCAGTTCTGCGCACGCTGTGCCTCACCTAAAAAATCCACTGCGCAGGTTGGAAGGGCACACCCACGTGGGGAGAGCCCTGCCCAAATCTTCACTTGTGAAGTTTGGCCATACATACATGTTCTTTCCAGAACAAGGCAGCAATAGAAATTTCAGTTTATATGCATGTGATAGGGAATGAGCAACACCTTCAAGTAACAAAGCCAAAGAGATTCATCCCTTCTGTCTGCAACTTGCTTTGTGTCATGACTGATGCACCTCTGAAAAAAAACAAGCTATTCCACACACTGGACTTTCAAAGCTTTCCCAGTCTACTAGAACTGCTGCCAGTTTCACAAGGAAGTATCATAGTCTACTTTCTTCAGAGAGTTTAGGTCATATATATCATCTTCTGAAAGCTGCTTCTTAAATCTTTTCTACAACCCCTATAAAAGTTTCAAAGAAAAGCCACTTCCAGATATATGACTAGCTGGAAGTCATTGTAGTCTGTGATGGGATGCAGTCTCCAACGTTAGGGTCTAAAGAACCATGCTAGCTTGCTTTCATTACCCACCTACACGGGAAAAAATGCCATTGTGAATAACAGTAAAATATACTGGGAGGGTAGTAGGGATTCAAGTTTGATGGGTTTACTTTTTTTAATACATTTTTGTGGTTTCAGATAATTCATTAACTGCACACTTTAAAGATGCTAATGTCACTAGCTGTATGCAATGTCTCTTAATTATTTGGATAGAGACATTTCAGAAAAATATATAGCACAGTGCAGTAAGAGCCCCACTAAGCTATCATCCATGTGCTGGTTCTGAGTGAATAACTCCAAAGGTCACGTATCTAATATATTCAAAACAATACCCAGGAATAACACAAGCACTATGTGTGTTAATGCTTAATTTGACAGCACATCTGCATTCCTGAATTCAAAATAAGCATGAGGCATTTCTCACTGTCAATCTCTTCTCAAAAACACAATTGAGAAACTGACATCAATTAACTATGATGTTTTCAAATGCTTCTTTCAAATAAGAGAAATAGGCTGCTTCAAGAAACTTTAATTGACTTTTGTGATAGCTTCAAAATGAGAGAAACGTGGACTCCTCAAAGCTGCGTGGGAATGTCCCTGCCAAAGAGCAATATTTCATATTTATTTTACCTGATGAAGAAACAGAGCAATATTTTCATATCTTGGCCATTTCATTTATTGTGGTTTTCACAGTTCTCTATTTCAACCTGCAAGGTACCTTAATTTGTTTTGTTTTAAGGATTGGGATTTTGCCTATATCACTTTTCCAATGCTCTCCTATCTGGCAACACCCCCATCTGAGATTACAGTCCAGTTGGGAGCTGGAGAAGGTTTCATAAGTTCCACTAGCAAATTCTTCGATGTAGTTAGAAATTATCTGCAATCTATGACATTCCTGAATGGATGAAAGACACTCAGTAAAGCCTGCAAGGTTCTAACACTGATGTTTACAATCTCCCAAATATTCTGGGCTAGACCAAATACTACATTGAATAGTTCTTACGATGTAAAAGCTAAAAATGACACTGAGTTGACTGCAGTGGGGCCAGGTACATTTTAATTTGTTCTCTAAATGATCTTCATGTTACAAACTTGATAGGGTTTATCTGTTATCCAGCCCTTGTGTAAACTGTTAGAACATAATCTGGTCTCTGGGTGTCAGGAACGTGAGCAGATCTGTTTTAATTAAAGCAGATAATTAAGGATTTTGTTTTATTAAGCATTTCTACTGAAACTTAACAGTAAAGAAAAAACTGTATATACACTAATTCAATTAGACACAAAATGAATATTCAAGAATACAGCCTTCATACGTTTACTGTTACAATGCCTGACTCAAACTGGGCTAATATATAGCACTGGGCACCAATGAAATTATTTTCACACAAAAACTAAGGTTTAACATTATATTCTGGATGTTAAAAAACATCTTGTGTTATACAATTGTAATGGAGTGCTTTATTTGCTACTAAGTTGAAATTAAAACTGTAATGCTGTAGCAGTAAAATGCTGAGATTTTATTATTTCTTGATTTTAAAGATTAATTCTGTACAGGAGGCTTTTTTTTTTCAAAATTTGGCATATTACAAGAAAAGAAAGAGCTAGCAGCGATATCCAGTAATCTTGCATCCTAATAAATTGCTTTATATTTCACCCCCATCTTAACAATTTTCTTTGTGCTTTTATTCATTTTATCCAAATTAAGCGCATGTCTCTTGAACGTCATTCCAACAGGAGAAGGCTGATGGCTTCCCTGCGGAGCTGCATTGCCAGGAGGCAGTCTGGAAAGTGACAGGCTGTGAAGTGGCACAACGGACAATATTAAACAGTTGCCCCTCAATTAATGAGTGGAGTGACCCACTTAGTCACCACAGCTGAGTCCTCTAACTAATTCAGAAGATATCAAATATACCAATTCAACTGCCCATACTGGGACACCAACTGGCAATTAGGTCCAAACAGATTGGTTTGGTAATACACCAGAAAAATGAAAGTAGAAATCACTGTTAAAGACATTTTTCCTACTTAGAAAGGTATATAGTATTTCCATTGCAAAAAATACAAGAGAGGCAATTTACAAAAATGTTAGAATGTTCAAAGCTAACGTTAAAATGCTAAAAGCTAAACTGAATACGTACTGTCCAGATTTTTAAACTTACAATGTGCACCAAGTATAAGACTTCATCCACATGCCATTCTTTTTCCACTAGCTTCATTGTTTTCTTTTCCCCACTATAGTTTGGCAAGTCATAATTTAATAACATATTCCACATGTGAATTATTCTACATTAATTTAATTTGTACCACTAGCAATATCTAACATAGGTCACAAGTTATGAAAACAATCCTTCCAGGAAAAACTGAAGACTCTTTGTTTTAATTTCAGTTGATCACTTTCTGATTTAAGTGAAATGTAACTAATTAGTAAAAAATTTCTTAAATCAAAAGCAAAAAACTTATTTATTTTCCTAACCAAAATTATACTGTGCAGAAATATTATACTTGACCTTCAACAACACAAATTATAATAATAATCGAAAGCAAGTAGCCTAATCCTCTTTTGTTTACTGTAGGAAATGAACCAGATTCCTGTTCATGAATGGGTCCCCTTAAGTGACTCCACCAAAGCTGAAAAGTTTGCCATAGCTGAGTCAATGTTTTCCTAGCACAAGGGAAAATCTTTTGGTGTAAACCAAATCTAAGCAAATAGTTGCAGCCTCCCTGCCCAGTGAAAGAAAAGGAACAGTCAGAGGCAGCTGGACACCCCACCGGTCCTGGCCTAAAAAGTCTCTGCTACCCTCATCCTCCCACTGACAGAAATTGTATTTCCTGAACAGTATCCACACCATTGCAGTGCCACAGCTGGTTGCATGAAATAGCTCCAGTTCAAGCACTGAATTTCAAGAGGTAGTAATATACATTCAGCTCAAGAACCACATTTTGGTCCTCTATCTCATATTACAATTTACAGAGCTTCTACTTGGGCTGGTTGGCTGCACTTACTTTTACAATTCATATGCTAAAATAACTTTGAACAATGAAGTTGAAGTACCACATGCTGGGATATGAGACAGCTGCCAAGTGAAGATTCAAATTCCAGTAAAAGGTAACATTTTACAGCTTCTTATTCACTACTTGTTTATTAGGTTTCTCAGGTCAACAATTATTTGCATTTACAGGAAGAAAAGCACTTCAAAATTAAGATTAAAGTGGAGACAGCCACCAGCACAAAAGCCAGTTTTGGAATAAGGCAATATTGCTTTTACACCATTTAACTTTCCATTCTTGGGGAGGTGGAACAGGATGAAGTGAGGAAGAAATATAAGAAATACAGAAATAAAAGCAAACAGAAACAAGATGGTGGAGGGGAGATGGGTCAGAAGATAATTAAAAGGTGATGAGATGATAAATAGGCCAAAAACCTAGAACAGAACAGATGGGATGAGGACTATGGTGTAGGCCAGACACCAAAGAGTATCTGCCAACTCTACGTCAGGAAATGCAGGATTGAAAGGTGAGCCAATTAAGCTACTCCTTAAGGCATAGAAAATCAAAACAAAATCAAAATAAAAACAGAGGAAACAATTCTTTTTGGCATTAAAAGCCCTCCAGATGGTAACATTCCCTCTCCACTGAGATGCAGAATTCAAGATCTCCAATAAACAGATTATTTGACACTTGTGCTTCTGCCATTGCTGCCATTGCATTCTACTCTTCTGTCCCATGACTGCAAAGCTTCTCCACATTGTTGTCTGCAGGAAACTTGGAGATACAAGACAGGGCCTTGTGGTCATTTCCAGTCAGTTTTGGGTTAGCAGCTCTTTCCACAGACATGAATGGGCTATGTCTGCATATTCTGCCTTTTATTGGGGTTCACTTTTTCAGGGCATGCAAACAGCAGCTTACAGCTGCCTTAGCTGCCTGCGGAACACTCCAATCCATCAATAGCAGCAAAGTGTGTACTTAGACAATCTCCTGCAGCTTCAGAGGTTCACAGCCACTTAAATTTCCAAAGCATAACACCTCAACACAGTTACACCTTGGTTGGCAATAACTTCTAAACATTCCAACTCTCCTAACTACAACAAAAGCCCTTTCAAAAAGTAGAACTAAAAATCCAAATGTCAAATAAACCAGGAGAACAAAATAAGCCATCTGTCAGTTCACAGATTTGACTGAAAACTTTTATGAAGATTCTAGACCATTTAATCTTCTAGCAGAGATTACTCACCTTCTTTCTAATCCCTGTAGGACAAGCTGTCATTTTAAAACTAGATAATAGTCTAAGAACTGACAAGTCATTGACATACAGAGTGCTAACATTTGAAAAGGGTTGTTCAGTTGACCTGTATCATTGTTTAACCTTTAGTCCTATTGTTCTACTGAGAGTGATGGGCACAATTCTCTACGGGACCAGACTGCACAGAAAAGAACTTTTTTCCTACTCCGGTTAGACAGCATTTTCATTAGACAATGGGCTGCAGTGATGACATCCAGGCTGAGACTGTCCACAAAAAAAGCCTTGCAAAAGAACTGTGGGTTGGTTTAAGCAATGAAAATCAAGAGTTGGATCATTTTCAATAATTATCTCTGTGTACCTGTACTTCCTGTTTAATATAATGAATATAATTTCCTTGTTGAAAATCCTAAAATATTCATATAAATAAAAGGCTAATACTCTGAGGTTAAGCACTAATCTCACTTGTCTTTAATACTTCAGCATCAAGGAAACCTAAAACAATTTCTTCCACTGACTGCTGCTATCCTTACACAGTGGGTGGGAGAGTTGGCAGATTTGACCATGTCACCTCCTTGAATTCTGATGCAAACGGATAAATGAAAAGAAAGCAAGATACGCAACAAAAGTGACCAATTATGCAAGTGTAATGACAAACACCAAAAAATCATCTTTTCCAAAACATGTTTTTCCAAAAGGACTTGGAAGTTACATTTAAAAGGCAAAATAGCTCATAAAATACACGTGTCCCCAGCTGACATTAAAAGAATAATCTGTGTTTAACAGACTATAGAGGAAAATAAGATACTGCTTTCTCTGTCAACACCAAAGTTCAAGACGGCAACATTTTTAGACATTCTGAGAATAAACAACCTGTCCCCCAGTGACTGCCCCTTTCTTTCCTTTCTATTACCATCAAAACCCAGCCTTAAAAAATAAAAAAAAGCCATCAAAACATCTTAAAATAATGTTCAAGGCAACATCATAAAGACACAGACCTTATTTCAAAGATCTAGTCCCAACAACAAACATCAAAGTACAACTATAAATGCTGCAATATTTTATAATTGCACTTTAAAAGTACATTTCATTTTGCAGTAAATTGATTTTCAGATTAGAAAAAAAAATTAGTCAGTAGTCTAACTCTGGTAGTAAAGTCCTAAATCCGTAAGTCTAAGAACAATTTCATTATTGGACATACTATATAACACAGCACAAAGTTTACTGCTGTTTCAAGTAATTACTTTCGCTTTTTCACTGAAAATTACTAAACCTATGTGGACAACATTCAGTTTTCCTAACATAATTAAAAGTTTTAGCCACTTATTCTGCTATTAAAAATTGTGCTGAGACTCTTGGCCTTTTAAGTAGTCTTCTTATAGTTCACACAAGCTAATACACATTTACGGATACTTATTGTTAATAAAAAGAATGGAATGGAATGTGTTAAGTCAGGTGATAGAGAGGGGAGGCTGTGAAGAGAGAGGTCTGCAATATTTATTTTTGTGAGGTTCAAACTGCATACTGGGAATGTGTTTAAAAAATTGAAGCTTCTCAAAACAAAAATGCGATGAAATACACTTGACTTTCTTCTAGACACTAAGGCAAACCCCAGCTAAACTTCGAAAAAACCCAAAACTCCAAAACATACTCCTAATATTTTGATGAAACACATTCTGACCAGTGGTGTCTGGTTTCCACTTTTTCAGTCTTGAATATGCTGGTGCAATTAGAGATCCATCTCATCTGTGCCCAAAGACTGCTGTCTCCACTGATGTCTGAAAACAACAAGCTTTGGGGGTGACATGAGAAACTACATCTTCTCTCAAGGAAATACACTGGGAAGAAGGTAGAGAAGAAACTCAGACTTAAAAAAAACTTCACAGCTTTTCTGAGACCACTAAAGGGTGTCAGTCTTTAGGGATCTTGTCACTGTTTAACCCCAGTCAGCAATTAAGGACCACAAAGCTGCTAGTTCTAGTCAAGAAAGGAAGGATCCTGTTAGATCCTTTCTCAAGATGAAAGGATCCCACTGTTCTCAAAAAAACAAAAGAAAAATCAAGAAAAATGACTAATTAAACATAAGAAAAAGATCTACCTAAGCAGGTCCCACTTGTCAGTCCTTTAGCAGCCATTCAGTGGCCACCCAGCTCTGGACAGGGATTGCTGGGTATGCTGAGTCAATCTGAACATGAGCAGACTTAGAGGACAGAAGGAATTCCTTGTCTTCCTGCAGACCTCGCTGTGCTAACACAGAGCTGATAAACCCTGTCAAGACATTCGTCATCGATGCAAACGAAAGTCAGCTTGCTCTGCCAGCTATACTAATGAGGTATTCAGCTCTACATTTGTTGCTATAGTTGCAGAGATGTCTGAATAAAAATAGGATAAAGATCCTTTGGGCAAAGAACACTATTTTTAAAGAGTCCTCTTTCAGAATAGGGCAATGCTTCCCAACAATATTCTATTCTGACCACAGATAAGGAAAATCATCATGAAGTTATGATGAATATGCAGATGCAATCCTCTTTTGATTACCATAAGGAAGTGTTAGAGGAACCACACTTACCAAGTTCACCAAAGTAATGAAATTAAAAACGTATTTTGAGGTAAATAAGAGCAACAATTTTATGAACACTATTCTTTTGTACAGATATATATTTGATATCAATTTTGAATCAATAATTATTTCTCTTAAATGTTTACCAATATTGTCTTAGATAAAACTTCACATCAATACAGGTACTGCTACCTAAAACTCCTTAAAGTTATCATAGGGCATACAAACAGTAGTGATATAAAACCTCTTACTTACTGAAAATAATGATCAAATTTTAAGCCTCCTAAGGAGCTTTCTGTTGTAACAGTAGTAGTAAAAATAGCATGTTTCACTAGGTAAGAGTGGTTTAAACAAGGACAAAAAACCCCAATAATGTATATTGTACAGAAAGAGAAAGGTGAAAGCTGTGTCTGTTTCAAAATCCAGAGTCTGCCATGATTGCCACTTAAAAAACCTAGCCCAAACCAACTGGAAAAAAAACATTCAATAAAAACCAAAACCACCAAAACCAAATTATCCAATAAATTAAAAGTGTACAGATACTCTTATCTCAAAGATGTTTTCAAGGCGATGCTAACATATCAGGGTGAACGCTTGTTGACTGAACTGCATTTGCAACATAATAACCTAAAATGCAGATTGCAATGTCCTTGAAGTTTTACCTGGTCCCGCAGACTTACTGTTATCTTCAAATACTGTTTCTAAAAAGCTTGAGATAAGTAACAAAACCAGAAAAATAGCTGTGCTTCACAGTTTCAGATGGCCTGCTCTCTCAAACTGCCTAAGTCACCACTGTATCTAGTCAAAGTATATATTCACCACTCATAAAAAAACAGCAGCAAAATTCTCAAAGGGAAAGGAATTCCCAGAGGAAGAAAATGTGCTATATAACTGTAGTGCGAACCAGCATTCTTTCTGCTCTTTTTAAATAAGGTTAAATAACCTGGAACTTCAGAACCCTTCAAGAAACTTTAAATTTATTTAAGAAACCATTTGTAAGACATGTTCCTTTTTTCTAGTTTCCTTTAATTTCAAGGTCCCAGACAAACAGCCTTCCTCCCCACACCATGAAAAATTTACTTCACGTTCACAGTGTTGTTCTGAAACAGACACCCAAAATAGAACAACACAGAGAAGTTATCAAACCATTTATAATGCTTTATCCACACAAACCTCTCACAGAATTGTTCATGACTTAAACTTTCCAAAGACTGCTAATCTCTGCCATTTTTTTTCCCCGTTCATCTTATGCTTAATCTCCTTATTTACTTTTCAGTCACTTTTGGTTATCCAAAATACCATTACTGCTCTTCTTGGAGCAAGATTCATTACCTGCAACAGGATCAAGGAAATGACAAAGGCAAATGGAAACCTACAATTTGCTGTTCATTGCACTGTGCTGATGAGACATGGGACTACTTACAACAGCAGTGTTGAGAAAAACAGGTTCTTCTAGAAGAAAGTATTATCCAGGAGCCATTTAATTCACAGAAGGAAATAAAAGTATTTTACAGAATGTTAGAACATGTCTGTACTGAAGAAAAGAGAGCATAATGAAGGATAGGAACTCATATATATATATTTGCAATTACTGCAGAAGACCTAGGGCAGTATTTTCGTAAGTAACATGCATAGATGTTAACTAGAATGGGCTCTTAATAACCCCTGCTGAACATAAAGCAGGAGTTCAAGCACAATTCATGTTTCTTATCCTATGGCCAAATGGGGACTGGAAGTAAAAAGAACATTACATTCTTACCTAAAAAGGAGGATAGTGTGAACAACATAGCTCTCAGACATTCCCTTGAGCACAGACACATTTCAAACCCAAAGCTATTAACTTCTGTATCATCATTCAATATCACAAAACTAAAGAATTGGGTTTTGCCAAAGTACATGTTTTAAATATGAGAAAATAGTAATTCAGAAGGAGTAAGTAGCCTAAAACCTCTTTTCAGAGTATCCCAAGATGCCATTTGCCCCTCAGCCACTGCGGAACACATGGTTAGCAGAGGAACTCGCTGGAAGAAGAGGGAAAACCTATACCTATCACTGCTTTGCTGCCTCCAGTGCCACAACATAACACAACTGAAATCAAGCTTACCTTTCTGGAAGTGTAGATGTCAAAAAATGGTTTGTTTCGAACACTGAACGGTTCCTGTGCTTTGTCAATAAGACCACTTTTCATCTTCTCATGTCGAGGAAATATAATCTCTTTCTCTATACATGAAAGTCGAACATTAAAATCGCAGTCTCCAACAGGCTGTCCCTGCCAAGTTACAAAATCACTATTAAAACAAAACAGCAAATTATTTGAACAGTCTAAGTTTTCCTTAAACAATATTTAGAATCCTACAGATATATAAAAATATTATCGAATCATTACATTTTCCCCAAATACTGGGTTTTCAAGCATTTGTCCCAGGTTGTAAGAGGTTTAATCAGATCAAAATTCATAGAAAGCTAGAAGGTTGTAGTATGTATTCAAGCATATGTGAATTAAATATATAAACAGCTTTAATGTTAAGTAAAATAATTTAAATATTCCCTAATTGGAGCTTTTATATAGAAGCTGCATACTGTTCCACAGTTTTCCTCTAAAGTCATTTAGCTCGTTTTCTTCACAATACTTTTAATGACAATGCAACTATGAGATTTACACAGTTAAGTGAACTCCTTGCTTCAAATGTACTATATTGATGCCTTGAAACAAACATTAATTACAGAAAAGTTCACTTTTCTGTCATTGAAAAGAGAAAAATATAGCTGCAGTTGGAAAATGTGCCACTAAACAATGGCTACAAAAATCTGCAAGATATGTGATGCCTCAGTCACAAAAAGGTAGTAAAGCCCTTTGCTAAGTCTCAGTAGCATACTCTGACCTTTCAAGATCTGAAATAAGACAGCAGCTTTACATTCTCTTTATACATTTGGTGCATTGCACCAGATCAGTAGGAGCATTCAAAATGCGCATTTGCTGGATTAATAATGGTTTGTAATGGAATTTGCTATATTTTGAGCATTACATAGTGAGGAAAATACACTGTGGATATCACTAAAACAAAATAAGTAACTTTCAACTTACAAATTCTAAAGTTCATTTAAATCAGACATGCCATTTTCACAGCAATAAGGCACAAAAGTTGCAGATTTGCATTGTTACAAAAATGATACAGCAATGAAAGGTATTTACTTGAGATCATCCCTCATTTAGCCACCCTATTCACACAAGAAAGTAATTTTCCAAACCCATTCCTTTCACAGCCCACAGAGAATAAACTCGCAGAGCCTTGGCTTCCAGACCAGAATTTTTCAAATACTGAAAGCAATGAGCACAGGAAACTAGGGAGACATGGAACCCCAATCATTAAAGGGACCAGTACAGCTGAGCAGGAGAATCAGCACCCATGTATTTGCTGCACTAAACACTGCTGGAAGGAATAAAGCCCTGCTCTAATATGAATCAGAGAGGATCTGAACTGGTCAACTGGAAAGAATGCCAATAAAACAAATGGCAGGATGACATTCTGATGAGGCATACAAGGTAAGAGATAAAATAAGCAGCATTTAAAAAGATATCTCAGTTAGGAGAAAAACAGAGCACCAATTTTAGGCTACTATGAATTTTATCAGTTCTTTCCAAATTCGTATTGGCTTTCACCAGAATCTTGTGCATTTCATGCTCCCGAAGGGGCATTAAGTTTGTCTTGCATTCCTTTCCTAGCAGTAGATCCTCACACAACTTCTATCAAAAGTCCTCGGTTGTTCACAACAACAGCTTGAAGAACTATGCATTGCTCCCATATAATTCACAACTCCTTTCTTTCTGAACTCTGCTTCAGTCTACACAGGAACAGGCAGCACAGCCACCATCACTCTGGCAGGGAAGCACATCCTGTACAAAGCCTGTGATAGACAAAATGGGTGAAATGTTCCTCATATCTGTTCACCTGTCCATGCTTGCAAAGCAGAAAGCTTAGCTGGCTGTTAACTACTGCCTTCAACACTGCTTTCCTTTCAATCACAAAGGTGTTACTAGTAAACCGCCATTCAAAGGAATGGAAATGAGAGTATGGAAAAATCCTAGGCACAGGAGAGTGGCTTAGTCTTTATTCCTTTGCCACAGAATACAGCTGCATGATCTACAGATTTGTAAGTGCCACAGACAAAATGCTGCAGAACGAATCAATCTTTCCTTCCCTTCTTTCTCCCCCCATGCACAGCATACTCAGGTACCCACGTATACAGGGATTGAGTTTTTCCTAGGTTGTACATCTAATTAAAACATAGAAAACACATCTCGACCCCTGCAACAACTGACTAAAGAATTCTTTCCTGGGAAATGTGTACACATATTTTTTATTACTTCAAAGAACACCATAATTCTCTAGGTACATTTCAGCAAGATCTAGTGAACATGCCAGCCTTCCTAAAGTATCTTTTCCACTTAGCCACATTTTATTAGTAGGTCTGAAAGAGCAAATTAACTAATTAGTATTTCATACATTTGAGCTTCCAATAAGCAGTAAAGTTATTTAGAAAGCTTTTTTTGAAATTACTCATTCAGAAATGCTTTTGTTCAGTGATTTAAATTTATTTCAAGCCTTTAACAGTTAAATTAAAAGCTGAAATTACTTCATATACACCATAAACTAGCTGAAGCACCTTCTTTTCCTTTAAATAACCCTTTTCTTTTTTTCATCTACTCGGAACTAATTATTTCCTTCAGCTCTGCCAATCATACATTTCTATTTCAAAGCCTGTTAAGCAGAAGGGTATATTACAGCTAGGTTCCATCACATAAAGGTCAGAGCTAGGTTGACATAAGATTATATGAGATGAGAAAACACAGACAATTCTGCCAAGCAACTTCTTCATCAGCGTAGTAAATTGAGAAGGAGCAGTTAATTCTCACAAAAGCACAGGACATTAACAATAAGAAAATTAGTATAGCATTGAGTTTAACTGAAGGACATACCGAATAAAAGCAATATTGGAGGAAGGCAGCTTTTTTCTTTCTTATTAGACACATGCCATAATTACAAAGAAATAGCTAATACACAATGCATTTATCCCAGACATACCCAAAAACTTGAAGTGATAAAATTCTAGCTTTTAGCAAATATGTAGGAGGGTAGTGTAGGCTGCAATAAATAATTCAGACCTTGTCAAAACCAGGAAGAAATTATTTAGTGTATAAAGCACACATTTAAAAGTTGTCAAAACCCAATACATTGAGGCATGTATAATCTAAACTCAGACATTAAATAATAGCATGTTTTTAGGCAATAGAGATATTTTATTAATTTAAACATTCAGATGTTTGAGATTTTATTTCAATACATAAGTTTTCACTTGTTTGAAAAGCCTGAGGGTCACCACTGCCTAAGTGCATAGTTACTGGAGTACATTACGTGGTAATTCCTGTTCTAGACATTTTTAACCCAAAATAAGTTTGTTAGCAAAGGGTAAAACAAAATTAACAAGTAGCATGCGTCTCCTGTCTATGCCAGAAGTTACACTTACCTCTCACTGTAAACGAAATGTATCCTAAAGCAAAATACCACTTAGACAAGCCTTAAAAGAAGAGTCATCTGTAGAATTAACACCTCTTTATGGAGTAGCTGAGTTCTCTTCACCTGCTCAAACTTTGTGCACTGCACTAAGGTCACAACAGGGCTTGCAATAGACATGGTACTTTAAAATATGGCTTTGATTTTAAACACAATCTTTCACACAACTTCAAAATGTAAAATGAGGTTCCTACTGTACTTTGAAACTCATCCAGGACTCAGCATTTCTAAATTTAAACTTAAGTTACTTCAAATTAGCTCCTTAACAAAACTCAAACATACTAAGTCACCTAAGAAAAAAAAAGAAAACACATGTTTAAAACCACTAAAAAACAGGGTCTACAGCTCATTTAATATCCATTGTCTTGAGCCAATGGGAGAAGGCAATTTATTTTCTAGAAGATTTCAAAATAGACAAAAGACAAAAAAAAACTAAACAAAAAAACAAAAAAAAAACCAAAAAAACAAAACCAAAACCAAACCAAACCAAACAAACAAAAAAACCCACAAAAAACCACCACCAAGAAAAACTCATCCACCCACCAAACCACGGTTCCTCTAACAATGCCCCAAATGTGTGCCGAGAGACTGAACTTGGACAAGTGTCAGCCTTTCTCCTGTCCTCCACCCAGTTCACAGAGACCTCAATGCTGAAGTAACCACCTCACGTTACACCTCATGAGTAACTCAGATTCTGGGTCATTGCATACTGGAAGATGGCAGTAATTGCAGAGACAGAGGTAAGAGTAAGGTGATTTCTGCTGCACGCTCTGCCTCTCTCTCTGCAAGGAAAAAGGAGGATCCACCATCACCTCCCAGGTTTAAATTTCCCTTCCCCTGTGTCTACGGTTGACCTTGTGGCTACAGCTCAGCAAATTCTGTGAGCCTTACATGGAAAGTCCTTTATCTAAATGGATGCAGTGCAGACAACATTCTATGTAGGCACTAAATTTCACAAAAGTTCTCTCTCTGATTTTGGCATTTATCCAGCTTTTCCCAAAGTAGCTACAGTAAAAAGTAAATAATGCCTGAGCCTCTGGACACAGCTGATAACTGGCATGGTCTGGGATAAACTGAGAATATTTATTCTTTTCCTCCATGAGATATGGTTAAAGCCTACCTACCAGCAAAGCACACTTCATTTGCTTCTCCAGAGCAGTACTCAAGACATGAATAATTCAGAACACACACATATATACGTTCCATGCACGTCTTCACTTATTGAGCCATCGCGGAACATGTGTCAAAACTGTCTTAGCTTTAATGATTTTGAGAGAAGAATGAAGGATAATCTTGGCCTGATATTCTACCCTGTGTTTAACATTATTATTGACAATTCAAGGGACCCACAGCTGACATCTGCATTTCCAATGAAAGCCCATTATTAGTTCTCCCTTCTTCTGAAGATCTAGTCTAGTATTTTGCATTTTAGACTAATGATCTGGCACATATTTCTTCTGACCATGGTTTTATAGTTGCTACTTTTTTCACATGCATAGCCTTATGTAAAAACAATCTGAAGGTGCTGTTTGATTTCCAAATAAGATCATTACTATAGTCAATCACCTAAAAGGTTTTTTTCATTTCCTATGAAATTTTCTTTTTAAAGCAGGATTAAAAGTAAAGTATTAGAAAATGAAAAATTTTACAGAATTATAACCCTTACCTTTTTCATTTCTAGAAGGCAAAAGGCATGACAATAAATATAATCTAAAAATACCTTTTAATATTTGGGGTGTTTTCTAACTTTTATCACTCGAATATTCAAAACAGATATGACAATGGCAAGGAATTCAGCAGCCTCAAAAGGGTTTCTAAAATTTATCCTGGAATCAATGAGGTAAAGCATGTGAAATAATGTTTTGACTGTAACAATACAATCATTGTGCTGCAGGAACATAATTACCATTAATATGTTGACAGTTTATATAATGGAATTCCGCTTCCATTTACCACAGAACAAAATTGGTTTGGAGAATCAGACCTGTTAAAAAGATTGCTTAAGACATATATTAAATTACTGGTATTTCCCTAAAAACATAATCACTGGAAATAAATTCAAAAATGTACAAACTAACAAAGGAAAGAAGTTTGTAGCCTATGGATAACATCAAGGTGTAACAGAACATACAAATATAATTCCACAGGGGTTTTCTATTAGCAAATATAACTTGAATGAAACAGCAGGACTGTCAAAACTGTGACTAAACAGGAAAGATCAATACAGACTAAGTAGATTGTAATACAAATATTGCTCCCTTCCTTACTCTTCTTGGATTACTCAAAATTGAAAACAACTTCAAGATAAAACCCTTAAAACTCTGTATTGCAAGTGGATGATAAGTTTGTGTCACCAGTGCAAAGGTAAAATATTCAAAGCAGAGTATTTACTACCAGTTGAAGTGTCTAAATTATGATTCTCACCACTAAGACTGGGCAATAAAAAGGCAGACTTATGGAAAGGGACATCCAGCATGGATGAACCCTAAGCCCTCTCTCTTGAGAACAAAGCTCCAGTTGGGTGTCAAAGCTTAGTAGCTGCTATTTTGGGAGCACAGAGAACTCAGTACAATTCATTGTTTGATTGCATGTACAGTGACTTCATCTAGAAAGCTTCCTGAGCCCTCAAAACCAGAACTTAGTAAGGTGATTTTACTTGGACATAAACAATTAAAACCAAAAGGAATTCTCTTCTGTCTAGACTTTTGCCTCCCCCTCAGGTAATCTGAGGAGTAGATGAACTTCCCATTTCAATTACACAAGTAAAAGTTATAGATCTAATTATCCATAACTATAAAAGAGATGTCTCATCATCATCATTGGACATTTACACACAAAATGACTGCATATGGGAATATAAATTGTAATAATTTATTTTACACTGAATTTAGGCTATCTGCAAAGTGAAACACAGAATTTTACTGTTTCTGCTTCTTCCAATTATTTTTCCTAGTGCTTTTATTGCCTGCAGTATGGAGGCATTCTTAACCCTAATTGCAACAGATACTAGATAGCCCAGTCAATATCTTCTCTTCTTGCTTTATTCCCCTCATACTGCCTTCCTCTCTACCAGCCACTCACAAAGACTCTTCATAGGAATAGCTATTGCTGGGTTCTCACACGGCTGTCTTTATGACAAAGAATTAGCACTGCAGTGAATTAAAGAACCGTGGGAAAATTCCTTCATCTTAAAGACATTATTCAAGGCATTTCATACTTGAACAGATTGTGGACTGATGTTTTTAGAATATAAATCACTTCATGGTTTTAAAATAAGATTGTCTAGTACAGTAAGTATGAAACCTCCTAAAAATTAGAAAAGAGGACAAAAAAACTGTTGGAACAATCAGCACTTATTCACAAAGACTACCTCAGAAAAGGAACCACCTACATTTCCTGAATCATGAGAGAACTAAAAATTAGGTATCAGCTTATAATAGACGTTATACCCTTGAAGACTTGCAAATATCCATAATTTCAATACACAATATGCCTTTAAGGTATCTAGTTCATTGTACACATGGTTAGCTTATGAATAAGAAATATTGATTAATATAATACTCATTTCAAAAAAAAAAAGCAGTATTTGTCTTCATATTTCTTTTAAAAAAGAGAAATATTCTAAAACGGATGAAAACACGGCCTTCGCATTCTCTCCTAGACCATAACAGTCAGTCAGGCTCAAACATATTAGAATCATAAAATGGTTTGGGTTGGAAAGCACCTTAAAGATTATGTCATTCCAACCCCTCTGCCATGGGCAGTGACACCTTCCACTAGGCTAGGTTGCTCAAAGCCCCATTCAGTCTGGTCTTGAACACCTCCAGGGATGGGGCATCCACAGCTTCTCTGGGCAGTGCCAGTGTCCAGTGTGCCAGTGCCTCACCTCCCTCACAGTGAAGAATTTCTTCCTAGTATCGCATCTCACATTTCCCTCTTTCAGTTTAAAGTGCCTCCCCCTTGTTCTGTCACTACAGATCTTTTTAAAAAGTCCCTCTCCATCTTTATTGTAAGCCCCCTTTAGGTACTCTAGGGTCTCCCCTAAGCCTTCTCTTCTCCAGACTGAATAATCCCAATTCTCTCCCAATTACGCATGGAAAAGAAAATACTAGAGAGGTCCTGCTTTCCCATTCATAAAACCTGTCCTGAACTACATATTGCTACCTCATTCTGATTAACTTCTTTTTCTTTAATTTGGGGGGGTCCCCTAGTAAGAAGAAAAAGCTGAGAAGGTAAAAGACAGGAAGAAAGTTGAAATAATGAAATATTATGGCTAGATTAATTGCAGAAAAGAGTCATTAAAACTAAGGAAAATAAGATATGACAACATCTGAACAGACTCTCACTGCTTCCACATGGTATCTCCCCAACCATACTCTATTTTGCCTATAGTTTTTTTTTGTTTTGAAATATACGGGACAAGAAAAGCTCTGTGTTAGACTTCACTCCCAGTACTTAGAAAACTAGACATAATAAAACAACTGCAAAACCTGCCCCACTGAAAGGTTTTTCACACCTTTCATTTCAGCTGTGATTACTGACACATTTTTGTGAGATGTGAATATTTGCTTGAGATAGAAGCCGGGTTTAAGTCCACTTGGCAGTTCCCATGGGAATGACTATTATAAACCGCAAGATGAGGGACACAGTTTTTCTATTTAATCATAAGTCTTAGTTCCTAGCATAAAAACAGATCAAAAGATACTGCAAATAAAAAGTGAGGGGCTTTTAAGGTAAAAACATGAAAGGCAGAAAATTGTTCAGCAAAGATACTGAGAAAGAACAAAAAATTTGTTTGCAGATTTTATTCTCCAAATTATGTTTAAAGTCTGAAATATCTTAGAGGTATTTTCATTTATAATGCAACTTAAACTTTAAGGTCTGACTTTATATTTTTTGTAGCAAGTTTAATGGCTGCCTGAAAAAGTATCATATCAGAGTAAGCAAGTAAGAGTAAAACCTACAGAACGCAAACACCTGAAAAACATAAAGGATATAATACCATGGCAACTTCTAAAGCTACTCTTGGAGAACTACTTCTGTTCCGTATCTCTCTACCAGACACTTTGTGCCTCTTCCTGACAATTATACTAGTGATAATCTGCTATTCAAAAACGTTCTTTTGAGACATGCTTTATGTTAAGGCATGGGAACAATTAATTTGGGAATGAAACAGGACATGACAAAACTTAATATACTCCCTTTGCTTTTATATAATATTCTATTAAGCGTTCTTTACTTTGGAAAATGTGGAGAACAAACCACCTTCACTGTGATCTACAGTACCCCCAGGCTGGGAAAAGGAGGATCAAAGTCAGAGATGTAAGGGAAAGGAAGAAACCAATGGTTTTTTCACACAATCTAACCAGCAAGTAAAACAGTCAGCTTCAAACTAATTGCAACACTAAAGAATGTTCCCCAACAACAAACAGCTTACTCGACAAAAGATATAAAATTAAGAACATGAAAACAGCAAAGATATCCTGACCTGCATGTACTAATCACTCTTCAGCAATAATTCACTTTATGCACGCATCACAGCAAAGGAGACTTTTTTTAAAAGACACGCAAAAATGCACAGAAATGCCACTTTTCACTTGCTGTGCATTTTACTGAGGCACCGGGAGCAACAGTGAAGAAAACACAAGTTAATTGTCTGAAAGTCTAAAGAAGAAGTAAGATATGCAAGTTGGGCTGCTCATACATAAGTCATGTTTTCAATGATAGATAAAAGATTATCAACAGAGACACTGAAAGACAACCAGCTAAGATGCATTTCTGCCATCCACCTCCACACACCCAAAAGGTTCTGCAGCATCACTCCCTTACAGTGTTGATTCTCTACCCTAAAAGCTCACCATTTTTTGCTCTTCCTGTATTGTAATGCTACCCTTTCACAAATTCAGAATACTGAAACACATTGCCTGGCCAAGCTGCCCTTGTTTTCAACAAACAGCACCATAAAAATGGGAGGAGAAAGAGAATGGAAACTTAATGGATCTCTCCCAGCATGACACCAGAGAGCAAAGTGAGACACAACTGAGTGGATGCTCTGCATTTCATTTCCCTGACATCCCTGAGCCATGAAGGAATGAAGTGATATATACAGATGTCAAGAACATGTATGCATGTATGGCCAAACTTCGCGAACGAAGATTTGGGAAGGGCTGTCCCTGGGTGGGTGTGCCCTTCCAGCCTGCACAGTGGATTTTAGGTGAGGCACAGCATGCGCAGAACTGACCCCACCGTTTAAGTCCTGAGGTCCATCTGCCACGGCCGAGCGAGCTTGGACAGTGCCAGTGAAGTCCTCAGGACTAGAACCTACAGCACCCGGCATTTCCCAGGAGGTCTCCCATCCAAGTACTAATCCGGGGCTGACCCTGCTTAGTTTCTGAGATCTGACGGGATCGGATGTCAGGGAGGCATTTAACTGCCTGTCAAGAACATAACATACAGTATAAAAGCACCATTACAAACATTTGGTGTTTGTTAGGTAAGTCTCTGAAATAAATAATTGAGAGGGTGCAAGAGCAAACTCATGCATGGCATCCTTGTTTTCCAGAGTACTATTAGTAACAAAAGCATTTTAAAACTGAATTTTCAGATGGCATCATTTGAAAAAGAATCTCAGAATTAAAATTAAGAGTGGAAGGGTGACTGGCAGCCACGTGCATTTGTAAACAGAAAAGACACAATTGAACACTTCCATCTCTGAATTGTACCTGCAAAACTTTCATGGTACATTCTTAAGGTAAGGTTAACAGGCTAGTAAGAGACAGGACATACTGTGAGCCTCACATTGCTTTAAAATGAAGTTTGTAATGGAAAGTCAGACATGGTAATATTTTAACAGGGATTTAAAACAAACATTTTTCATGCATTAACTCAATAGGCACATTGGCTGTAAGCAGGATTTATGACCAGCATATCTATTTACCATGACAAATTTTATCTAATAGCAACAGCACTGCTATACATAATGACAACCAAAGAAATCTTGATCTTGACTTAATTTAATGCACAGAGTATTAGGAAATTTAATCAAAAATCTACCTCCTTTCTAAACATTTAAATAATTATTCTTTTTCAAGCATTCGGTCTATTCTTACCATTGCAATCTGGTCTCACGAAAACTTGGCTAGTGTTTAAAAATTTAAAGGCCAGGGTTAGAAAGGAAAAGGAAAGTAGTCATTATTTTCAGCATTTTTTCTAAGAATGCATTAATTAGATCCTACATTACGCCAATGTTACTTTTTATTACTTACCTAAGAAAAAAAAGTTGCTTAAGTTTAGTGTCTATACATTTACATGTAGTTACTGAGTATTATCTAAGAAAAAGCTTCTCAAACAAGGTTTATCAGAAAGTGTTGTTTCTAAGATAACTGGAGAATGAAGACAGACTGTTATGGATTGTTGCAGATAAAAATGCATTTGGATTTGCCTGTATTTGCTTCTGGGGTATTAATTATTGTACTGACAGCTTCCTCTGTAACACTGGAATTATCCACCAAATGTGAAATTTCTGTTCACTATTCAGGTGAAAGAGCTAGTGTGACACAGACACAGTGAACTCAACTACATACAGACACAAATCAAGAAGCTGAAAAGTAACATGCACTGCAGGGATTTAGTTCTTTACTCATTAAGACTAAACACCATAAGGAATGTTGGGTGCCATTAGCCTTTGATGTTCACAGGAATGTGAAAGATCCAGATTTCATGTGTGTGGAGTTCACACATAACCAAGGACATAAATTTGGGGAAAAAATCCCCTCAATTAGAATATTAAAACCTAAATAAGTACATTATTTTTTATTAAATACTTCGTCATTTTTCAGTGAGAAAAAGATTCTTCTTAAGAAAAAAAAATTCATGATGTTGTAAGAAAAGATAAACTGTGTTATAATTGATGTGCCAAAAGTGACTTGAGATGGTAATGGTATCTTTCCCATATTGGTGCCATCTTCTCCGTAGACAAGCAGAAGTGGCATCCCAGTCTTCATCTTTCTTGGATCTTTTTTTACTCTCCAGAACAAAATTCTGCTGTATGTTATGATATACTACTATTTTTTTATTTCACCTCATTCCCTCTCTTCTTTTCTACGGAAGGAGCCTCCATGTTCTGTGCTCTAAGTCCCTAAACGTACATTAATAGCAGAATACCTGTTATTTCCCAAAACAGCACTTCCTGAATTTCAGAGAGGTGAGCCCCAAACCTGTGAACTAGAAGACACTCTGAGTACATTCACACCAGTGAACCACCACAGCAGAGGCCTTAACCTCTGTTCTGGAAACCATCAGCTATCTGACCACATTCATACTCTAGAAAGAGAATGATGAGATCTCAGAAGATCTGACAAGAATGGTTCCTGAGCAACGTTAAACTTCCAACTTTTCTTGAGAACCGCTCAGAAGTTCTTGAGTTCTTGAGAAGCAGCCAGCCAGGACCAAAACTGTGGCAGGGATCATTTTAACTACTTTAAAACAGAATAAATACTCAATAGTAGGATCCTGCCCCTCGCACAGTTTTATTTATCAGTAAATGCAGCCTCTCAGAACAGACTTCAGTTGTATGTATAGACTGGGGAATGAGATTCTGGAAAGCAGTGCCACAGCAAGGGACCTGGGGGTCCTAGCCGATGGAAAGCTGAATGTGTGTCAGCAGTGCCCTGGCAGCCAGGAGGGCCAACCATGTCCTGGGGGGCATCAGGCACAGCATTGCCAGCTGGTCAAGGGAGGGGATTGTCCTGCTCTGCTCTGCATTGGGGTTTGAAATGTAGGCTTATTTCACTAGGATACAGCTTCCTTCCTATGAGTTTGATTTTAGTAGCATGTGAGATAAAAGCAGTGAGACAGCAATGTCAGATTTTGAGTTGCTCTTAATAACAATCAACATTATGATTCAGACTGAAGAAAATTACAATTAAAAAAATCTTTAAATCTTCTGAATAATCATTTTTCTTGACACAAGCATCTCTTGGAACACAATGGGATGTGTTACTACAAGTTTCTAGAAACTAGATGGCACAGAAAGAGTAATTAAAAGAAATTAAGTCAAAGGATTTCATCAGCGTCTCTGAAGACTGTCTTTCACAGCAGCTATACATGAAAAGCATCAGAATTCAATACTAAATTTATCATGGAAAGAGACAACCAATATAGATTATTGGCATGTTTTCCTTAAGAACTTCAGTATAGGTCTCTCCAAATCACTGAAACTTAATATTTATTTTCCCTTCCTCCTAAGGCTTTTCCTGTATAGACATCTAAAGAAAAATACACTATTTAAGTCAATCAATCAATTCTCTTCATTTCCCTTGGTTTTTTCTAGAATGCAGCTGTAGTTTATTCTTGATATACTACAGCAAAATCAAAAAGCTAAGTAACAGTAAACCTCACTGATAACAATGTGGATTAAAAGTTGTGAAATTGCCCATTCACTTTCTCTTATTTTATTGCCTTACTATTGCCCTTAATTTTTTGTATAGCCTTTACTCACTGTTAAGTTTCTTTTACCATTCTCTCCTTATAAAGACAACATCCTTACTTAGGGTAAATTACTTACCTCCTCTAAGGCTGTGCTAAGGTGAATTCCTAACTCTGAAGAAAGATCCCATGATGTACTGTGAAGCTCCATGATTCCATGTTTGACTGCTCTCCCAAAATCACAGTATCGTACATTAAATGAAAACCATTACTTTTACTCACAGCTGATCTATTACTAGCAGGTCACTGCTTCTTAAATCTCAAATCAACACTGGGGTCTTAAACACTTTTCAAATGCTAGAGCTCCAAGAAATCAACACAACTATTAATAGTTTGGGATCTTTTAGGCTGAAACTTTAAGTATGCAGCTTTAAGAACAAAAGTACCTCTCTCAATTTCTGCACGTAGAAGGCAACAGTGGTCCTGGTATCTAGTTAACTTGGACCCAGAGAAGCCCTGGTAAGCATTTTGGCCTTCCTTTAGGTATAAGCTTTCAGTACCACATGTCGCCTTGGTAAAAATACAAATAAATCCAAGAATAGAGTATACAATAATTTTGAAGCACAACAATAATGCTGGCCAAATAAACTGAGAATAGTTCAAAGGGATACTACAGCAAATTACATTGGGAAATTTTTAATTATATGACATTATTTTACTGTGATCTAAAATTTAATTCCATTTTGGTTTGTATACTTGCTAATAGCTTTCACTGTTATGTATATTATTTACAGTCATCCTGAGGAGTGCAAGTTGACACATATTTTATTATAACTACATGATGCATTTTGAAAAACTATGTATTTCCTTATTTTAGGACTAACTTCTGTATTTTTTGTTAATACTGGTCATCCTAGCGCACAGCTTTTGATCACTATTAATAGTGTACATAAGTCTTTGGAATGTACTGTGGAATTTGTGAATGCAATATTTCAGAGGGAATATTCTGACAAAGGCAGAGAACTTTGCAACACTCAGCTACCTTAATAGGTTCAGTAACTGAGAATAAGCTCAGGTGAAAATATCTCCAGTTCTGACTAAAATATGATGTTTGTCTGAGCAGAGGTGTCCACCAATGGGGCTTGCAGGTGCATTTCCCCAGACGCAAAGTCGTATCTCCAAGAGCACAGCATGCTGAGTCACTGCAGAGGCTGAGATGGTGGAAATGCTGGAGATCTTGTAACATGATGGACAGTGAGTACAGTAATTCCACCATTCACCTTCAAGAAGACTCAACTAATTTTGAGATCCAAGGGAACAATAACAAATTCCAGATTGACCTCTTAGTTCCAGTTGTTTTGTGGAGTTTTGAAGTGCGGGCAGGGGGCATTGTTTGTTTGGGGAGGCAGGGAGAGGGAAGGTTTTGGTATTGAACAGGACTTGTGCTCTGTGTAATTATTTGATTGGAAGATCTGGTAGAAAAACAAACACAAATCTAACTTACACAATTTAAATAGGAACTTATCTATCCTTTCTTGCCAATTACAGTTTAATACATTTACCTCTCTTGGTGATAAAATTCTGTTGATCATTTCTTGCCAAGCCAAACATCCTTGGGTGCCCATTTCTATAATTAAGCTCCTAAAACTAACCTAAAAACTGCTGTGCTTTTTAATCTTTTTAGTAGGGCCATTGCTAATGACTTTTTGCAGCTAAAGCCCTGCTTGTACTCATACTGATAACATTATCTTAATTTGTCCTTGACATTAAAAAAGTATTACTTAGTAACTAACTTCTCTCTCTCATTCCCAGTGCATCAAAGAAACAAACAAACAAAATCAAACACTTTAAAGCACTTACAGCCCTGCACAAAAGGAGACTTTTCCCAAACGTTGACAATTCTCTGGAAACCCTCAGACCATTTTTCCTGTTTGCCAAGTGGGATTCATCATGGTTAAGTCTGGACACTTCACTACACATGTGGGTTTCCTCTCCTTCCATCACAAAAAAGTTTCAGTAGAATGACTTCTGAACAGTGTTATTTTGCTCGAACACTATGTGCACATCCCAGTGGAAGGAGGAGACTGCACTCTTCTTACCTTGCATGTATATTTATTTCAGAGGAAGCATAACTGCAGTGAATGGCATGTTAGACACAAAAGGGAGAGCAGAGATAAGGAAAGATATGAAGTTAAATAAACATGGAATCACAGGCAGAGGGACAAATAAGAAAATATAAATTAAAAATGAGAGCTCATGAGTGGTTGTAGAAGACTGTATTTTTCAGAACACTACATGAATTCTTGCTTAGGGAAAAGTCTTAATCTTAGGAGGAATCCAGGAAACTAACACCTACTTTTCAGAAGAGGTTAGAGAAAGGACATTCAGACACAGAATTAAAATGTGTTAACAAAATGCTTCTAGTCCTAATCTAACACTTATTCCCACAAACTACTACTTTTAAAAGCATCTGTCCTAATTCACAGTATGACTACACTTCCAAGAATACCAAAGTAATTTCTGGTGACTGGTACCATGCCTACACTTGCAACAATAATAATAATTTTGCTTTTCCAGAAGCACTAGCAGATACTAGAGTGCCTTCTCCATGGGCTATTTAGTCACAGGTCTAGTGACTAAATTTAACACATTGCTGTAGTTTAACTACAGTATGTGGCTAAACCTCCCACAGCTGCTCACTCACTCCCTCCAGAATAAAACCGGGAGAGAGAATGAAAACAGTGTAAGTGAGAAAAAAACAAGGGCAAAGATAAAGAGAGTTTCAAAGGTAAATCAAAAACTGCATACACAAAGAATGCAGATTAAGGAATTCATTCACCACTTCCTATAGCCAGGCAGGTGTTTAGCCATCCCCAGGACAGCAGGGCTGGTGACTTGGGAAGATAAATGCCTTAATTCCAAACATACCCCTCTTTGTTCTTCTTTCCCCATCTTTACATGCTGAGCATGACACCACATGGTATGGAATATCCTCTGGTCAGTTGGGGTCAGCTGTCCCAGCTGTGTCCCCTTCCCAACTTCTTGTGTACCCCAAGCCTTCTCACTGGTGGGGTAGGGTGAGAAATAGAAAAGGGCTTGAGGCTGTGCAAGGGCTGCTCAGCAACAACAAAAAACATTCCTGTATTTATCAGCACTGCTCTGTACTGAAATGCAAATCCAAAACACAGTAAAATCTGAGCTACTATGAAGAAAAAAATCTGTAAAAGACAACAAGAGCCCTTTGGTGACATTCAATTTATTACATTTGAAAGCTGGTTTACAGAAAACAAGTTTCTATTTTCAGTACTGTTTAACAGCTCTTTCTTGTGACCACAGAGATTTTATTCCTAGACTGTATTCTCCTTCTCCACAACTTCCACAACATATTTCTTTATTACACACATTCCCTACAGCCGGTGCCATCAGGACAGCCTGCTGTTGAGGACTTAGCAGAGGATCAGCTGCCTGGTTTCAAATACAAATTTGAGGAGGTGACGGAGCAGCCTAACAAGCACTGTGATGCTCTGGTAACAAATACAACACTTACAGGCTCACTTGTTCATCCCCTCTTGATTTCACTGCCAAAATAGTTCAAACATGCTCCAGAAATGGGAATTATTCCAATAGTGTTTAGCAGACTGTTTCAAACCGTGATTTTTCTCTTGAGCAGGTGGAAATAAATTGTAAGGCTGCTTTCAGTCTAAATTCTGATGCATTGCTTGTTACCAAGTTTTAAAATACCTAAACGCTTTTGGTGTTTAAATTTACTTTGAAACTCTTACGTATATGAATATGAATATAATTAAAGTAAGAATCAGTAACTAATAATAAGCAAAAAAATTGGAAGTACTTACATTAAACTTGATAATGTCGTATATCAAGTACCGAGGGACAACCTGTCCGTTAACCTTGTCAATGATCATTTCCTTAAGAAAGAAAAAAGATGCCATTGATATTTATTTCCTGAATATAGAAGCATGTCAACGTATTTATACTTAGCACAAATACCTGCAAGTGTGATGCAATCAAATACTGGCCACATGTTTATTACAAAAAATACTTTACAATAGGTCAAGATTATAAAAATATTATTATAGTCCTAAAAGTCTCTCATGAAGCATTCAAAAAAACACCAGGAAGCTGTACTAAGTCTCCTGATCTGCAACACTTATACATTAGTTTCCCCACAGCTTTCGAAATCACTACCTTTCTTGAGTAAATAATGAGTTTTTAGAAATCTCAGTAAGAACTGCAATCCTAAGTCAACCAAGCACTACTGGAAATCTTGCCCACAATAAGAAGTACAACAGCGAGGATGTAAAGAACAAGCGTTCACATTCATTTTCTGTACTCAGGATGGATCTTTACATTTTAACAGTGTCCTTGGGAACAGCAAGAACCGCAATTTGCTTAAACATTGCACTTTGACTAAACAGGATGGTTCCTTCAAATGGAAATATCGCAGATATTCTCTGGATCACAAGAAGTTAGTTAACATTCAATATGTACTGGAAAATCCTCTTGAAAATATGTCAGCTAGGGAAAGAATATTGACACCCAACAGTCAAACACAAAAGAGTTTCCTGAATATAATAATACATACAAAAATACATACACCTTACATGCTGGTGCTCATATTTGTAACTCAGGCTTCCCAAGGACCTGAGTTCGAGTCTCAGTGGGGACCGTCCCCTGGCAGTTCAATGCCTCCCTGCCATCCCATCCCGTCACATCTCGGATGCTCAGCAGGGTCAGCTCCGGTTAGTACCAGGTGCTGTGACAGTCCCGAGGACTTCCCTGTCACTGTCCAAGCTCGCTCGGCCGTGGCAGATGGACCTCAGGACTTAAACGGTGGGGCCAGTTCTGCACATGCTGTGTGTTATGGGTTTAGCCAAGTAGGGCAAGGAGTTAGGCTTTAAAGTTCAGATTAGGCCTGAAATTGTCAGATGACTTGAGCTGGGCTGAGCTAGCTAACAGCTGACTTCTTCCAGCCAATAATATTGTATTCCATACCATACTACATCATCTCAAAGGGTGTAAAATCCAGCGTGTGGGAGTGGCTTAGGCAGTTCTGCTATGGCCAAGGTACAAGCCGGACGTGATCCAGCTTTTGTCTTGGAGCAGGCCTTGCTGCTGCTCCTGCTGCCTCTGCTTGCATTTTGTTTGCATTCAGGGAAGTAGAAACATTTTTGTTGTTACCCTTTCTGTTTCTTGCTAGGAGTCTTTTAGAGTGCTTATGAATCTAGAGTAATGGGCTTTGTATTAACTGGGGAGTGGGAAGTTATCTCTTGTTATACATAATTTGTGTAAGTGTGTGTTATATTGTATCTTTCTCTTAATTTTCTCTTTTCTGTATAAATACATGTAGTTAGTTTCACCATAAACCTGGTTTGAAGTGGGTTTATTCCCTCTCTCCCTCTTCTTTTTCCCTTGACTGGTTGGGGGGGCGGGAAGAACCCTTTCACTCTCTCTTGGACAGTTGGCGTTTTGCCAGCTCAACCCAGGACACTGAGCCTGACCTAAAACATCCACTGCGCAGACTAGAAGGGCACACCCATGTGGGCAGAGCCTTTCCCAAATCTGCGTTCGACAAGTCTGGCCATACATACATACATGCAATTTATTTTGATGAACTAATAAAGATTATTTAGTTCTATATCAATTAGTCAGGATTGAAAAAGATAACAAGCAACCACTGGTAGATCTTTTCCAGAGAGAACTTTGAAATATTCACGTCTCTAAATGCAATCAATCCTCTCCCTGTCCCATTCCACCACCTGATTCTTGGCTAATATGTTAGTTGTATCTGCTACAGATTTTTCTCTGAAAAAGTAACAAGTTAAAATTCCAAATTCGCACATACAAGATAAAACAAATAAAAAACATGGAAACAGTTCACTATAATATGATGCAAACAAAACCATGAGATCAAAAATTATTCCAAAAAAGAACATTACATCAATTCAAATTAATTTTGTTTAGCTAGTTTCTTGGTAGGCTAGTAGCATTTTTATGTCTTACAGCCTTCTAACTTCTCTTACAATCCATAAGTTTTACAAAATAAAGCCAAACAAGAGTCTGATTGACTCATGCAAGATTGATTTTCAGTCTGTACAACAACAACAAGTTTCTTGAATTGTACCTAGTATTTAACTGCAATTTGCTTTGAAAAATAAGCAAGCAGTTGTAAAAACATAGATTTGTTTTAAAGCAAGCACAAAGCTTGAAGCATTTAAAACTAAACTAGAAATCATGAACATGTTGTTCTCAAAAACCATTAGGAACTGTAAGTTGCCTTCTTAACATTTTGAAACCTCATCTTCTGTGAACAGAACACTAAGACAGAGATTTGACTTTCACAACCAAATGCTGCATTCACAGGTGTTGTGAAAGACCTCCTGAACTGACCTTACACATCTTTACATAGAAATTTTTTAAAAAATTGAAAATAAAAAAATTAATGTGATGAGCAAAAAACATTCCTTTAGAACATTACAATGTCTTATTCTTAACTGTAAAAGTTATTTAATCACAGGTATTATCAAAAAAGTCCAAAAAATATCCACATAGAAGTGATGCAATAAAATGCCATTCTGTTGGTTTCCAATATTAAGTAAGACACTGGTGAGCTATCAAAGGAACAGCTGATGCAATGCTGCAATGCCTTCTTTGACAATAAATTTTATAACTAAGTTCAAGAACAGATGGACTAAGTACAACTCAAGAGACAGAAGGCATAATGTACAAACTTGGAAGAGTGTCTAAAGATATAATGCAAGGGGTGGTGGTGGAGAACAAGGGAAAAACCCACCTGGAATTCTGACTGATCAGGTGAAACAAATAACAAAGAAAAATTGAAACAAAATAATGTCATTTTTTAATGTTTCAATCGAATTAGCATGTGAAACAAATTTTTGAAACACATTGAATTGAACATGTATTAGAGAGGTTTAAGGACTCACCTCCCTCAGTGTGCATATTCAGAGGCTCAGCTTTGATGCACAACTAACATTTGTATGCAAAACCCTGAAAACAAGTCAGTGTCTGGTAATATTATATTTTATGCCTAATTTTCAAAATCTGAATCTCTGGATATTCACTTCAAGAATTATAAAGTACATTCAAGAAGACCAAGAGTTATTTTTAAACATTCTTTAGAATATTCGTTTGTAACACAGAGCTACTTTTATAAGGAAACTTCTTCTTTACTTTCAGATATGTGTAAACATTTTTGATTCCATTACTGATCAAATGAAACTTTTTCCTCACATCCTCACTTCTTTTTTGCTCCCCTGCCTCTTGTTCTCTTTGACATGCTGAATGAAATCCCAGCTAACAGAGCACAAGACAATAGCACAATCTGCTTCAGAAGCAGAGATGACAAATTCCTTTGCTGCTCATCTCCATCATGACAAAAACATTCCCTGCTCCATTAGTTACGCCAATACAATTGTCATAAGGCAAAAGCTGTAAAGTGAGCACAAGGTTCAGACTGAAAATGCTCTAACATGTAATTATTGTACATTCTGATTTCAGAATCTCCCTTGAAATTATCAGAATTGAAAAATACCCCAGGGAATAGATCTCTTCAGAGGCCAGTTCAGAGAGGTTGAGAAAATGCAGTATTTGAGAAATGACCACAATCAAGCTCACTCATTCTGACCTGAGTAATAACCTGACACCGTAAAACTGTATTGAAGCCAATTTTTAGGTAAGTAAAAATTTAAACCCAAATCCACTCCCACGACATGTTAATAGAACATAAAAGTATCCATAAGGTGCACCCACATCTGTGCATTTCTTTCTATAGACTCGATGTAGATTTACAGTCGGTTTAAAACTACCTCTGTTAGTCAGTATGACCTTTATGACTTGTCCACTAGCTGCTAGTTCAGGTATTTGCTTCACCTGTGGGCCTGCAGAACAAGGTCCAATGATGAGTTTCTGCAATGTCACCTGGCAATACCCTGCACTGGGGTTACTCTGCTCAGTCTTCTGGCGCTGCAGAACATGGTCATACAGTAGATTAGAAACTGCAGCTGGGCTAAGAGCTTTTGGCTGGACAGGGATGAGACTGAACCGACAGCTCATGGGCTCTTCTTTAAATCACATATCTAGCAAGTAAATTGAACTTAAAATAATCCAAAATCTAAGCAAAAAGCAAAGGATCTCAATTTACCAGCCAGCTGCAGAATGCATTTTTGGTTGACATGGATTACGAAATCAGATCTGATAATACTTTTGTTTATTATTCCTTTTCCTCCTTTGTCTTGTCTTAATCCTTCGTTCATTTACCTGTAACAATTCTAGTCACTGATGTATTTCAAGATATACTTTTTTCTTTTTTTTTAAACTTATTTTGCATAAATCTATATTCTTCAACCTTTGCAAACTCAAAAAGTTTAAAGTTATACAATTTCTCAAAGAGCTTACACATAAGTGAGGTCGGTACTGATATAAAAACATAAATAAATCTATACCTTGTTCTTCCCTTTTGGAGCTCTTGGCCACACTAAATCTTCAAGCGTTAACAATATTTTATATGTAAATAAAATAGATTAAAAATGTATTAAAATTGTAAAATGTAATTCAGGCCAAAGAATGCCTTCGCATTTTCTACTCAACTGGTCCAAAGCTAAGCAGAATGCCAAGAAAGCTCCTGAAAATAACTAATTAGTTTTCTTGCACGACAGCCAAAACAGTTAAACAAAATTCTATGCATTCCCTCAGATAGCAATAGGGATGCAAAACACGTGACTTCTAAAGGAGTAATTCATATTATACTAGTCACCTGTAAGTAATACCCAAATTAGCTTTAATGAGCTTTGCTGAAAACTTTCTTCCATTCCAGGAAAACAATTGCAACTGAAGAGTTGGAGATTAGCACAGAGTATGGCAGGAGATCTGTAATCACCCAAGATGTAACTGATCACAGTAAGAACTGTTTGCAAGTAATTCCAGCCTGAAGTGAACCATAAATGCATTTGAAATTCCCAAAGACAACCACATGAAAGGCTTACACCAGAACCGTTAAAGCAAGTTAACAGATCCCTGCATGCGTGGAAATTGCCTTTATGAAAGTTTCATATATACTGTCTTTCTAAATAAAGTTAGGGGGAATGACCTAATCTTTTGTATTCTTAAAACCAGTAGTTGTTTTGCTGCGTTTTCTCTTTCGTTCTTTCTTATATTTTTAATATTACTGCAAAGCAATGCCAATTGGACAACCTCATTCTATACTCGTTTCCTGAAAGAGAGGTATCTTCTTCAAGGACAGTAAGTATGAACTACTTCAACCTGCAAGTAAAGTATTAACTTCCACAGCCCTTCAAGCACTAATTAGCAAAATATGTTAATACGCAAAAAACCAACTTCTTCCCATGGATTTAAAAAATAAAATAATATCAATCATTCGTAGAAATTGTCCTTTGGCACTAATATTAAAGAAATATTCAATTGCAGAGTTAAGCTGTCCTGATGCTTCAAATAATAGGGAAATCTCATCCTCAAATCTGTTGAAAAGAATTTCAATTGAAAAAAAATATTCCATCAATAGCTTTTTATTGAACTGACCATATTAAAATAAATTTAGAAATCTGTACTATGTAAAGTACTTATCCATTGAAAGGTTTTAGTTTTATCTTAGAGTCCTCCTCTTAAAGTAATTTTATTTTGCACTTCATGAAAAAATGCAGAGGGAGGTGTTGTGAAATGGCAAGACTGATTTCATGCCAATAAATACTGAAATGCAATATAACTGTGAAAGTTTTACAGAACAACAAATTAGGCAAAGTTAAAGTTCATGCCCTGGGTACTTGAGAGCTGAATTGATTAAGAGACTTAAATGTGGGAAACATAACACACCAGATGCGAGACCACCTCCCAAGCTCCACAGCCCATATTATGCACATATACCAGTATCCTATTCTTCCAACACATCCATATTTGCCACCTTTAATAAAATATCTCTTTTGCAATAAAAAGAACTAATAAATAAATAAATAAATAAAAGAGTAGCCACTTCTGTCAAGAACACCTAAGGATTGCACCCTAAGGACACTGGCAAGCCGTTACTTTCTCAAGGACCTTAGAAGGAGTAAAGGGAATAAAAAGTACCAGGCTTTTTATCTCAACAGTATGGAACCTAATCTATGTCATTTTAAGAATAATATTATATACGTCATTAGAAAGCTGCCTGGCTGAAGAGGCTCCTACCAGACACAACAGCTTGTGCAACCACTTTTGAGCTGACAGCATGGCATTTCTTGCATTATGCTCTTAATTTCTCAGTGAAGCAGAGGTCGTGGAAAATATTCCATTATCTGCTTTTATGTCCCTGAGACAGTGCATGGTTCTTTGCAGTAATTATCCTCACAGACTCAATTTATACATGTTTCACATGTAAATGTGTGTTCAGTAAGACAGATCATTCACAGAACTGACATTTCAAGAATACTGACATCAAAGGCCTGAGAAAGGAAAGAAAGTTAATAATGGCAATATGGTCTCCTGTATGTGAGAAGTGCATTAGGCTTCAGAAGAGCAATGTGGAAGATCATCTCATGTGTTCAATACTTCAAGGAGCAGAAGTTACAGCAACGTACAGAGCCTCCAATATTACTGAAATATAACAGGAAACTGCACTGATCTACACTGGCAGATATTTAGTGTAAGAGCCAATAAAGTTCTTTTGCTAATGTGAAATAAAAAGGTCAAGAAAGGAATAATCACTTTTTGTGGCTACTGTACTGAGTTTACCATGAATACTCCAGCCCAGACTTCAAACAACAAATACAGACATTTTACAGCCTGTTTTACAACTGACTCAAACAGCTCATTAGCAAGTTTAAATAATTTAAATTAGCATGACAAGTTAAAGATGTTTTAGTCTTAAATAAATTAAACTAAGCCACTACTCAATCATTTAGTAATTCAGATCATCTGAAATAAAGGTGACAGAAACACATCAATTCAAAAGGTGATGAAAATTTTATCAAATTTTAGAAGTATTTCCATGATCTGTATGAAATAGACTATGTTTACTATTTCAAAACATAAAGCTTTAGCAAGAGATGAGGTTCTGCAGCAATTTCTTTAGATTCTCTTCCAGCCTTTTCTCACATTCAGAGAATGTCATCTCAATACCTGTGATTTATTTCAAAGACAAAGAGCTCACCCCTGAGCAGTCACCACTGCTATTCTGTAGATAAGTAACTTCTTATGAAATGCGATTCCCACATTCAGCCAGTGACTCAACTTATATTCCTCCTGAAATCCTGATTTACCAATCTAGGCCTAAAAATTTGGCCCTGTTTATGAACAAAAGGAAACAGCACTGAAATTGTTACAACAGTTATGCAGTGTGCTCCTTACCCCATCCAGGAGAGTGTTTGCTAGATGTGCACGAAGATCTTTACGAAACGGAAATTCCAGGTTAGATACATGAAAAATGGAGTTGTCTCTATCAACCATATAAACTTCATTCTTGCCATCAATCAGCATCATGTACCTGCAAAGGCAATGTTATTATAGTTAAGAGTATATCCTCAAAATCTCTACTATTTTGTTTTATATAAGTGCTAAAAACAAGCAATCATGACAGACATTAAACACTTTACAAGAACATTTTTACATTAAACATTTAAACCTGTTGCCTCAGGAAAGCAGATAATTTAGTTAAATGCAATTATCACAAAGAAAGTATTTCAAAGATAAAAATTCAGAATATATACATATATATATATAAGAATTTTGCTGTGTCCAGCTAAAATTATGCCTGAAAGCCTATTAAAAATAACAGGGGTTTTAATGCTGTAAGAAATACATGAAGCTAACTCAGTTAGATGCCAAGAAAAGATCTTTTACTCCAACTTTTCCTTTATTTAGTGGACCAGAACCTTGCCATATCTAAATCTGCAGAGTTTCATTCAAAAGAACCACCTTTCCTTTCTATCACTGGTTATCTGTCACTGCAGCATTGAAAAGTCCCAGCCAACAACTGAGCCCCTTTTCATTAAAACACTGACACATTTTGCCATGGTGCATTTCTCACACTACACACAAAGAAACCCCCAAACTTTACCACATTATCACCAGTAGCTTGTGAGCTTGTTTTCGTTGCAGACGTGAATTGTCTACAATTTTTTTTACCTTATGACAGCACTTGGGAGCCCAAGTCATTAAATTAGACCTCTCTAAGCTAATACCACAGGAGATTGTTCATTAAAGGTAACACACTGTACAAATGAAAAGACATTGAACAAATAGACAAAAACAGAATAAAAAAGACAAGTAAAAATGGGGGGGAAAGAAAAAAGAAAAAAAAAAGACAATAATAACAACAAGAGATGCTAAACAGCACAATAGCTGCAACACACCTAAGTTACCTTTGTAAAGTTTTCTTTGATCTTTGCAACAAGAGTACCAAAGCAGAGTTTTGGGAAGAGTAACAAGGCAGTTGTGCTGACAAAGCTCTTCTCAAACTTGTGCAGCAACCTAGGAGCACACATACCTTCTGACTGGACACAGGAATCCGAAGAAATTTCAGTGGAAACTAATGTCAAAGGCCAGATGCAACAGTCAACAACTTGGCAGTGAATGAGAAGTCCTAAAGGTGCTGACATTTCTTCCCTGTGATGATGATGAGGCACTGGAAGAGGCTGTCCAGATAGGCTGGGCAGACAGCCCCATACCTAAAACTGTTCAAGACCAGGTTGGATGGGGCTCTGAACAACCTGGTCTAGTGAAAGATGTCCCTGTCCATGGCTGGGGGCTTGGAACTAGGTGATTTTTATGGTCTCTCCCAACCCAAACCATTCTGTAATCCATATACCACAAGTGCTGAAAGTGAAAACCAGCACTTTGAATCTGATGTGGTAAACTAAGATAGAAACTGTTGTGGGGCTCAGAAGGTTGGCAAAGCTAAAAATACCAGAAAAGCTCCTCTTTAGAACAAACAAGATATTATTGCACTTAGTAAGACCAGTGAAAAGAACAATCTAGTTATCAAGATGTGTTCAGATGTTCAGACAGGAAACACCATGGCTGAACAGCAGTACAAAAAAATCAGCAGACAAGAGACAAAGTAAGTCCAAGTTCTGCATTTCAATCAAACTTGAGTTATGTCAGTTTTACTAATTATCACCTGAGCTGTTGTAAAGAAACTGGTGTCTGATCATGCCATAACTGACCATGCTGGTGTTCTACACTAAAACTAAGAGTACAACCCTATATTGAGCTTATTTTTTCAGTGATTCATTCATCTCACCTATACTAAAAGCACAAGTGTTATTTTAAAGGTTTTATTCTGTAAAAGAAGTCGAAATCACAGAAAACCAAAAAGAAAGAAAATAGGAGCACTACTGTCAAGAAAAGTTCAAAGTTTTAAAACTTTGCAACATTTAACGTTTTTGAATAGCCCATGCTAAAATAGGGAAGGGACAGTTGCTTGAACAGTACACAATAGAGAAATACCAGATAAAAAGGTTATAGGAATTTCACCATCTACACCAGAATATTGTGAAAGCTAGCAAGCATATTTTGAAGACTCATTCAGCAAAGAACATTATATACTTGCAAAAGTCTTTGGACATATTGTGGGGGGAACAATACTTTCCATAATTTATCCATTTCTCCTTTGAAAGTCCTGGTTATAAAGCATGTGTACGTGTATGGCCAAACTTCATGAACGCAGATTTGGGCAGGGCTCTCACCACGTGGGTGTGCCCTTCCAGCCTGCACAGTGGATTTTTTAGGTGAGGCACAGCGTGCACAGAACTGGCCCCACCCTTTAAGTCCTGAGGTCCATCTGCCATGGCCGAGCGAGCTTGGACAGTGACAGTGAAGTCCTCGGGACTGTCACAGCACCCGGTACTAACCGGGGCTGACCCTGCTGAGCATCCGAGATGTGACGGGATGGGATGGCAGGGAGGCATTGAACTGCCAGGGGACAGTCCCCACTGAGACTCGAACTCAGGACCTTGGGATTCGGAGTCCAGAGTGCTCTCCTTTACACCATGTTGTCTCTAAAATTCCCCACTGCTCTTACAAGTAATGCCCACAGGCTCTCTCCTGTCAAAACGAAGCAGCAAGCATTCCCCAGAAGCCTTGAAGGCCAATGGTCTACTCAGGCAGCTGTTCTGTTGTGTGCACAGATCCTCTCTCTAGAAATCAGTAAATCTGACTACAGGAGCACAGGACCCTCTGTGCAGCTTAAATAAATGCTTTCTTTCAATATTATGACTATAATCATAATTCACTATACATCAACTCAACTACTGTTTCTCCACACACAAGATGAGTACTTCAAGATGTACAAATCAGTTAGGGGGAAAAAAAGCCATATATGAGCATAAAAACTAAGTAGGAGGAGTAGATTAAATCCATGCAGCATTAGAACAGCTGAAAGTTGTACATGAGATGCTTTATGAAAAAAAATTCAATATACATTCAATTAAAAAATGTGGCACCAGTTCTTCAGATGCAAGAATATTCCACAGACAACATTAATTTTTCAAACCATGCTAATTTATTCAAAACTAAAACTAACTATAAAGAGCATGTTGTGTTCTTCTCAAAAATAAAAGAATCCATTGGAAGGAAAGAAGAGGTATGTAAATAACAGAAATAAAAGCACTCTAATTTTAATTTTATAAATAAACTTAAGCAACAATCTCTGCACTTCCCTATTTACTGCTGGTTTAAGCACATGCTTTCAGTGTAACTTTCTTCAATGACAAAACAGCATCTAATGCTTCACAAGAGCTAGCATTTTAAAAAAAACATACTTCTATCTTCAATACATATGTGGCATAATAAGAGATCTTTCGACTGCTTTGGAAAAAACCAAAACACAAACAATAAAAAGTTTTGTTTTCAGCCACCTAAAACATCTACGTGTCAGACAACATACAGAAGATTTTCTCAAAATCTATTACTTCAATATCAAAATGAACATACCACCACCTTCTCCAGATCTTTCTCTCAACATAAAATCCAGGGAAATTTATGTAGAAATTGGTAGTTGGACACCTCATCAATACTAGTGGCAAGGTTCCTTCTCTTTCAAACCACAGCACTAACACTACATCTTTTCTTCCATGATTTCTCTTTTATTAAAATTTGTCGGTGTTAGCTGTTAATACCATAAATCCTAAATGAGAGCAACAATGGTGAGTCTTACAACTGAGTCCAAAGATTCCCAAGCAAAGATCACTATGAACCTCAATTATGTAACTCAGAGGGTGGTGAGGCACTGGAACAGGTTCCCCAAAGAAATTGTGGATGTCCATTCCTGGAAGTATTCAAGGCTAGGTTGGATGGGCGCCTGAGCATCTTGACCAAGGGAATGACATCCCTGACCATGGTGGGAGGGTTGGAATTACATGATCTTTGAAGTCCCATCCAACCCAAACCATTCCATGGTTTGTACAATTCTATATCTTACCTCAGAGAGCTACTGAGATAAAAAAAGATTTTCAAAAATTTGGCATTAGCAGATAAGCACTTACACCATCACACAGAGCATGCCTCTGGCCAACACCACAGACAAAGAAAGAAGAACCACAATTTCTCAAATATATCACCAGGGACAGCACATGGGAGCTGAACTGTCATGCCTTGTACCACCCACTGTGAGCACTACTTGCTCTTACAGATATTGTGTGAGCATCCAAAAGTTCCAATTAGTAACAAGGCCCCATTATTTTAGATTCTATGTGAATACACAAGATGCAGTCAGCAATAACACAGGGGGGCACGGGCTCAAGCTCTGCCAGGGGTAATTGAAGTTGGATATCACAAAAAAATTCTTTGCAGAGAGAGTAATCAGGCATTGGAATGGCCTGCCCAGAGAGGTGGTGGATTCCCCATCCCTGGAGGTTTTTAAACTGAGATTGGCTGTGGCACTGAGTGCCATGATCTAGTAAATGGACTGGAGTTGGACCAAGGGCTGGACTTGATGATCTCGGAGGTCTTTTCCAACCCAGTCGTTTCTATGATTCTATGACATGGTCCTGCTTTAGATGGCTCAATCTGAATGTAAAACTAGGTAACTAAATAAAAGAGCAAAGGCAGAGCAGCAGCAGATCAGTAACAGAACTGCTTATTCACCTTTGAAAACTACACATGGAAGCACAGAATCATGTCTGAGCTACAAACATCATCTCTCCAAACTGTCAGTCCAACCCCTAGAAACCAGTTTCCTCTGAAATAGAAGTTCTGACAAGTGAGTTAAAGAAAAAAAGGGTCACACTGTCTACACAGATTAATCTCCCCAGCAGATAAAATATCTAGACATAGACATGCTAAAATCTAGTTTCATTAGAAGCTACTTTCCATTCACTTCTGATCCTGAGGCTAGGTCCATTATCAATTCTAATTGGACATTAGTATTAACATGATAATTCAGGAAATAGGACGGAAATTTCATTAGCAAAGAATTACAGCTCTTGGCATTAGACAAGCAGATCTCCAAATCACCTACCAGAGTATTAATAACTTTAATCTTTAAACATTAAAAAATGTCAACAACCAAATAAAGTTTTCTCTTTGGAATCAATTATTTTTAGCATACCCAAATAAAGAAAACTCTTTCAAAGACTCATTTGCCTCCATATATACCCTGGTCATGCAGTCTGCATCAGCTCAGTCCCAAATACATGCAGTAAGAATGATTTTATTACACTTCCATTTTCAGTTGAGTTTGTTTTGGTGGTGGTGGTAGTGTGTTTTTGGTTTTTACACAATTTTGAAGCTGACAGGAGCTACAATGAAAAAGCTAAGTTACTGTTGTAGCTTTGATGTAAATTCTCTCCCTGTCACTAACTCCCCATGTCATTAGTTAACAAAAGAAGTAGTTAACTACTACCAATTCCTTCTTGATCGTTTTGGGTGGGACATCACACAGCTTTGGGGGAAGGCTGGAGCTGTGTGTTTTATCTTGCCACTGCTGTTTCTCCTGGTTTTCGGCATTTGGGGGCCCCGGTCGCCGCTCCGGCCTCACCATCGCCAGCAGTGTCACGGCCGCCCACCCCACCACGGCAGCGACCCGAGAAAATAGGAGTCACAGCTGCCTTTTGGGACATGCTGCGGCTCCCCACTCCCAGCTTTTCTTCTTCGTTTGGGACAAAGGACAGAGAGAGAGAGAGAATTCATCTGAGTGCTCACTGCTCATCTCTGTCTCGCTGGGAAAAGACTGAGAACTCACCCTGCAGAAAGTCAAGGTGTGACACTGACCCTGTCCATAAATATAACTCTTCCAGAAGGAACCTACTGTTTTGGGGGTTGTTCTCTTTTGTTTTTACTTGTGGTGTTGGGGGAGTAGTTTGCTCTGGTCTGTTTACAGTTATATCTATATCTACAGATAGATATATACATATATATACATATAGTAGTTAAGAACAGTTATCCTTCTTATATCCATTTTCTAATTAAAGTTCCTTTAATTTAATAAAGAGTGACATGATTATTGTGGAAGAATCCTCTCTTCTGCTTTTTGGTAAACATTTTGGTTTCTTCCCTCAAACTAAGACAGTTAGAAACTGAGGTTTCTTCTTTATATGGATGTTTATCAGTTTTCATATTAAATTTGAAAGTACACTTCAGGAAAATATTATTTAATCCAAAATTAGACAAATTGCTTGGTGTCCCCTGACCTACAGTCATTGAGATTAAGGAACAAGAACAGAACTCTATCTCCCAAGCTGTAAATTCAACACTGCACCCAGCAGAACACGTGGCCTCTACCCTCTTCCCCAGATTCTGAGGATTCACAAAATTGGCTTTGAAAATACTCCTGAGCATAGTACATCCCTACACATCCTGCAGTGCTTGCCAAAACATATTTACAGTGAAACTGATCTCCTAGAAGTTCACAGAAGTTTTGCCTCTGACTTCAATTATATGATGTGCCTCATCTATGTTTGAATTCTTTCTCAGCCAAAATCACAGCAACCATCTTAGCAATAAGGTTACATATGTTAATTTTGTGCTCTATAAGAGTTTTAAAACCTTAACTATAATACAAAAATACAGCACAGCTTCCTCAAACTTTAAAACCTCATCTTCTGAGTTTGAGTTCAACACAAAAGTAATTTTCTGAAAAAAATCTAGAAGTAGGAAATGGATTAGAAAGACTGTTTTAAAGGAAGCTTAAAAATTCAGCTTCTCTAGGAGCTTTCTTTGCCCTGCAGTATTTCTTTAGACAGGCTATATCAAAGAAGATTATTTATTTCAACACAGCATCGCTGTTGCTGCTTTTTACTCATTTTCCTTTTTAAATATGCCTGTGTCTGTATTATCACATTAAAGAATGCAAAATGCAAGAAATTCCATCAACTCTAAGAATATACTGCAGCTCCCCATTCGCAAGTGAGTTCATTACAAAGCCTAGAATTCAGTCTTGTGAAAGTGCTGCCCTCCCACACAAATAAGCATTACCCAACTCCAAAGAGCAAGTAACATCACTCATATCTTTGCTAATGCAGAGATAACAATGAAATCCTGTTGCAGATATGATTTTTAATTTCTTAATTTTCTTTTACAAGTGGCAATGCTTAAAAATCATGAGAGTGTCATCACTCTGCAGATCGATCATCTAAGATGAGGTAAAGCCACTGAGCACTTTACTTTGGACCCTGGCACTCCCTCCTGGCAAGAAAGCATCAACTTCTGGCCAAGCACTGCAGAAAAGGCCAAGAGAATGAAAATTAATGACTGCCCTCTGCGCGCTGACAGTAGGAGACCATCTATCTGTGTCACTTAAGCTGCTGCAGTTCCATGTGCTGACCTGAATCTCGACCGTGCTGGGTCTAGAGTAAGTTTAAATTAGAAGAGTTTGAAGTTGGCTTGTAGCAGATGGAGCAATACAGGCTGAAGTCCTGATAAACTGGGGAAGGCTCAGCTTGCTTTCTTCTATTAATTGCTGCTGGTAATGGTCACTGCTTCAAACTCTGTCTCCTGAAGGATGACAAAGCCTGAATACAGCAACACTAACACAAGAACTTACATGAAGACTTAAAATAATATTTTCAACAGGTAAACAAAAGGAAAGCAATGTCTTTTTAATCAGCACACTGACAGCTCTGTCATAAACACCTTCTCCAAATTTGTACTTATTTTCATTTGCACAAGTACCCAGCATATCAACCAGCAAGAAACACTGCTTACTACACATAAGCTGCCATACAATTTTGTATTTGACTTGACAGTTCAAATTCTAAATAATTTTTTCTAAAATTACACACAGACCTCTGGAAGTTACTCTGTCCTGGGTATAACAACACCTCATATTTCTAGGTTAAAGTCTGCCATCAACACTCTCCACGGGTTTTTAAACCAAAAAAATCCCTTAGATTCTGACTGATAGTCATTTCCAATTAACAGTCTCCAACTTCAATATTTCTCATTCATGACCTTGCATTCTCTACAACTAAATATCCTTCCAGTTTTATTATTCTGCTCCTCAGTGAATTCAGCAGCTTGTCTCCCTCATTTGTTTGTCAGAAACTATTTGGTTTCTGTTTCAAAATTCTTAATGCAATTACAAAATTAATATTCAGGACCTCCACTTGTGACTTGTTATGTATTTTCTTCCAAAACCATCCACTGCCATTTCCTTTCAATCCGGTTTTTACCTCTCTTATCATTCTATTGAATTTCTTAGCCTTAATCACTATTAAAAAAAAATTGGAATTTTGTCACAGTCCAGAAGCACGACATCTAGTAGTATTCCTAGGTCAAAAACCCAATTTTCCATTTTCCAAACTCCTACCAAAATGGTTAATTAAACTCAGAGGAAATGCCATTCCTCATCTATACTGCAGACTGTGTTCCTCAGTCTGTCTATTAACTACTTCCCTTAATTTAACCAACTCTGTCATTTTATAAAGAGAAAACCTGCACTATTGATCTATTATCTCTCATTACAATCATAATGTTTAAATTTAAAGCAAAGCCTTTTCATCAATGATCCAAACTTATCTTCTACAATCAAGATTTATTTTTCCCTCAATATTAAACCACTGTTACTAGGCTGCTGTTTAGTAAGTAAATGTATCTTGTGTATCTCTTACTATGTTCAGAATCACCTGGATTTGTCACCCGTCAAAATTCTCCACCTATTCTCCAGCCTCAAAAGAGTTCAGCCTCTGCTTAATTTTCACAGTTTTAAGGTGTCTGCTTGGGGTGAAATGATCAGTTCTGTAATGCTTTAAAACTATGGCTAAACTCTTTCTATGGAGGTCAAGCACTCAGCTTGCATTAGATGTTCACGTGTGCTCATAGTGGAACTCTGATCAGACTGGGTATCTGCAGCAGATTCAGCAGTAATCCAGAAGTTTATCTTAACAATCCTGTAGTGACTTTTTTCAAACCCAGAACTTTGTAACAATTTTTTTATCCTTCAGCTATTAGGAGAATAAAACGTTATTTCTCATATTTTGTGTCTTTCCAAAACAAAATTAATGCTTTCCAATATTCATGTTACAGTCAAGAAAGTTATCCCAGTGCATCTGCTATGCCAACATCTAATTTCATGACAAATCATAAGGTTTCCAACATTCAGCCTCATCTTCTGAATCACTTGTTCAATATATCGCTGCCCTGACTCAATGCTAATATGGAAAAAAATAATTTTCTAGTCTTATTGATCATCTCATATAACACAATTAATTTTGATATTCAGAGCATTATTTCAGTTGGAAAAGACCTTTAAGATCATCAAATCCAGCTGCAAACCTAACACCACCAAGTCCACCACTAAACTGCATCCTTTAAGTGTTCCACCAACACGTCTTTTAAATACCTTCAGGCATTCATGATTTGGTATCCATCAATTCATCCTACTTATCTGAGAACAAAGAACTTAATTTCCGTAAGATTTGTTAAGGTGGTATTCCCTGCATATGTCACAACTTTGTGCAAGCCACCACTGTGGGATCAAAGATACCACACAGCTTATACAGGTACTCAGTCTCCTCCACATCAAAATCTTTTTCTTATTCTTGCCTGCCTCCACTCTCCTTTGAACTCTGAACGCAAGTTTCCCTTTTCACTTGCTCCCCTTGACAATCCAAGGTCCAGAGATGATTCCTTGTGACTGTTATGGCCCTGAACATCATCAAAAGGCAGTGGATCTGCACATGGCATTTACTACAGAAATCTTCAGGATGCCCAAAAGTACAGCAATAAACAATGCAAGCTTTGATATCTGCAAAGGTACCACAATCAGGAAGAGAGATGTGACCACACTTCCCCACCTACACAAGGTTTAAATTAACTTTGTCAGCTGAGAAAGCTCATACAGCAGCTACTTCTTAGTGGTCAGTGAGAGCACAGAAATGCAGCTGCAGTCAAAACCAGCAAGCAGCATTAGGTCACATAACTAAGAGGTTAATGCCACAGACAGCAACTATGTTGTGCCATTATATAACTTAATGGCATCCCCTAACCTGGGATACAATGTGCACCAGCATTAATAGAAAGCAGTTTTTGAATAAAAGAATCAACAGCAAGACTAAGGACAGTGGAAAAATGCGTAAGAAGTGTGGAAACTGGTATCATTCCTCCTAATAAAGTATTGCAATTCAGACTGAGCTCAAACTTTAGTTTTTCCTGTTTTCTAAATCAAAGATAAAGATGCCTGTAATTAATTTAACACATGGCAAATTCAAAACTAATGCAAAACTACATTTTCTATCCAAAGTATTATTAGACCGTGAAACTCCTCTGGTAAAATGAAGAACTAAGGTTAAAAAAAGACTATCCAGTTACAGTGTTTTTCTTATCTGTCTTCCAGGGTTTTAATTAAGTTAGAGTGCTGTGGGGGTTTTGTTTCTTCATGTCTAGAAGGGTATTAAACATTATGAGTTAAAGTTGCCTTGCAAGCATTATTTGGCCTACAACAAAGGCTAAATTAATTTATAACTGCTATATATTGAAAAGTTCTTACAGTGAATTATGATGTGTCTGGTGTGAAACAAAAGAATTGTCAACAAGGTAGAAAATATTTGACCCAGTAACAATCTGTATACTAAGATTTATTTTAAATACTAGATTCTTAATGCTGTTAAGAATCTACATATTAAAGTACATTTCTAAATTAGTGATAGGAATACTATTGGAAAACAAGCTGTAAGATTAATGCAACAAATTACATCTCAGGCTTGACTGAATGATAGAATTAGTTCATATTTTGTATTATTGTTGTTACAATTACTATTATCTTCATTATTTATTGAAGACAAAGGTTCAAGCTTGCTTGAACTTGTTTGACCCCATCCCCCTCCACAAATTTAGAGAGAAATTCATGCCTGAAGCAACAGGCTAAAACAATATATAAATATATATATATATATACATGAAAGAAAAAAATTAATTTAGCATCAGATGACAAGTAGTTACATTCCTTCTTTCCCCAAACAAGAGAACCATAATGTCTTTCACAGAGGGCCATAACGTAGCAGTCAAGAAACGAGTAACAGAGCTTTGAAAAAGAGGATTCCCTTAACTTTGAACAGATTTATGCCAAAATGTATTCTGGCTCAATTCCACTCATATCACTGGCACAAGCCTTAGAACACAACTGCCACTTATGCTCACAGACTAGAAGACAGCTCCAAGAGAAAGGGCTGCCCTAGATATCTGTATAGTTAAACTTCACAAATCGAATTTCATTCTGCCCTGAATGAGCTTAAGCTGTTACACTTCATGGATGTGTTTGTAATCCCTCTCCAGAAGATCCAGCAGCACAGGATGTATTGTTCCACTATTACAAGTGGTATGGGAGAAAGGAAAATAAATAAATAAACAAGTAATCAATGATATTGGTCGTTTGAACATCAGGTACACATGCAGGCAACACCATTTATCTTGATCTAATTGGAACATTTTGGGACTATAGTTGAATATTCTATTATTATTCATGGCACAAGCTACCTAATAAGCATTTTAATGCATCAACTATTTATGAATAAAGAAAAGAGCTTGCTTCGAAGACAATCTGTCCAAATACTCAAATAGTTATGTATGAATAATCAGTTAAGTAGTACTTTTCAAAGAGCCCAGAATTCTGACCATGAAGCTGTCAAGAGCCTGCTGCTTCACAAAATACACTTCCTGTATGATACCCCATTAGCAGCGCTCTTTAACCACTTAAGAAAGGGACACAAAACCAACAGTTCTTCCACCACTTATTTTCAGAGTCCTGACAGTGCTGCAGGCACACATAAATGAGAAACCACAACCTAGAGAAAGAATGCTTTCTTTGGCCATTCAAGTCAATCTGGATCCAGGTGAGGGATGACATGTTCTGACACACCTATTTATTCATTCCTCTACATTGATTCAATCATTTTAAAAACAAGCCTTTAGGAGATGGAAAAGCAACACAGTGATGTGGATGTGCCATACTAACAAATACAGAAATACACCATCACCACCACCACCACTCCAAAGATTCTTGCAAAGCCCAGCATATCCTTATACTCAATGGTTCCACATACTGCTCTAATACCTTATGACACCCTGTGTTGCCTCTTTTGACCTAGTCTCCCAGTCAAGAGATCTCTCCCAGTTCCTAATGAGTAGCAAAACAGACAAGTTATCTGGTGATGCCCATGAGTCTGGCTATCAAAATGTGACAGCTTCTTTTCTGCTGTCAAAGTCAGTCTGCTAGTCAAAGTCTAGGCATGCTCTCATTCCCTGTACAATACGTAAAACAGGAGAAAAGGACAACATGTCAAAAGGTGGAAGGGATGAGGGCAGCTTGTACTGGAGCCTCTTCACCCTGAGCTACAACATCTTTACCCACAGAGAGGGCAACTGCTAAACAAACAGAAATTGTCCTTAATCCAAACTCAATTTATCGAAGTTTTATTTTTTCACTCTCAAAGGAAAACTCAAGTAAGCATAGAATATTCACAGGTTCTAATGCTGTGAAAAACAGGCTGATATCAATATTTTAATCATAAATTTTCTGCCCAACACAACCATACAGGATTATTAGATGCAAAGTGAGCAACAACTCACATCTGGGCTCCTAAACCTCCAACCTTCTAGTGTCAAAATACATCATTCTTGCCTCCTCATCCTATCTCCTCTTCTACTCCTACCTAAACACACAAAATAAAACAATTCAATTAGGCATCTGTTTTCTAGAAAATTAAGAAGAACACGGTTTAGAGTGCTCAACATCTATGAACTGCTCTTTTTAGCAATCATTAGAAAGTCAGTTCATACATTATAATCCAGAACCATGTGTGTGACTTTTATATGCTTTTGCAGAATCTTCTGATATTATGTTACCATTACACACTTCAAAGTTAACTCAACAGTTCCTAACAAATGCCTAGTACTATAGTCTATAAAAGCTATTTATTTATAGCTTTTAATTTTGACTAGAGGAAAGTTAAAGCTTTATTACAATTGTTTCAATAACTTGAACAACTTCAGTTTCCAGCCAAAATACATGCTACGGCCAGTGAAGTAAATTATTCAAAATAAAGTCAGTGAAATAAATTCCACGTGGATTGCAAACTCCTCCTAACCCAAAGTTCTTGCAGCTACTGAGGTAGAACTACTTTAAAAACAGGTAAACTTGTTTTCCCTTAAAGAATAGTTAAAATAACTAGAAAGAAGGACCATAACCAACTATGCCACATAAACAAAATCTGCATTTCTTTCCTAAGACCTTAAATACAAAGCATAATACAACACAGTGCAGAGAGCAAAGGAGTGGACTAGCAACAGTCACTTTAATCTTTTAACTAAAGCTTCTTGTTACAAATCTCTTCTTTAAGTACCATCCCATTTTGACAATTTGATGCAAATAATAATAGAAAAACTCTTACAACTACTTCTTTGGGACATTCAAAGGCGAAGGGCAAGGGCAAGGGCAAGGGCAAGGGCAAGGGCAAGGGCAAGGGCAAGGGCAAGGGCAAGGGCAAGGGCAAGGGCAAGGGCAAGGGCTGGTTTAAAGGTGCCCAGCTGATTCTTGTGGGGATTCTTCCCCCCATCCTATGATGAGGAAAGTATTCCTTCCTACTCCAAGACCATAAACATATTAACCCTAAATATGATCCAATGACAAGACACTCAAAACACAATTCACTTTCTCATTAGCTATTTGGGTCAGAAGGCAAGCTGCCCAGGAAGGAAGTATCATACCTTGAGAAAATCTCTTCTGCTCACAAATGCTTTCCAGTGATTAACAGCCCTTAACTTCCTGCTAGCACCATTTCTGAAGATGTCTGAAAACATGAGACATTTCTGCCCCCCTCCTCTAAATTAGGAAAGAATTCCTTAGCAATTCTTTAAACCTCCACTTCAGGCACTTCACCGTACTGGGCATAAAATTCAACATCCATGAGAATCTGGTCATGTCATTTGTACTGATCTAAAAACTAATCTATGGCTTCTTTTTCATTCCCAACAGAGTCTTCTTCAACTTCAACTCCACATTAATATCTTTGCTCCCAGGAGACAATCTTTCCATTCTCTAGATCTGCTTTCATGACAAGCCGGTCTGTAGTCCTTAATAATGAGATCTCAAGAGCATAGATTTGTTTTTTAATTGGATTAGTACTAGCCTCCAATGTTCTCTGTCCTCCTTCATTCTCATTATTAACTCAACTTTCTCTATAGCTTCCTCCTGTCTCTCAGGGATAACAGTGTTTCCATGAACCCATTCAACTATCTCATCTTTAATCCTTCATAGAGAGAAGCACTCGTTTTGCTTCCATGCCACCTAATTTTGGGCTAGTATCTTTTACCTCTTAATCTCTTAAAAAATATGCAAAAAGAATCCGTTTTTCAGTTTTCTCCATTTTTTAAGAGTTGTTCTTTAGCAATGGTCATTTTTTCATCAATTACTCTGGACTGAATGACTTTTGGATAACTTCTTACATTAGAAATCTGCAATTTCTGTTATGCAGGTAAGTGTCACCTTATCTTGTATAGGGAAAGAAAAAGTATTGAGCCATGGAAATTCAGGGAGAAACTTCAACCTCTTCTTCATTGTGTTTTAAGAAGATGCATAAAAAGTTATCTTAAAACCCATCGAGTTGACCTCCTTCAAGTAAGGGCCACATAATCTGCTTCCAAAGAGAAAACAACTGCCAATAATTTTAAGGTTCTTAAAAAAATAGAATTTTTCTCCAATTTTTACAAAAAGCTAAACTAGAGAAATCTAGAAAGCTATCACAAGTTTGATAATATAGTAACTTAATCAAAAGAACTATACTCAATATAAATCAATATTATATATATAGATAAATTTACTGATTGATATATTCAAGATAAATCACACTTATTTGATTAAGAAACAATCAAAAACCTGCATGTCAGTTTTATCATACAGTAAACTGTAGCTTTACTCTTTTTATTTTGTATTATGATACCAACAAAATGAGATTTATTTAGGAACAGGCCTTTTTCCTAAAATGTAATTTGTTAATAATAAAAAACCCCGACTTCAGAGATGTTTCTAACTATTCTGTTACAAATACCTTTTAGACAATTAGCAGCAATTCTCAAAGAGCTCTTTTACATTCTGTATCTACTTATTTGCATTTAAATATCTGCAAGCCATCAAACCTGCATGAATATTTTCCAAATTTAATAGCCTTTGGCAAGAGCTACCTGTTCTGGTTTTTTTTAAACAGCTGCCTTACCATAATTAAACAGCCATAGTATTATGAACATATTTATTATTTTTCACTAAAACTGCATGTGTACAGATGTGAAACAAAAAACAGTACTCCTGTATGTATGTATGTATGGCCAGACTTTGCAAACAAATATTTGGGCAGGGCTCTCCCCACGTGGGTGTGCCCTTCCAGCCTGCACAGTGGATGTTTTAGGTGAGGCACAGCGTGCACAGAACTGGCCCCACCGTTTAAGTCCTGAGGTCCATCTGCCATGGCCGAGCGAGCTTGGACAGTGACAGGGAAGTCCTCGGGACTGTCACAGCACCCGGTACTAACCGGGGCTGACCCTGCTGAGCATCCGAAATGTGACGGGATGTGATGGCAGGGAGGCATTGAAGTGCCAGGGGACGGTCCCACTGAGACTCGAACTCAGGACCTTGGGATTCAGAGTCCAGGGTGCTCTCCTTTACACTATGGGACTGCCCACTTCAGTACTTATACAAATGCAAGAAAATAACTTACACCTCTTAATAGGTTGCATTTAGTGCAGGCCACATTTCACCATTTTAAAACCTTGTCCTGTTTGATTGTATTAATTTTGATTATTCCACAGACATTTTAAAGCTTTTTATTATTCTTAGTGGTAACAGTCCCTTTTTACAAAACTGGTGTCTCACTATTTTACCAACCCTACTCCTGTCTGAACATTCAGGTCCACTCATCAGAACAAGCATCTGCTACAAATACTATTAATGAGATACATATGAAGGGATACAACTACCCCCGTGGGTTAATCACTTTACAGTACCAAGCTGATAATAGAGTTATGTAGTAATGCCTTGTAGATCATGTTACAACTACCTTATTCACATAGTAACGGCTATTTCAGAAACACAGCACTGCAAAATTGGATACATTTGTAAAACTGTACTACCTTGTAGCTACTCTTACCATACAACGTATATTTCATCTCAACAAAAGACAAAAGGCACGATTTTAGTAGTGGGAAATTTGCCCTTTGGATTTCTGTGCCTTAGGAATAGATTAGCATTAAAATTATTTATAAAACAGAGGTTTGACAATTGTTTCAATAAATATACAGGACAGAATTCACACCAAACCAGACAGAATAGCTGCAGAACTCAGTGACTTTTTTTTGATATAATAATTTAAAGCAAATTATTTCAGAGGTAGTTTCCCCCAAAACAGGGTACGTTTGCATGTAGTATTTACATACACCCAAACAGCTGGTACAAAGGAAATATTTTGCCAGAGACTGCCAATGCTAAGTGAACTTCACAGATCTTTTCATTTGAAGTTCATTTCTCTAAACCTAAGAGGCAAATGTATACATTCTTATGCATAGGCATTTATAAAAGTGAGGGGAGAAGTATTTGTTCCCAATGCACTTTTCCTCTTGGGGCAAATGTGTTTCAGCAGGCAAGCTCTAGAGCAAGAACAAGGAGTGCCCTCCCGATGGCTCATGGAACAAGAGCCTTGGAAACCAGACACAGAACAAGACCACAGTGTAGGCATAAACTCTTCAAATCAGGACAGACTAAGCAAGGGTAAGTCAAAAGACTTTGAACTCAGGGCTCCAAGAGAATGGAGGAGGACAAGTTTTGACCCAAACCAGGCTCGAAACACACACATTTACAAACATATGTAAAATACTACACTCCAGCAAAATTTCTCCAAAATAGTTTAGAGAATTATAGCCAAATCATAGAATCATAGAATCACAGAATTGGTTAGATTGGAAAAGACCTCAGAGATCATCAAATCCAACCCTTGGTCCAACTCCAGTACCTTTACCAGATCATGGCACTCAGTGCCATGTCCAATCTCAGTTTCAAAATCTCCAGGGATGTTGAATCCACCACCTCTCTGGGCAGCCCATTCCAATGCCTGATTACTCTCTCTGCAAAGAATTTTTTTCTGATACCCAGCTTAAATTTCCTCTGGTAGAGCTTAAGCCCGTGCCCCCTTGTCCTATTGCTGACTGCCTGGGAGAAGAGACCAACCCCCACTTGGCTATGACTTCCCTTCAGGTAGTTATAGACAGTGAAGAGGTCACCTCTGAGCCTCCTCTTCTCCAGGCTAAACAACCCCAGCTCCCTCAGCCTCTCCCCATAGGACTTGTGCTCCAGTCCCTTCACCAGCCTTGTTGCTCTTCTCTGGACTCGCTCCAGCCCCTCAATATCCTTTCTGAACTGAGGGGCCCAGAACTGAACACAATACTCAAGGTGTGGCCTCACCAACACAGAGTACAGGGGAAGGATCACTTCCCTGGTCCTGCTGGCCACGCTATTTTTGACACAGGCCAGGATCCCATTGGCCTTCTTGGCCACGTGGGCACACTATTGACTCATGTTGAGCTTCCTGTCAATTAGTACCCCCATGTCCCTTTCTGCCTGGCTGCTCTCCAGCCACTCTGTCCCCAGTCTGTAGCGCTGCAGGGGGCTGTTGTGGCCAAAGTGCAGGACTAATCAATTTCACAATGTTTAGTCAACATAAGATGATAAAAAATGCTCTTTTATTTAGGGAAATACTTTCTACCTTTATAAATATATGGGTAGAAAAGTTCAACAATACCAAGAAATGAAGAAAACATGCACTGCTCTACCACTGAAAAAAACAACCAACCAACCAGCAATGGGAAAAAAAACACAAAGAACCCACCACCACAACAAAAAACCCAACAACAATACAGCTCTTAAACCGGAAGGGTGAAACTTCAGCTTCAGTTGAAGTCTAGGAATAGCAAATGCTTTTGAAGAAAAATATAAGTCCTCAGAGAAATTACTGATACTGTGTATCAATTAAGACAATGTACAAATAAAGGCTTCAGTCATGAAACCTCTAGGGAAAACTGCTGCAGGAATAAAATTCAGGTATGTAAGAACAATTTAAGAAGTTTGGCTAAGTTGAGCAAATATTGCTATTAACTGAGATGAAAGTGTTTTATTCAGTGAGAAAGTATAATAGAAAGTTATTAGTTATGCATCTGCTATTCTGTAAGTCCAATTAGGTCGATGAAACAGCAGTGTTTTTTTAAGCAAAGAGAGAGAACAAAACAAACAAAAAAATCACCAACACATGCAAGCCTAATAATATTTTAATAGGCAAGGTCTAGACTGCTGCACCTAAACCACAGTTAACGGAATAGCTTCCGAGATATCCGACGACAGAGGCTTCATCTCCAGATAAAGTAAATGGGTCTCACTGACTGATGTCTTAATATTAAATTCAGGAAGGTCATGCCTGTCAACATAAGCTTTCAGAATAATTAATGAAAATCTGCTTAATTGCATATGGAGTCTGATCGTTGGAGAACAACCAAATAATTAGAAGCATGTCCAATGTAAAAACTATCACAGTCATTTTTCATTGTTGATTAGGGTACATACCATGCACAGGGTCTAAATGTCTGAATAATGGCTCAGGTTTTCATCTTTAATCTCTCTTTCACATTATTTCAGCTCAATTTCATTGACATTGGATCTTTGTAGCTGCATTTTCTCCTCTGCATATACTTATCAGTCTGTGCGTCCCCATAATCAACTGCGGATTATTATGTTTTGAAAAAATTTAAAAGGACTATTTAGTTCCCCGAGTTTTATTCTTCATCCATTCTGTTTTGTCACCACTCTGAAACACATGCTAAAATGCTCAAAGTACTGAAAATTCCTACAAAAAATTACTCTTGAATTTCTTTCACAAAAGGCACTCTTCAAGGTGCACTACTATTTTCTATATAAATTGCTTCAGTACTCAAAATACAGGCATCCCATTCACAGATTTGAATAAGAAAATGAAAATATTTCATAAAACTTCTATTTTCCAAATGAATAATAGGATATGACACAGAAAGAAAGACTCTTGAGGTCTATTTAAGTTGGCTGAGTTTAATTGCTCAGGCTCAGCAGCTTCTGAGTGCCCTGTGCTGCTCCAAGAACATGCCTTGATCTCCCGCCACCCCAGTGCTGTAACTTCCCACCCCAGGAATGCCTGCACTGCATTACCCAAGTGCTTGTGTACACAACCAGTCAATGTTGGTAAACCAAATATTCCCACCCAATTCTTATGCCATACTGAGTGGTGCAAGTTTACTTTGACCTTTCAGACACCATGCTCTGCCCAAGATAATAAGCCCTTGAAGCACAAACTGAACAGAGGGGGGACACATAAAGGGTTGTTTAGCTTTTATTACAGGACACTGCTTAGTTCTGGCTGAACTATGCTGAATCCTGACTGACTCCATGTGGAGCCACTTGGTAATTCTCATAAGACACCCAATTCCCCATATTTTCCAGGATTTTCATTATCTAGGATACTCCACTCTATTACTAAAGATAGCAAACCTAACAAAAAAAGAATGGAGGAAAAACTTTAGAAGACATCCAATTAGTCCAATTAGGTTGTAGTTTGTTATTAAACAAAAGGCACCCCTACAATAAATAAAACTGGTGAGGGCAGATAAAAGCATTGACTGTTTTAGCTGATGTGAACTACAAGTTTGAACAAAGGGTCACAGTATGAATTAAAAAATCCTAAAAATTTCCAATACTATCAGCTTCCAAAGGATCAATTAGAAGTTTTAATTTAGTTTTTATAAACAAAGCCTTCAGCTTAACAAACTCTTATCTAAGATTGCTCTAAGACCTTGGTGGCAAGTCCAGGCTGACAGACAGGCAAAGGTTATGGAGAAGAATACTTACATTGAAAAGTCAGTCTGCAGAACAGCTTCTAAAAGGAAACTTGTCCACAAACTTCAGCAAATGTTGAGTACCAAGACAGAAAAAAAATTCATCTCTGGAGCTGGTTCTGTTGTTATGCTTTTTCCCATGGACAAGCAAATTCACTTTCCTGACAACACAAACTGTCTACTCAATTTACTGTGTGTTTCTCTTCCATTTAAAATGAACTTACCGAGTGCCATCTGCTTTCCAGCTAACTTTGTATGGCTTCTGCTCCAAAAATTTAATATTTTGCTTGTCCATGGAAACAGGCTGTGCCCCAGGGAATCCAGACCTAAAAAAAAAAAAATAATCAGGTTTATTAACATTCTGCAATAAAGAGTCACACAAGGCAATATATTTTCTACATTACACTGAAGTCACACCTTTTATTAGACTTGTTGCAAGGTTAACTCTGAGTTAGAAAATCTTCTCCAAGAAAGTATTTTGCATGAGAAATCAAATGCCTGCCTTGTAAGAAAATGGTATTTGCTTATGACAAGCACTAAATTACGTGGAACTTGGAATTTAAAATTAATTTAAAATTACAGGCACTAGAAGAACTAAAAGCATCAAAAAGTTAGGAAGTTCTGTGAGCAACTCACTGAAATACCAGCTTTGGAAAGAAGTTCAGAATCAGAGGCACTAAAACCAACATTCCAATTCACATTGGACACAAATTCAAGTTGGCTATAAAAATGAGTATCATAGTTCAATACTGAAATGAAATAGCAGTTGTATAAATAAATCTACTCCTTGAGCAAGCACTAAATTTTACACAAGGCTACATCTGGAATTTGCATAGCAATAAGTCATCTGAGCACATTTTGTTATCTCAATGGAAACGCAATCCCAGAATCTTGTTTCTTAACATCAAAAGTTGATCATTCAATTTCATAGTACAATGCAAGGCTGTTTCACTGCCAAGGGTGTTTGAGGCCTGCTTTATTTTATAAACAACACATGCAAAAATGGTTACCTTTTTTCTCATTTTTACAAAGAGTTGTATCCTTCTGCAAAAATAACACTTATTTCTAGACAGTAAAAATAAACACAAGTTCTAAATGTTCTCATACCCTTCCCATCCACAGAACTGCTGACATTTTTGCCGTATCTCTCCTAACTTTGGTTGCGTTGTCACCTGGGTCACACATTTAACTGTTATTCCTTCCAAGAAAATTGCACCCTAAATAAAAAGATAAATAAATAAATTACTATTTAATCTTTCATAAAAGCAGATCAGAATATGTCAATACAAGACTAAGTCTGTTTTTTACAACCCTCTCAAGCAATACTAGCTTAAATATTTCATAAAGATTTACCACCAAATACCAAGATACATCAGCTGAGCTTTGCCAGTAAACTCACAGGTGAGCCATATCATAAACCCAGGAACTGAAATGAGTAATTTATGGGGGAATAAAAAATTATTAAAAAAAAAGCAAGAGGCAAAGAGTAAGGGATAGCTAGTACTTTAATATTTACTCTGTTTAGCTAATACTCCCAAGAAAGTTCCCATATCAAACTACAGCACCAGTCTGACTTACTATTTTTCATTTGTAACTAAAATGTTGTTAAAGAATATAAGTATCAAATATTTAATAGTAAATTGGTCACTTATGGAATTTGCAGGGATTAAATTAATCATCCTTAGTGCACGAAATATTAAATAATAATGAGATAGTGTGAGACATGTATTTGTGAATGACCTGAACCTAAACACTAAACAGTACTATAAGCCTGGAGCAGATCACTGTACAAAATTCTTTCCAGTGGAAGGCTTTGTGACACCACTTTTAAGTGTGTCAAAAAGCATGGCCCAAAATAAGTAAACTGAGAACTGAGTCAAAAATTGACCTACAAAGTGTCAAATAACATTTCTTAATATATAAAGAGTATTTCAAGATCAGGAATTCCATGTTTTCCCTGACTGATGGAAAGAAAAAGCTGCTCAGTAACAGTAGAGGTGTCAAATGAACATAACTAGCTTGGTAATTAGTGAACTAAAGTCACTGGGAGACACCTTTAGACACAAGGGGTTTGATGGGATTTTTTTAAACAAGTATCTCAGCAGATGAAGATGTTAAGTCCTACTTTTCTCCTTTCAAATCTTTGCTATACATGTTTTCAAATAAATATGTTAATTTTATCAGACCTAGAGGGTAATTCCAGCACAAGAATTGCATGGATTTCACCTCCACCTGGGTAATCTACCACATTACATGTCTCAAAACTCAAACTTACACTGTAGGGAAAACAATTGAAAGAATAAAAGTACTTATGCAGCAGCAAACTTAAATGGTTCTCAGTTGGCCTGGAACAAACTTATTAACAAAAGAAAAAATATAAAGAGCAGGTTTGCAACAAAATATTTGTGTAAAAATATATTTGTATCATTTTATTGTCAATCTAAACCAGGTTGCTAAAGTAAAGTTGCTATTGTGAATGCCACAGAAAAGGCTGGTAGAAATCAAAATACACTACTGAAAATAAAACACTACAATAACTTGTATATTCCAGGAAAGTTTGATGCCAAGTGGAATAAAAACAAATCCTGCATGACAGAACATATTAAAGCAATCAGGTCTACAAAACCACAAAATTAAAGATTTCTATTGAGATCCCAAATCAATCAGTTATTTCAACAGCATCTCAAATAAATTTTCTATGCAGACTAAGAAGATCAAACCACGATTTTCACCTGTTGAGCTATGAATCCTGCAAGTGAAGAAACAAGCATTTTGTGTCTGTTCTCTAAAATGCTTGAAAATTGCTTTAACAAATTCAGCGGCATACTACTGATGAAAGAAACTTTTTTGCTCCCTTTTCTTTCCATACACTGTGGCCCTCATCTGTTCTACTCTTGAGCAAGTCTAGGAACTAATTTGGAAAAATTAGCATCATAAATTAGTATGTATATATGTATGGCCAGACTTGGCGAATGCAGATTTGGGCAGGGCTCTCCCCACGTGGGTGTGCCCTTCCAGCCTGCGCAGTGGATTTTTTAGGTGAGGCACAGCGTGCGCAGAACTGGCTCCACCATTTCAGTCCTGAGGTCCATCTGCCACGGCCGAGCGAGCTTGGACAGTGACAGGGAAGTCCTCAGGACTGTCACAGCACCCAGTACTGACTGGGGCTGACCCTGCTGAGCATCCAAGATGTGACGGGATGGGATGGCAGGGAGGCATTGAACTGCCAGGGGACGGTCCCCACTGAGACTCGAACTCGGGTCCTTGGGATTTGGAGTCCAGAATGCTCTCCTTTACACCACAGGACCGCCCTCATAAATTAGTAATTTTCTGTCACATTAGTATCCTAAACTAACTCACCATGGTATGACTCAGCACTAGTTCCAGCACAAAGGAAAGAGAAGGAATGCTAGTAGTGCAGGGAAAGTAGGACCATAGTTTTCAGTACAGCCTGTATTTAGTTAAGATCAGCTCAGTAACATCACCAAATTGTACTCTGAGAGCAGTACATCCTAAAGAAATATACTAGCTTATAACCTTAATTAGTTTGAATGCCACAGACTTTAGTGTGTTGTTCATCCCGTACTATCCACATGGGCACCAGCAGGTATAACAGCACACGGGTGACTGGGTGAGGGAGGCAGACAGCTACTTGTGCCTGGCCAGCACGTTGTCTGAATTCTGGTAAGTGGATAAGAGCACCATGAAGCAAAGGAAGATGGTTGTGCCTTGCTTCTGCTAACACTGGCAGAGTGCAACGGCACTAAGACTGCTAAAATTAAAGCAAAAGGCAGGGAACGGGAAAGATTTTCCAGAAAAGAAGAAGTCATAAACACAAAATTCATGCCTGCCATTTGAAAGTGTCTCTTGCAGATTATCTGCTTCAAGTATAATCACTAGCTAAGGCACAGCACTATGAAAACAAGGTGAGTCACTTGGCATTCGTGCTCAGCTAACTTAGCACTCCAGGTTTCATGAGGACATTCCTTGGATAAGGTGCTAATACTGAGCCAGACCCAGGCGCTTGCTGCATCACTATTCAGCCAACAGGCCCTGTGGAAACACAACACTGGAGAACATGGTGCAGAGGCGCCAGAGCGCTCAGATCAGCAGGAGCACTTCAGGTCCTCAGCACTGCTACTAAATCAAGAGTTACAAGCCCTAAAGGATCCAAGGAAACTACATGCACTTAGTAGTTACACTCTGCACAATCTTCACACCATCTGTCCTAATCAAGTTTGCCCCACTTCCCACTGCATTTCTCCGCCCATCACTTCAGCTGAAGAAGTGTCTTGTGCATCTTAATGTGTTGGTTCAGATCCTAAACACCACCTGGAGGAGTGGGTGAATGGGAGCAGCTCCACACCTTCCTGACCCCGGTGCCTATCACCAGGCTTGGGTGAGAGACATCCTCAGCTACTCAGCCTTGACAGAGTGCCAATATGCTCAGAGACTGCCTTCGAGACGACAAGAAACATACCAAAAAATGTCAGGAAGAGATATCTTCTAAAAGAAAGAAAGTGAGAGAGGGAGAGTTACACTGATCAGCTTAGATGTAATACCTAGAAATACAGGACCAAATCACAGTAACTGCCTCTAGCCATGTACAAAAAAAAAAGACACAACGAAATCATACTGTGACTCAATAACAAAGGTATTCAACTAATCATTTGGTTTTGATGATGAAACAGGCTTCACAGAATTGGAATTGCTTGCATTTGTCCTGGTTTGTCCTTTGTTTATTTGTCTTGTCCTCATAGAGGAACTCATGAACATGGGGTAGATATAACTTCCATAAAACAGACAAGCAACTGTTTCAAAATCAGGTTCAGAGGAGTTAGCATTTCACTAACAAAATGGAAAAACATACTGAGAAGGATCTGCAGGGTCTGGTTCAGGTATAAGGCAGTAAGTTTATTTTCCCTAAACTTCCGATTAGCATGTTTATTTTTGTGACATCTGTGACTTTAGTAACAGGAACCCAGACAGTGATGGTAGCTTAAGAATTCATTGTTACCCTGTATTTTCAGAATGGGCTGAAAACAAACCTGTGCAATTCAGTGTAAACAAAGTTCTACACGAACACACTGGTAGATAATTAGAGAAAAATAAATGGAGGCAGCAAGAGACCAAAAGCTGAATTAGTATTGTTCTGTCTTGTAAAAGACAATTATGTTTAGATATATAAACAGAAGTATCAGCCTTAAGACATAGGAAATTATTTTCTCCCTATTAAGCCCTACTAGGATGGCCTCACCCAGAGGCTTGTGTTCAGTTATAGGTACCACAGTCTCAGAAAAATGAGTCAACATGACAGAATACAAAGAATGACAACAAAGGTCAAAGGTACAAAAAGCATGGACTATAAGGAAAAACTGAACAAATTAGCATATGATGAGCAGAAGGAAAACGATACTCATATTCAAGTACATAAAATGGTACTGCAAAACCAAAAAATACTCTTTTGCCCATATCCATTGAGATGTCCATGGGCAGAAAAATAAGTACAGGTGTTAAACTCTGCAAAAAAGAGTAGGCTAGGCAGAAAAAAGGCACTCATATTTAGAAACAATTTACCTTGATAGTTAAATAATAAATATTATCCTCACTATGTGAAATCAGTTTAATAATTTCCCTCTGTCTCACAGATGACCATGAGACACCATGCACTCAAAATTGTGAGGAAAATCAGTAACAGCCACTGGCTTTTCCAGACTTTAAAATATCTCTATCCATTTTAAAAGCACTACACATTACACCACTCACATGGGACTAGAAAGAGTATTCCTTAAAAACCACTAAAAGTTCCATTTGATACAAGAAAAGTTTGAAGGTTCTGGCTCAGAATTATAGCTTTGTCCTATCTGCAAAATCAAGTCCTTTTCCCTGAAGTGAAATTCTAAGTATCAATTAATAATGTTGCTTCGATGCTACGAGCATTACAGCATGCACTGGCAAAGCCAAGACATGTTTGGATTTCCTGTGCAGGATCTCACACTGCAGCCAACAGCCTTCCTGGTACCCCCCAACTACATCCAGGCAATGACAAGAGAAACTGTAATGGCTTTATGTACTAATGGTCCCCACACTCTCTGTAGTGTAGGAAACAAAGGCTGTCGAGATTTTTGACATGGAAATATGGAAGTTTTAGTGAAAGATGCTGCTATAAAGTTTCTCACATCAAAGACATTTTCTGAAATGGACAGTACACTAACTTCACTTCATAGGCTAGCTAGGAGTCACTGCTGACTATTCATTATCCAAGTGAGATGCCTGGAGTTGTCTCCTCCTCTATTACTAAACTTTTCTTCTGTCTCCACAAAGATTTGTGTCAAAATGAAAAAAAATCAGAACCCCACTATCACTACAGCTACCTCTAGTTTGACTCTGCCTACCCCTAGGTATTTAGAGAAAGAAACAAATCAGAAAGTCGAAAACATCTGCTGCAGGAAATCAACACAATGCTGAAAATTTAGCCCTTTAGACAGTAAAACAGGAGTACCTGAGCAAGAGGTATTTACCTGATAATCACTCCCCCTGTAGATCTCATATTTACAAGGAATCATAAATGGATTGCATCCATCTCTACTGAGTTAAGAAGCAGTCCAATCTGCCAGCCAAGAACCATGGTAAAGAATTCTGCCCGTTCCTCCTCTTCATGCCAAAGAATGTTCCTTCAGAGCTGCAAAACTGAATTATACGAATATGCATATTAACTGGATGATTATTTCTTTCACAAATTCTCTAAATCATAATTAATTTTTTACTTATTAATATGCTTATTCGTATAATTTAGCTTCCAGCTTTCAGAAAAACTATGGTGGCAGATATGAAAGAGCCTGGGAAGCCAGTACCATTCCTGTTAAACTGACCAGTTGAGCTTTATACTTGATGAAAATAGACTGCCATAGGAAGTCATCATAACACTTAAGTTCCTAATGCATCAAAAGGCACATCAAAAAAGCAGCTTTGAGGTTCCAGCCCCCAAAAAATTTTTTAGAGATCAATGTTTTACTGCAAGGCTATTGAAGGCAGTGGCCATACCCCTGGACATACTTTTACTATGGCTTTTTACAGCATGGGAAATTTTTCATTCCAGCTGAGAGACAATTAGAAAGTTTTCAAAGTTAATCTTGCTGCTTTAGACTGGAGTTTGTATTCCTTTCAGGCTAACATTTTCCATACTCCATCTGTAAACCATGCTAACCAGCTGCAGGAACAACAAAATGCATTTTTGCAGCATAGCTCAATATAAGAATTTCCAAGTGTTTGCAAACAAACACACCTCAGCACAAAAGTAAAATAATTCAGTATTATGCAAAAAAACCCCAAAAAATCTATTTTTGCACTCAGCAACATTCTAGCCCACTTTATATGAAAATAAAAAAGAGAGCCAGGAATTTGAAGAGAATTGAGCCATTAGTCTTCAGGTGATACAAATATATTCTTTGTGCTGGAGTATTAGTTCCATACTATGGTAACTTATGAGAATTATGCAGATGTGTGTCAAAAGTCACAGTAGGTGATCAGCCATATTTCTTTTAATTATACAGTTAAAACAGCTTTAAACAAAATATGACTTCAAAGCTCCCTTGTTTTTTTAAGGTTATGCTGCTTTTTGCTAATCCAATTCTCAACTCTACAAAATTTCCAAAAGTAAGAATATTTACCAAAATGAGCACTGAATTAAAAAAATTCTGAATTTCATCCACATGGCTACAAAAAACAATTAAGAGCTGTTTCCATACAACCTCGACAACATTTCATCTCTAAAGACAAACTGAATAATTAAAAAGTGCTTTTACTATCTCAATTCATAGGCTAAAAAACTGCTATTTTAGAACATTTTTAAGTCATTTTTACAACAGGAATAATTGAGGTGTTGAACATTAAAGTTCAAGGTTTGTAGAGGAAACATAAGAACACTTGCAATGGCTCTACCAGTTTTTCCCAGTTAAAGACGATGCTTCCAGCCCCCATTTGCAAGAGCAGTGACATGGGTATATCTGTATATATGTGACACTACAGACTATGTAGTAACTGATGAGAATGAGGTTATGAAATTATGTTTAGCAATTAGAGTATTAAGTTCCAAACCGAAATTACCAGTTTTAGGCGTTCTTTTCTCCTCTTGCCAAAAGAGGAGCTTGATGATCCAGGTTCTGATTCTGGGCCTGCAGTTTTACCATTATCATCATCCTCCTCTTCATCTTCATCGAAGCACCATTCTGGGAGCTCTGGTGGTGATGGTGCATCATCTTCATCGCCATAACGACGAAATAATTCCTTCAAATAGTCAGCTTTATAAATACCTGGTGGTCTAGCCTGAGCAAAAGTAGCCACAGCAGCCTCGATACTGTCAAATAAAAACTGAAAATCACTCTGGATGCTTAATTTACATGTTTTAGTCATATCATACCTCACCAAACATAAGATTTATTGGGACTGAGAAAACAAATTCCAAAGTGGCAATTGCAAAAACATTCATTATATTCGAAACAGCATGCTTAGCTCAGTCTGGTAACAGTTGCTCTTGCACAAGGTTCTGCATAATTCTGTAAGCACTGCAAAAGTTTGCAGAAGTAACTGCAGCTCATGCTGCTTTGACTCCTTATTGTAATTAATAGTAGTCTGCTAATCATCTAAGTAAAACTGTTACTATTGCTACAGAGAAGGAATGGGTGACACAGATACATACCTGAGGACCAAATGAAGACAATAAAAAGACCAAAGAAAAATATCAACAGACTTGATGAAGAAAACAGCAAATATTCAAATACAGATACATTTTTCCCCTCTTAAGGACTGTGTATACTACCATCAGAGGCTTTGCCACTATACACAGAAAAATCATCCTAATCTTTTTAAATTACTTCTCTATCCAGAAGTTTCTCATAAAACCACTGTAATTTAGAAGCCTTTTACTATGCAGCTAGTTCTTAATCATAAGTGCTCTAATAAACTGGAGGTTGAATCACAAAAAAATTAAAATCCAAGACTAACATCAAGCACCTTTCCCAGGTAACAGGAAAACTCTCAAAAATACATGAGAGCACAGCACAAGGGTTGCTGTTTCCACAGATCCTATGAAAATGTTAGACATAATTCTCTCTTCCACTTAACATCGCTGTGCAGAGCAGTATTCCTCCATGAATCAACATTTAGAAATTTTGCTAAACAAAAGAGAGGAAAAATCACAAATGGCAGATGCCCCTGATTAGGCCTCTTGACAGGTACTTATCTTAGAACTGGAACAAAAGTAGATACTACATGCTGTGAAAAATTTTTTTTTCAGATAAGAAAGTAGCCTGTCACTGGAACAAGGAAAACATATAACTAAAATGGAAAAGATAATTTAAATTCAAAATGCATTTTTTTTGTCTGACCTGTAGGGTATAGGAAACAACCTAGAACTTATGGGGCAAAATTCCCATATTAGACAGAAACACTGCCTAAGAACCAGTAAGCTTGATTCACTCTTCTGGTCTTTGATAAGAGGACAAAACAGAACATTTTCCAGAGTAAGACTATTAGATAGTCAGTTTGGAAGGAGTCTTCTTTCTCATTCTGTTTTCTAAGAATCCCAATTTTTCCCCACAAGATATTTTTTTGTTTTGCTATCTTTTTTAAATTATTTCACATCTTCAGTAATGAATGCCACTGAAAGCACAAAACAAACCAAAAGGGATGGAGTCTGAAAGACGATCAGATTTGCCCATGATGACATAAGAAGAACTCTATAATCTTCTGAGAAAGATGGCAATGAAAGCCAAAAGAGGTAGCACAGATTTCAAGTACAGAAACCTATCTGAAAGAGAACAATTTTCCAAGTTCTAGAAACACAGCAATCTCTGGAAAAATGAGTTGTTGAAAAGAGAATCAATTAAGGTTTCTAAACACTAGCTGGAGAGCTTTCAGGCTGAGTGGCCTTTCTTTAAACTAACTATAAAATACATCTCAGTTATTCACAATACATCAGCCACACTCCTACCTTAAGGAATGGATACAGATGGATTTTTCCATGAGGAAAATCTTACTTCCTCATCAAATAACAAGAGCCTAATTTTAAAGAATGATACAGCAAATTAGATTTATCTTGAGATAATGCTTAGCATTAACTACCACCTTGCCAAAATTCTTTCTTTTGCTGTGGACATTTTTCCCTACCAGGTGGTATTGGATGTTCTGTCAAAAAAATCTGACAGAGATAAACAAACTTGATACAATTAACTACCTGAAACAATAAAAAATAAGTTCAGCCACCCCCTATTAACAGTGTTCTGTCTCCATTACTCCAATGTCTTCATTCCAAGTTTAGTAACAGACAGCAATGACCCAGTTCTTTGCAAACAGTTTGCAAGCACCAAATAACTCTATGTCCAGTCACAAGAATAAGCTGCAACAGGTGCAGAATTTTCTTCCCTTGAAGGACTACACACAAGAAATACCATCAGAATGCTTGAGGGGCTTGTTAAGAAACGGGACCTCTCAACAAGGAGATAGTGTTTCATGAATTCTACCACACATGCAAGAGTTATGTCCACCAGCATGGTACAGGCATTGTTTTGGGGTTTTTTGCACTAATGTTATTTGAAAAAGATAACTGCTCTGTATGAAGGCATCAACATTTCTAAATGACAGAAAAAACAGATGAGTCTGTATAGAAGCATGCTGCAGATTTTAGTCAAAAAAGCTGGAAACAAGGACTTTGACTGCCCCTGATCCTTCAGAAGTAAGAATGTTGCCTTAGCTAAATCCTTTGGAATCCAAAAAATAAAATAAAAAAAACGCTACATGCAAACCACATGAAAAAGATGAAGAAGTAAGAGAAATAATCTTTCAGGCATCTCTGAACTCTACATTCTTACTCAAAATGTGGGACATGTCACAGGGAAGAGTCACAGCACAATAAATGCCCTATTAAAAGCCCACACACAGCAGGTACAGCTGACTTTTGACCTACCAGATCTTGCTTGACTGAAACAGGCCAAGTATCAAGGGATAAGAAAAATGTTAATACGGGCTGTTTTAAAATAACAAATAGTGAATACATTAGGAGAGCTGGCAGGACAATAAGTCAAACATACTGAAGATACCTTTGGTCACTCTCCACAAATCCCTAGGAATTAACATTCAAATTTACCTCCAGTCCAACTTCTCAACCAAAAAGGCACAGATCAGAAATCCAGTTCTATTGAAACCATGTGTACAGTGGACACCTAGACAAGACAAGAAGAGGGCACAATCACTTGCAAGTAGTTTTAACAAACATCATTTAGCATCACAAGTGTGGTTGTGGGTCCTTCCACCTTCATCTGCAACATTTAAAGGTTTATCTCCCTTCCCATCATTGCAGCATAAACCAGCACAAAAGGCAATTTATTACATTCTTTCTGCAAATTAGCAGCAGCAAGAGTATAGGATACTTCAGTTTATCCCAATCAAGAGCACTAACTTAATGTGATTGAAATATGGCCAATACAGATAAGATTCACAAATCTGCTCAAATGCTTATCAGAAGGCAATACAATCAAATTCAATAATTATATTGTTGTGGATTCAACAAACATGACATTCATTTCACACCATCAGGCAGAAACATCATATCTAGATTGCCCTATCTCAAGCTGGAAAGCAGTGCCAATAGACCACAATTATATCTCGAATTTGCTATTACCATGCTAGGATCAGACTTACTAATTCGGGAAAAAAGCCTACAAATATAAAACTATATAACAGTATAATCACCTTGAATTACTTATCTTTTCAATATAAGAAAAAAAGAATTAAGTCTTCAGCCTCTATTTTAATGAATTCATCCCCCGGTGAACGGAGTGATGCCCTGTTAAATGCTTGAAATTATTTTTTTCTCTCAAGCCAACAGCACCACCTAGTGATAAAGAGACCAGCCTGAAAATCTGTGCTGTTAAAAAAGTCTTGAAGGATTCAAGCAAGATGTTGCCTCTTCTTTCTACTGCATTTTAAATTATAAATATCATTACAGTTTCAACTAACAGCAAGTGCAATTATTCTTAATATATTTTTCAGTAGTTACCATAGAATCACAAAATCATTTAGGTTGGAAAAGACCCTTAAGTTCATTGAATCCAACCATTAACCCAGAACTGCCAATTCCACCTCTAAATCATGTCCTAAGTACAACACCCGCATGGCTTTTAAATACCTGCAGGGATGAAGATGCAACCACTTCCCTGGGCAGTCTGTTCCAAGGCTTGACAACTTCACCTTTTGGTGAAGAAATTTTTTTCTAATGTCCAATCTAAACCTTTTTTTTTTAACCAGAGATCCAAAAAATACTTACAAAGAGGAGACTGATAAAAACACAGAAACTTTGGTGGGTAAACAGAAGTATATGTCAACTGTAACAAGATCAGAATTTGTGCCTGCACACCAAGCTTTCCTTCTTAATAAAGCAAGGCAAAAATGACTATGAATTTCTTGGATTCATCCATTCCAATGATTTAAAAATATTGAAAACTATAAAACCTGTATAAAACTGCATAGCTTAGAATTCTATGATTCTAAAATAAATTAATTTTAGCCTCCTTACAGAATTTATTTTTAGCAATCGTTCCTTCTTTGTTTGCTGCTGAAGCAAAATTTTTGCATTTTGCTTCCTTAATGTTGGTAGGCATACTCCAGTCCTTCAAGTTGAAAAAATAAAGTTTCCAGCCTATAAGGTTATAGCTGAGTGGAAAATTTTGTTCACTTATCATTCACATTTCAGTTTCTTTTTCTACCTAATCTTGACACCAGGAATGAAATTGCATAGAATTGCTACCAATAAATCCTGCAGCTGTTACTGCTACCAAACAGGTAAAGCCAATAATTTTGTACACATGACAAAGATAAGAAGCATCTCAGCAATGAGACCAATGGCTCAGAAGGGAAAGATTACACAGGGTGCAGTACTATCACTGCTGTAGACTGCTTCCACTTTGGATAAAAATACCGTCCACATCAGTCCCTCTGATGCTCTGTCAGAAGAAACAAGTGTCCCAAACCAGAAATTTCAGCATGCCACCCATGCTCCCTGCAACTGCTGACTATAATCAACATCTCAAGTTCTGAAATATTATTGGGGACCAAGTGGAAGAACTGCAAAAGGAGAGTAATAAACGAGCAGCTGCTAAATGACAGTGAGTGGGACCAGTCACCAACAATATTTCAAGTTCTGGAGCAAGACGTGCAACATTGTTGGTGACTGATCCCACTCCATCTCATTTAGCAGTTTCTCACTTGTTGTATTACATAGTTGTCTTACAGTTCAGAGAAGAAATAGGTCTGAAATTAACATTGCATTCCAGGTGAAATAAAGAAATAAGAAAGTGGGTGAAAGAAAATTATCTTGAAAGATAGATGCCCATATCAAATCTAGTCAAAAGCCACATGGGTATAGTCCTGAGCAAGCTGCTTTAGCTGGTCCTGTTCTAAGTAAGGGCAACTGACGATTTCCACAGGTTCCTTCCAACAACTTCAGCTATTGTACCATGATCCTGTACAAATCCTAAACTGCATAAACATACCAGCTTAGTTTCCCAAGTCCTTAGCAATTACACCTACACAAACAACTATTCCATGTACCCCTAAATTGCAGACACTCAGATTCAGGAAGACTGCAAAATTATCATCCAAGGGGACTGAGGACAACACCCATTCTGACTCTGGAAACTCATCTGCAAAGTAATTTCTTCTCTCTGAAAGTTTTCAGATAGAGCTGAACTTCAATATGCTTCACAGAAATCAGAGTAAAATGGTTTTAACTAAAACTAGAAGCAACACAAATCAAATGAGAACTTATTTCTCTCTGGGTGAAAACAAAGTATCCCTGCTCACTGCAAGCCAGTAGAATACAGAAGAAAAACTTAGCCTAAAATATTGATCACCAGTTTTGTGAGATTTGCTGAAGAATCTCTGACAATTCAGCTGCCAAATATGACTTCAAGTAAGCCAGACCATCAAATGCCAACACAATACATATCCTACATTTCTATCAGCAGAAGTTAAAATGCAAGTCTCATGTGTTTGTACACAGTTCTTAAGACTGTATATTTTGTTTCCTTAAGTCAATAGCTGTAATCAAAGTGATGGATGCAGAAACATACTATTTCTGCAAAAAACAAAAACATACTAGTTTTTGCAGTAGAAGCAATCAAATCTAGTTTGCACAGACCCTGTATGGAGGAATTTCCTTTGCTTAGACTGTAAAGAATAAGAGACAGCAGTTATGAGTAAATATGAAACGGACTAAGAGTAAAAAGTAATGATGGATATAAGATGGATACAATGAGATGTACCTATAAGCTCTGAGGGATTCTTATCACTGAAGTGTTCACATACACGGATAAATGTCTCGGTATTCTCAGGTGTAGGGCACTCACCATGCCTGAAAAACACAAGAAGACACAGATTAGAAGACAACTGGGGGAAACGGAACCAGAGAAAAAAAAATTAATTTCTTCATTGTGATATTTCAAATTAAAAGTCAAAGGGTTGAAAAGTGCAGACAACTTACCCTTTACACTGGAGCTTAATATATTTAATTCCCTCTTTCTCTATATCATTCCTATCGTAGAATCTAGTGGTGTTGGTCAAGTCTACCAGTAAACCCATTTTAACCTAAAAAAAAGCAAAAATTAAAAACAAACTTATATATGTGGTTCAAATAGTAGTGCTTACATACTAAATGGCTAGTAACAGCCAAATTCAAAGCAACCACAGGCTACACATCTGTAAGTTTAAAAATTCTTAAATAATGTATTTTTTCATAAAATCTGTATTTTACCACCATCACAAACATTTGTGTTTCTTTTTGAAAGATGGTGCCTAAATCAGCACTAGGCATCAAAACAAAGACTTCAGTTGGCTTCAACCAATGATCAAGAAATTAACAAGAAAGATCTGCTAACAGCAGGAAAATATCTGGTAAAGAATTATTTTAACATGCTAAAAAGACAAAGGTGGAATCAGGTCCTCTTATGCTTTAATTAGAACAGTATTAAACACCGAGAAAGTACTGGAAGAAGAATTAACTACTGAGAGTTACATGTAAGTACACTCACAGAAAAAATAACCCAAGTAATGCAAAACAATGAACACACTTTCAAGTTTAAAACAAAGATTCCCATAAATTCTCTGAAACATGTTTTTAAAAGCTAAAATACACAACAACTTCAGCTCTCCAAAGATGTCACCAGTAATTAAGGTGGCAGTGTCAATAACTCAGATGTTACGATGTGCCTGAATCCAGGCTGCCTTGCCCACTCTACCCTAATGTGTCCCCTTGTGCATTAGCTTCCTTTCTTAGTGTTTGGTTTTATAGCTGTAAAATAGCTCTTTTAAAGAGCCTTGTGGAAATTAGCACATTTATAAAAAGAATGATGGAAAGCAGAAATTCCACTGGGTGGCACAAAACACGGAGAGAACATCAGCAAAGCATATTCTACTATCCTTGGTCCAAACAAAAATTCCACCAACAATAACCTCACAGTATTAATGGACAAAACCAGCTCACTAACTCCTGTGCACTCAAAGTATTCTTGGATTTCTGTCTTGTAAGTGCAAGCAGTTGATTTTGGTTAAAACACTCCATGTCCCGCTTTCAAGTAGGATTTTCACCATGAGATCAGATTACTTTTTAAAAAGGATTTTAATATTATGCAGTTCAACAAAATCCTTGGTTCTACAGTTTTGCCTTTTTTATAGATACATCAATAGTGCACTTAAAAATACATTAAAAGTGAAGCACATTACACATGAAAAAACAGAAAAACACTGCATCTTCAGTATACTTAAAACTTTAGCACATACTCAAAATCAGGATTTTGATGAAGTTTTATTAACCTTAAGGTCAACAGTTCAGCAGTGGAGCTGAAGAATTACAAAGTGAAACATTGCGTTCACACAGTTCAGAAGAGGTATATTCCAATTATAACCAGAATACAGTTCAGAAACAGTTGTTTCACATAAATATGTTGCTCAATAGACCCCTAAAGGAAAATTTCCAATTATCTGCAGAGATAGTTCTCCATGCTATTCAAAGTTCTGATGATATACTTTTGTAATACTTATATACTTGCATATTACTTTAATTTACCAAATACCAAAAGGCATCATTATGTTATGTCAACAGTATTAAGCATTTGTAAAGTAACATCCAAATCAGTTCTGAATTTCTCCTTGTTTACTTTAACTCTGTATATTGTATTCAGAATACTTCATTTACTCTTATTACTAACAATGTTGCATCACCTGAAACTTCAAATACATAGTTTCAACGAAGGTGTTAAACATACAGACAGCACCACCCCAGACAGATATTAATTCTGCAGGAAGTATACAAAAGGTAATTCATTAAATTACTATCCTCCCTCTCCATTCTCCATAGCATTTTGCAAATATTGTTCATTCAAGAACGACTTTTGGCCTGCTCTTCTTTTGCCATTATTACAAATCATTTCAATTATAGACAACTGAAGGTCTTGTCAACTGCCTTGTTCCTCACACATTTCATGGAGCAGTAAACCAAAGAGGCATTTGGTGCAATTTATCCAAAGCTATAGAAGCAGGTATGGCATATGGAGCAGATAAGGCCTGAAAGCAGTTTCCTTGCTTTACAAAAAGCATGCACATTTTCCCTCTCAGCCCATGGGATTGGCTGCACATAACACACCACAATTTACAGAGTGCAAGGCACAAGAAAATGTTGAAGAAATTTCTAAAAAGCAGGTAAATTATGTAACATATCAAAGTGTACAGTTGTGATTTTCACACAATCCATGCAAAAAACTCCACAGGTACCACAGGAAAAAAAATAAAAGCCTTCCTGCTCACATTCCAGCTATCTCAAACTACTAATGCCTTATGCATGTGCTCTTCTGCTGCTATGCAATTAAATAGGCTTAGTTAGAATCATCCTAGAAACGATTGGGTTGGAAAAGACCTCCGAGATCATCAAGTCCAACCCTTGGTCCAACTCCAGTCCCTTTACTAGATCATGGCACTCAGTGCCACGGCCAATCTCAGTTTAAAAACCTCCAGGGATGGGGAATCCACCACCTCTCTGGGCAGGCCAGTCCAATGCCTGATTACTCTCTCTGCAAAGAATTTTTTTCTGATATCCAACTTAAATTTCCCCTGGCAGAGCTTGAGCCCATGTCCCCTTGTCCTGTTGCTGAGTGCCTGGGAGAAGACACCAACTCCCATCTGGCCAGAACTTCCCTTCAGGTAAGTTCCCCTGTATGACCCCAGAAGTTTTTCCTTAGACACTGGAAACTGAAAGCATCCTCCTCAGGAAGGAAAGAGCACACTATTTTACACTGAAGTCTCTCCAGTCTCAGGAGTTTTTCCTTGCATTTCTTATTTGAGGATAATAGTTTAGATCACTGACTGAATTTATCTGTGAAAATAAAAATGTGGCTGAAATATGATAAGTAGTTTTCCGAACAGGAATTCTGTAACTTGAGCATAATAATTGCCCAAACATTCTTTTGAGCTAACTAATGTCCTAGCTCTTCATTACAGAAGTAAAGCTACCTTTATAAAGCATGAACTGTACTAAGCTGCCTACTCAAGAAAAAAATTTAAAAATCATCCACACTGTCACCAACTGCACCACAATTTTTTACAAGACCACTAAGACAGTATGTCAATATTGGCAATCAGAAAAAAGTGAGGCTGCCATGTCTAATCAAACCAATTTCTAACATTCAGAGTTTCAGCAACAAGCTCCATGAGAAAATGAATCACACAAGAAGCTTGTCAAGAGAAGGTTTTGCCCAGACAGATAAGCTGAGCTGGAACCTTCAAAACTCTGTGGTAACAGCAATATCTCAATATTACCAAAATTCAGTCTCAAGTCTTTTATTTGGGAAATAAATTATATGGACTTAAGTAATAACCAGTTTTCAGAAGTGACTTATTCTGCAAAGTATTAGCAGTAAAACACACTGCAGTAAAATGATGAGAACCAAGCACAGTGAGTTATCTTTGCATTTTGAAAATCTACTTTTCAAGGTTGCCTCCATTTCACATTTATTTCATTGCTGACTTGTTTGCAAACTGCTGTTCCATATACAGCCCTCCGGTAACTCACTACTTAACTTGGCAAATGAAAAATCAAATGTTTTCAAACAGCAAACATTCAGTAACAATACCAGGGTTCAATACAATATAACAGATTTGACCAGAACCGAGAGTTTGAGAGAAATTGTATATTCACCTTGTCAATCAAAATTACCAAAATATAAGTGGGGATCCTCATGCTACTAATTTTACTGTCAGATTCTAATAATCTGATGTCATTCAAGACAGGACCAATTTGTAGTATTGCAACAGAACTGATAGATGTGACTAGAGAAAAGGCTACAAAGGCTCACTGTGATTTCTTTTTTGGTGGCAAATCACTAACATGGCAAACATTTAGAAATTTTCAAACAAGAAAGATCCCACCAGTTCAAGTACCTGAAAACAGGCACATGTTTCACTGATAGTACTTTACTATCACATTATTCTATCTCTGCTACACTGAGTAGTTTACCATCTACTTCATACCAACACCTAAGCCTAAATAAGATTCATAAAATGAGGATTCCTGTCTTTTAGTCACCTGATTCTTCTGAGGTTTAAGGTTTGATACTGTTAAATTCAGAATTAATTTCAATTAGATCTATCACAAAAAATAATGAAAAAACACAGAAAAAAGGTGACTTGCATGATTTGTTTTATATAAAACAGTCAAAACAAATTGTGCTAAACCTCCATATAAAAGTTTAATAAACTGGTTAAAAGCATTAGGTGGTAAGCCTTTCTTTGCCTGGCAGGCTTAAAATCCCATTTCCCACATCTCCAGATGCGCTGGACTGTGCACAACATTTCAGAGATCTACAGGAAAGACTGGAAAGATCCTGTTCCCCCACCTTTACTGTCAGAGTTGTGCTGCACTGCAGAACAACAAGCAAGATGAAGGACACAGACAGAAATGGGCAAAATAGAGAATGAAGAAATAAGCCAGAATCACAATTCTGCAACTCCATGACAAAGGCATCCACCCACCTTCCTGAGTCCTAATCCATGCTCCTAAATTTTTTTTCTATTTATGCAATTTATTTTTTTCCAAGAAGTCACTGGATAAAATCCATAAATTGTTTTCTTTCATGCTTGAGCTTAGATACCATAAAGCATTCTAGACTTCAAAAGAAGAAAATTATGTGTTGAAACTACAGGAGAGTTCTGTGAAGTTCTCCTTTCACTTTTAAATGCCTTCACTGCTATAAGCAAGCTTGTAACTTAACATATCTACATGCAAGAGCCATTTATAAAACTACGAAGTTGGACTATCTCAATTTTGACAGTGGCACCTCTCCAAGATGCAACAGTTATAACAAAGAGTGGCATTCTTGCTACTAATTCAGTGAAGAGGAGCGTACACAGTTTCTGTAAGAAAACACTTTTGGAAATCTATGAATTGCAGAGAAAACCTTAAAGTGTAAACAAAAAAAAGATTTTCTGTACAGATGTCCCAAAGGAAGCCACCTCTTAAATCTGAAAAGCAACACTTGAATAAACTGTAATGAAGAAAGTAACATTTCAGTTACTAGAAGATTTTTTACCTTCAGACTCTTCAAGTAGTTGGATAACATACTCGGGTGAAAACGATTTTCTTCAGCAACCTGTTCATCATATCTTGGTCCTAACATTGTCTTCAAAGGTAAAAACTTCCCTACAAAACATAATCAAATTTTGCATATTTTATGCATACTCATGTATATGTACACTTACAACTTGGCAATTTCAAAGCAACATGCTGAGCAGGTTTAGAGGTTTACTATCAATAAAAATTAGTCACAGGAAAAATGTTAGCAACAGCTGAACTGGAACATTTTTTAGTTACGAGTTCTCAGAATTCACAGGTAAGTTTAGAAGTTTAAAGAAAATACAGGCTGGTTCACCTAAAACAGAGTAATTTAACATTTTTAGGTAACTTTTAGTGTGATTTAAGCTGCGGAGCAACAACACAACAGAATACAGAAATTTTAAACTCAGCACAGTTAAAAATATGTATAAAGCACTTTAAATGACAGTTTATCACCCAGCCCTGTAAGCATCACCTTTGATTACTTGCAAATATCAAACACAGTGAAGATCCCTGCAAACTGGTTGAGAACATCTATGCACTACACATCTTTATAATATCTTTCTAACATGCTCCTTAGGCTTGTTGAACATGTTCTGCAGCAGTGTCCAACCTTCTGTCTGAAACACCAAACCTACGTGTGCTTCAGACACCAGGGAAGTTACAAAGTACAACAAAAACTTGACCAGAAGTACTTACCAGACTACATACATTACTCCCTAGAAAACCAATTTTTTTTAATATTAATTTTGGTTTTTATCCACCACATCCACCACAGAATATCTGAAATAATCTCATTAGAGATCTGTAGCTCTTCTTTTCTGAACCCCAACAGTCTTCCATAGAAACACAGAATGGTTTGAGTTGAACAGTTCTTTAAAGACCATCTCATTCCAACCCCCCTGTCACGGGCAGGTACACTTCCTGCTAAACCACAGTGCTCAAAGCCCCATCCAGCCTGGCCTTGGAACCTCCAGGGATGGGGTAGCCACAGCTTCCCTGGGCAAACCGTGCCAGTGCCTCACCACCCTCATTGTAAAGAATTCCTTCCTAATAACTAATCTAAACCTCTCCTCTTTCAGTTTAAGACCATTATACCTTGTCCCATCAGTAGATGCCTGTGTAAAAAGTCCCTCTCCAGCCTTCTTGTAGGCTCCCATTAGGTACTGGAAGGCTGTTATAAGCTCTCCCTGGATCCTTCTTTTCTCCCCAGTCTGAACAGCTCCAGTTCTCTCAGTCTGTTATTTCCTCATAATAAAAGAAACAAAATCCTCTTGTTTTCAGCAAAACAAAACCAGATGAAATGAAAAGACATTAAAATGTCCATTGTATTTGGCTAGAAATGAAGGTTTGAGAGAGAAGTTCACTAGTTTTTGTAAAAATAGAAAATGCATACCATTTCTACTACATGAGAGGAAAATGAAATTCCAGTTCGCTGTAGCCTTAAATTCTATTAAACACCCTATAAAGTCTCAAATTAGCATTTATCTTCCTTGAAAGAGATATTACAAAACACAGAGAACAGATAAATAATATGGAAACTAGGAAGCTTTACACAACTTGTTAGCTCTGGTTTGATGTTAGGGAGCAACATGAGAAACACCAACACTGTTACGCTTGTCTGAGACCGTTCCAAACTCAACAGCTAAAAGGAAAGTTATTCAGTCATACAGTCAACATACACAATAAATGGTAATAAATTATAGTCTTTTCAACTTGTTTGATTGTTAGAAAAACTTAACTTTATTGCCCTTTGCCTTTTAATTCCAACAGTTACACATCCTTCACCCTTGTAAAGGTTGTTGAGTTGGCTACCTCCCCTCCATTTCCACATTTCTTCACCTATCTCATTTTCTTATTTCTTTGTGCTCCTTGTCACCTTCAACACTATCATTCATGCTCTCTCTCTCTCTATTAAACCTTACACTTTAACTTGCAATCTGTCTCTGTACAGACTGATTATGCAAATCCTAGTTTTAGATGATCCTAATGCAAAAATCTATCATCACCGTAAGTTTTGCAAAACCTCATGCTTGAAAGTTCCTTAACTTTGCCACTTGTCAGGCCCATACTACTACACCAACTCATCCATTATAGAACATGAAGAAGGTAACAAAACTTTTTTAGCCAATGCACTCAATTAAGAAAATTGAGTATGTGTGTATTAGAAAATAGTGTGTATGGCCAGACATCGCAAACACAGATTTGGGCAGGGCTCTCCCCACGTGGGTGTGCCCTTCCAGCCTGCACAGTGGATGTTTTAGGTGAGGCACAGCATGCGCAGAACTGGCCCCACCATTTAAATCCTGAGGTCCATCTGCCACGGCCGAGCGAGCTTGGACAGTGACAGGGAAGTCCTCGGGACTGTCACAGCACCCGGTACTGACCGGTGCTGACCCTGCTGAGCATCTGAGATGTGACGGGATGGGATGGCAGGGAGGCATTGAACTGCCAGGGGACGGTCCCACTGAGACTGGAACTCAGGTCCTTGGGATTCAGAGTCTGAAGTGCTCTCCTTTACACCACAGGACTGCCCTACGAAAATTAGCTGCACTGACAAAAGAGTCAATGGGTACATGAGAAAACCGCTATCCTTAACAAGATGTTGGGAAAAGAGTAAAGATTTGGAAAAGTGCCTGGAAGTTACCATTTTTCCTGTAGTGTCTTAGAGACTGTACAGTTACACTGAAGACTCTCCCATTCTCCACCTTCTTGAACACAGAATGAACATGTTCATCCTTTTTCAGTAGCAGACCTTGGTGTAGCATCTAATTTGCACTCTGCTTCCCTCTGAGCAACCAAAATACATTCCTGCTCATTGCCAGGAAATATAGACAAAGTAGTCTAGCCAGCATCCCCTGCAGCACGTAAATACTTTCAGACAGGTGACAAAGTATGAGTATTTCATAAAGAGCCCACACACTATCACTTCCAAAGCTCAAACACAGATCTTTGCAAGTATTTAGGTGCACAGCTTCTACAGATTCCAGCTGGCAGAGCTTACATGGCAGCACAAAAGCTGCCTGCCATGGTTAGAAGAGAGCAGTGAATTCATGTAATTTAGGGAAATTTCATAACTGGTTATGAAAACAATAGCTTTGGGGTTTTGGTTGTTTTCTTTTTCTTTGGAGTTGCTGAGGGGTTCTCCGGTTGGTTGAGGGTTCTTTTAATAAATTGTATTTCTCTGCAATATAATTTCATATTATTCCCATGCACTAAGCACAAAGTTATTCTTAGTTTACATTCTTAGTTTTTTCCAAATTGTGGTTTATATACATGTATGATCTCATATTGTGTTCTCTTACAAGACAAAATCAAATTTCCCTACTTAGCAAATTTACTATTTGGTCTTTGTACCCAACCTTGAAAACCCTCCTTCCCTGTGTGCATACAAGTCTCTCATCAAGTGTCATTAAAAGCTACTGAAAATCCTAGCTTTAATTCCAAGAAAGGTTTCTAACCTTTTTGAGTAATATGGATGTGTATAATTGAGGTAGTAGCTACTGTCTCTTCTACAGTTTTGCCTTACATCTTATGCTAAAGAAGTGATGCAATAAGAACAGATTGCAATTCAGCTTAGGCCCCCAGGCATAAGCATTTGAAGATTAAAACATCACATGTTGAATGAGGTGATCTGACAGGGACAAAGTGATATTTTACATAGATATCAAATCATCCCAAGGTACTCATGTATTTAAACTACATTATGACAATAATTGTAACTCCTTAATAGAATTTTCAGATTAACTTCAAAATGCTGCTGGAACCTTGACAACTGATGATTACCCACTGCCACAATTAAATTCAAATTTGTCAAATAGTTTTGGAAAGTGGCTATTAAAAACCGTTTTCCAAATTAGTTACTATCTAAGGCTTTCTTTAGGCTGAAAAATAGGTAAAAATTCTGGAAGTAAGAGCCCAGTATGCCAGAGCACAGACATCAAGTGGATAAATCCAACAGAAATCAAAGTGAACAATGTATGATGTTACATTTGCTACATGTATATGCTCTAATTTGAGCACATTCATCTTCAAGCTTAAATTCTAGACCATGCCAGTGTCGAGTTAGACCCTGATTTCATCAAGTGGCAGAGATATTATAAACGATGGATTGATGAGGACATAGAGAAAATACTCTTAATTTAGTCTAATTTTCTGTGGCATGAAGCTATCAACATGGCATTCAGAACTAGGCATGTCAACAGTATGTTTCGATTGAGCATTATTAGGAAGGGTATACTGTGTAAAGTGACCAATATTAAGAAGGGAAATTAAAATCAAATTAAATAGTAAAATCTGCTATTAAAAAAAAGCCAACACCTCCTCTAAAAAGTAACAGTTTTCCGATTCAAGAGAACTATGCTGGGTCAAAGCATCCATTTCACCTGGTACCTCATCACCAACACAGGTCAATAAAGATGACTAAGAAAGAGAGTAAAATAATGACAATCCATCATCAGACTATTCTCTCCAACTACAACAAGCTATAGCTCAGCAAATTCCTGAACCAGAAGTGCTACTTTTGTAAAAGGTGCTTTTTCCATAACCATATACAATATGAATGTTTTTGACAGTACCTCACATTTCCACATGCTGCATCTGTATCTAGAACAGGATTAATTAATGTGCATCAATGGAAGGAGGCTGCAAAACACTCCCGAGACACTTCTCATGTCTTTTCTTTGGTATCTTCCAAGCACTTCCCACAGTAAAATCAAAATGGACTAGGTATGCAGTAGTTATGATGAAAAGCAGGTACCTGCAGAGATGGTGATGCCAAGGCAGCAAGGCTGAAGCAACCTGATCACTTCAGAGCTAAGCACTCAGAGAAAGCTCTTTTCATAGAATCATAGAATCGATTGGGTTGGAAAAGACCTCCGAGATCATCAAGTCCAACCCTTGGTCCAACTCCAGTACCTTTACCAGATCATGGCACTCAGTGCCACAGCCAATCTCAGTTTAAAAACCTCCAGGGATAGTGAATCCACCACCTCTCTGGGCAGGCCATTCCAATGCCTGATTACTCTCTCTGTAAAGAATTTCTTTCTGATCTCCAACTTAAATTTCCCCTGACAGAGCTTGAGCCCGTTCCCCCTTGTCCTATTGCTGAGTGCCTGGGAGAAGAGACCAACCCCCACCTGGCTAGAACTTCCCTTCAGATAGTTCTAGACAGTGATGAGGTCACCTCTGAGCCTCCTCTTCTCCAGGCTAAATAACCCCAGCTCCCTCAGCCTCTCCCCATAGGACTTGTGCTCCAGTCCCTTCACCAGCCTTGTTACTCTTCTCTGGACCCGCTCCAGCACCTCAATATCCTTTCTGAACTGAGGGGCCCAGAACTGAACACAATACTCAAGGTGTGGCCTCACCAACGCAGAGTACAGGGGAAGGATCACTTCCCTGGTCCTGCTGGCCACGCTATTTTTGGTACAGGCCAGGATCCCATTGGCCTTCTTGGCCACCTGGGCACACTGTTGGCTCATGTTGATCTAACACATCTGGGAGACAGTACCAACATCAATAAACCCTAAAAATTATCTCTCACAAAACTGCTAGAAGTCTTTGAATGTAAAATGGCAAAAAAGAAGACTGATGGTGCACTATTGGTTCTGCTAAGTTGTACACATTAAAAAACTAAAAATCAGGTGAATGTGCACAAGAGTACATTCTGATAAAGCAGCCAAAGCCACAAACCAAGCACTTTCCATTTTTTTACTGTGCATTAACTTCCTGTGCATGATCACAGGGAATGGAAAAGAATTACCTTGCAGTTCCTGAATAAACAAACACACAGCAGTGATGGCACAGCAGATGACATGCTGATGACCTGCATTCTTGCTTACTCTAGGTTGCTATTTCTGAGAAGCCATGGCTCAAGAGACAGACAAACAAACAAAAGCCACAACTAACAGAGATCAAGAACTCCATAAAGAGAAAAACAAAGAATAAAGTATTCTATTTTTGTCATGGTCAAAGGCTAACAAGTTAGGCTTTCAAACCTCTGATTAGATACAAAGCAATGCATGTGTCAGTGGTCAGGAAAAAGAGATAGCGGAGATGAGTAATACTACAATGCTGTTGTTTAACTGAGCCAAGTTCAGAGAAGTATAAGGAACTCGAGGGAACCAATGCACTAAATGAACATTTGAAATTAAATACTGATGAATGCCATCACCATACTGATGATTACTGAAGATTAAGCCTACTGAGATGTCCCACCAGCTTCTAAATAAAGAGTCATCAGTGTCTTCTTTTCCAAAACCAACTGCCATCAGAGAAGTGTAATGTGGAAAACTGGGATAAAAAATGTAGGAACTTTAACTAATAAGCAAATGACAGCACAATGCCATCTACTATAGCACACTAAGTAGCAAGTGTTATTTTGAAAATATGAATTATCACAGATAGGGAGATGAAAAGAGTGAAAATTAGAAAATAGTGGAGAAAAAAAACAGGGGGTTGGAATTGCTTGCATTACAAAGGAAAGAAAAAACTGAGAAGAGACATTTGTTTATCTCATAGCAGACAGCAGGGGAAATATTCATCTGAAGTCAGTGTGTTAACTCACAATCAAAAATGTGTGTCTACATGATACTCAATTCACTGCCACTAGATGCCAGCAAGACTAGACACCCAGAACAACCGAGACTGACTGAAGGTTTTGAGCAAGAATATCCATGATGACAGCAATCATTGACGACCCCTGAAATACACTGAAACACTGGAATACAACACTTAAACTCAGCTAAGCAGCTCAGAAACACGCTGGTGACTGGCAGGTCACTGCCAGCCCCCGAGTAACAGGTCAACACTGATAAACTTCAGCCTCCAGGAAAAAAAGAACCAAATGTGGAAGAGACTGCGCAGAGGACTGGTATCACAGAATTGGTCAGGGTGGAAGGGACCACAGTGGATCATCCCAGAGCATGTGGCACAGGATTGTGTCCAGACAGTTCTTGAGTACCTGTAGTGAGGGAGACTCCACAACCTCTCTGGGCAATCTGTGCATGGTCACCTGCACAGTAAAGTTCTTCCACATATTCAGGAGGAACTAGCCGTGCATCACTTTCTGCCTGTTGCCTCTTGTCCTACTGCTTGGCACCATTGAGAAGAACCTGGCTCAGGCTTATTGTCACCTCCCCTTCAGATATTTATACAGATTAATGAGGTCCCTTCTCAACCACCTCTTGTCGAGGCCAAACAGGCCCCCCTCGCTGAGTCTTTCCTCCTGAGACTCTGCGGACCCCTGACCAGCTTAGCGGCTCCAGCAGGGCACGCTCCGCATGTCCGGCTGCCGCCTGGCTCATCACATGTGACAGATGGGGAAAGTTTTAGCCCGAAACTGCCCCGGTGAGAAGCAAGCGCCCAGCGCCAAGGCTCGGGGGCGCGGGACAGGGTCTCTGCCCCCGCAGGGAGCCGGACAGTCGGTGTCGGGGGCGGCCGAGGGGAAGGCGAGCCCAGCGCCGAAGCCGAAACGCTGCTTTAAGGGAACACTCTCCCTGCGGGACCTCCGGGTTAGACCCCGGCCGGGAGCTCGGGGCGGGCACGGCACAAAGAGCCCGGCCGGGGCAGAGTGCGGGAGGCCGCGGAGTCCCCCGGCGCTGGGGAGGCGCGGGCCGGGAGCGCCGCGCACGGAGGGGCCGGGCAGGGCCGGGCGCTCACCTGCCACGGGCTGTCCCCTCCTGGGGCAGTGGAGCCAGCGCGGCGGGATCTTGTTGTAGGACATGGCGGGGCCCAGGCGGCCCCGAGGGAGGGAGGGAGCAGGGAGGGAGGAGGGAGGCAGAGCCGGGCGCGGGACGGCCCGGGGCGCTCAGCCGCGCCGGTGGCCCCTCGCCCGCGGCGCCTCCATTCAGACCCGGCTCCGCCCACGCCGCACACGCAGCGCCGGGAGCCGCTTCCGCTTCCGGGTGTCCGGAGCAGGGGTGGCGCCCGGCGTGAAGGGAGAGACCTGGGATGCGGCTCCTCAGGCCGGGAATGCGGCCGTCCCCGGGGGGAGGTGGCCACGGACTGCCACGGGCTCCTCCTCCTTGTCCGGAGAAGGGACTTGAAGCTGGGGAAGAGTGTGGAGTGTGTGTGCTACTGAGGAGTGGCCGAGGGAGCTGGAGTTGTTTAGCCTGGAGAAAAGGAGTGGGGGGGACATTAGAATCACAGAGTCAGAGTTAGCTGGGTTGGAAGAGACCTCTGAGGTCATCAAGTCCAACCCTTATTTCAACCCCACAATGATTAATAGATCATGGCACTCCGTGCAACATCCAGTCTCATCTTAAAAACCTCCAAGGATGGTGAATCCACCTCTTCTCTGGGCAGGCCATTCCAATGCCTGATTACTCTCTCTGGAAAGAATTTTTTTCTGATATCCAACTTAAATTTCCCCATGCAGAGCTTAAGCCTGTGCCCTCTTGTTCTACTGCTGGTTGCCTGAGAGAAGAGACCAACCCCCACCTGGCTAGAACATCCCTTCACTCAGCAGCTGCCTGACAGGAGGTGGCAGCCAGGTGGGGGTCAGCCTGGTCTCCCAGGGAACAACAGACAGAATGAGAGGATACAGACTTAGGCTGCACCAGGGGAGGTTTAGGTTGGATGTCAGGAAGAACTTCACAGAAGGGATTATCAGCTACTGGAATGCACTGCCAAGGGAAGTGGTGGAGTCACCATCCCTGGAGGTGTTTGAGGAAAGACCAGATGTGGCACTCAGTGCCATGGTCTGGTTGACAAGGTGGTGTTCAGTCAAAGGTTGGACTCAATGATCCCAGAGGTCTTTTCCAACCTAATTGATTCTGTGATCCTGAGTGGGCACTGTGGTGCCACTGCCAGAGACTTGCAGGAGCTCGACTGGAAGTGCCTGGAACCAGCAAAGGCTATCGTGTTGTGCACACAGAGTTTACAGGGGCTGCAGGGGACACCGAGCAGGTGCTTGGAAAAGAATGTTATTGAGGGTTCCTAAAGCAGCTCAGAAGCTTCCTGAGATGAAAATAGCTGGACGCTTGGACAGACATGATCCCTCTGCTCTTATTTTTTTCCCAGATGTTTCCTTATAGCTGGCAGTGAATGTGCAAATAGGTGGATCCCTGCTCCAGCTAATAGTGTGACTTACTCTAGTCTGGACATAACAGGCTTGCTAGTGCAGCAGAGATGCCTCTGTGCTGGGCCCTCTGTTTCTTTTGTGAAAAAGCCAAGAAGATGGTGTGCAGTTATGTTTGCTTAGAGAAAAATTGTGTTTGCATACAGAATGCCAATGAAAATTCTCCATGGGCTTTAAGAGGATGAGTTTGAAGCATTGTAGCCTGTCAGTGTTTGTCCATGTGAAAGGAATATGTAAGGTGTGATGTGGTTTGACTTCTGTAGCAACTAAGTCTCAGGCAGCCACTTGCTTGTTCCCTCCTGAAGTGTGACAGGGAAGAGAATCAAAAAGATGAAATTGAGAAGGCTCGTGGGTTGAGAAGGGTAAAAAAAATATATTCAATATTTCCCATTGGCAATCAGGTGTTTAGCCATTTCCCGGAAAGCTGGGCTTCATCATTCACAATGGTGACTTGGGAAGTAAAACACCATAACTCCAAATGTCTCCTCCTTCCTTCTCCTTCCCCCAGTTTTCATTGCTGAGCACAACATCACACAGTCTGGGATATCCCTTTGTGGTCAGCTGCCCCAGCTGTGTCCCCTGCCAAATCCTTGTGCACCTCTGGCCTGCTCACTGTCAGGGCAGTATAAGAAGCAGAAAAGGTCTTGCTGCTGTGCAAGCCTTATTTGGCATTAGCTAGAACATCCCAATGTTTCCAGCACTGCTTTGGTCACAAATGTAAAATGCACCATCCTATGAGCTATGACAGAGAAAATTAACTCTCCCAACCAAAACCAGTACAGGTGGCTTCAGTGAAGCATTATGAAACAACACCAAGAGATTGGTTTTGCAATTTATTTTCTAGTTACTTACATTTCAGTACTGTTCTGTATGGACTACCTGTTTTGCCATGAGCCAGGTGTGCTGCCTTTGCAAGTCAGTAGGTGCCAGAGCTTGCACAACTAACCACTGTTATATGTACAGATACAATAGGAAGCCTGTAGGTTCTGTGAACACATCAAAACAATGGAAATAATTTCATCTGTCTGAAGTTTAATACAAGCTTCATTATACAGTTACTATATTTCCTCCTGCATTTTATCACTCTAGATATTATTAGACATAGTTTCTTCTGTAGAATATCCTCTCACAGTAATTGAGGTATTCAGTTAAGTAGTTTGCATAACTGAGTCATTAGGTTCTCATACCACATTATAATCAGGCATTGGAATGGGCTGCCCAGAGAGGTGGTGGATTCACCATCCCTGGAGGTTTTTAAACTGAGATTGGACGTGGCACTGAGTGCCATGATCTGGTAAATGGACAGGAGTTGGACCAAGGGTTGGACTCGATGATCTCGGAGGTCTTTTCCAACCCAATCGATTCTATGATTCTATGATAAGTTTCTGAATTTTGTCCTCTAAGGCTTTTGTCATTATCAGATATTAATCTTCTCATCTTGCTAAAATTGAAAGTCTTGCTACAACAAAAGGCATTATTTTCCCTGACTGTTAAATGTAGTGCTGTTAAAATGTAACTTTATGATGTTTGAAATAAGGTGTTGCTTTTTCCTTTACAGAATAGCCAGGCAACAAGTCAGACACCAGGTGGTGCCACAGACCAACCAGAAGAGACAGTAAAACTGGAGTGCAAGGAGTGTTCAGAAAGAGCAAGAAGCTAAGAGAAACTGCAAGATACTCAGCTTCTAATTTCAGGAAATTGGGAGCAACATACAGTAACGTCAGCAGTACAGCAAAATTAGGAACAAAACCATTTCCAGAGGGAGAGATTAGTACAAAAAGATATCATGAATGAGTGGTAATATGTTCTCATCATCTTGATGATTCTGATAGGGTTTTAAAGCAAGTTGTGCTGGTGTAAAGGTAAACCAGCAAGAGAAATTAACCCAGCTCAGGAGAGACTGTAAGTCAGAGTTACAATTTAATAGAAATATTACAATAAATGCAATGACACAAAGAGAAATTGCTTTTAACCCACGAACCCCAGAAGTATAACCCAGTGTCCTGCGGCACAAACACAAAGGGGCTTGTTAGCTCCTGGGCTGAACCCTATGTGGTTCCTCTGAGTCCAAAGCAACAGGAGGTAAAAAACTTGTTGGTGCAGATGACAGTTGCAGTCTGGTGAAGAGTAGTGCTCGCAGTCTGATCAAGACTGGTGGTCTCTTCCTGTCAAGGTTCTGGTCCTTCTATAGATCCGACGAGTGGTTCCCCACGTCCCAAAACCTCCCAGATTATACCCCCTCGGGTCCAGCTGGGACCACCCAGTACAGTACTTCCCTCAGGGTGGGGAATTACACAATGAGTAATCTCATTGTATGAGTCATGGGGTATTTGGAATAATTGATGGCCCATTAGCAGACATGACACCTCAGGCTGGGTGTGAAGGTGCTAACAACTTGCTGAAAGGGGATTATCACAGCTCTTATCTCACAGGTGTCTTTCACACCCAGCTCACATCTGAGGGGTCAGGTGTGCCCTGGGCAGCTGATTCAAATGGTCCATTGTTAACAGTTCATGGGAAATGAATAGAGGGTGTAGAATACACAGCTTTGGTCACACACACAGAGTGATAAACTGGTCCCACCTGCTGAACTAGGACACAAGCGTAAGAGCTTCAGATCAGAAATACCGTTGAAGATGTATAGCTAAACAGGGAGGGTGTGTATAGTGGTTGCTATTTAGCAACACAACAGGCAAATAATTATTTACAGCTGATGTTACATGTTGTGCATATATAGTTTACCCTGGACTTTGCCATCTAAGACACTTTGAAACTATTTACGCAGGTGTAAGGTGATGTTTGCGTGTGACAGTCTTGGTGAAGGACAATGTCCTGGTTGCACTTGTGACATTATTAACTCTTAATCTGACTCTCCTGGTTTACCAGCAGAGAAATCCGAGTGCCTCGGATCTTCCTGTGACTTTCCAAAGCCAACATGGCTGTATATCAACAAGGAGCCCAAGGGCAGCCATAGTGGTCATTTCAAGCATTGCTTTGAGGAAACAACTGCAAGTGTTTTAATTGTCTATGATAAAACATTTCCACTTTACTGTATATTGATTCCCTTTTATCTTAGAGGTATTTAGGTGCCTGTACCATTATTCTGATTTCTGCTCACCAATTTAAATGCTTTTCCTGTCAGAGCAGATACTAGAATCAAGATGTCATGTTCCCAGGATGCAGGTCATCCTCTGTGCCACAGGTACCGCTACTTTGGTTTCAGCTCAGCCATGTTGTTTTAGGTAGTGGACAGCTGAGTTTATGTTTTGCCTTGACTTAAAACCATTACAAAAATACCAAACAGAAAACCCTACATGCACACTTTGAATACTTTTCCTTATTACAAACTTTTCGTTTGTTTTTTGTTACATTTACCCCAATTGTTGCTCATGAATCATCTTACACTTTTCATGTAATAAATTATCTAGCTACTTACAATATTAATGTGACTTGTTCTACAGAAAATAGATAAATTATGTATTTTGCCTGAAGGAAGAACACACATGTTGCCCTCTTTATACTGATACAGGTCAGTGAACCTATTACTGCTCTGTTTCAGTATAACATTTTTTTTCCATGTGTTCATAAAGTAATAATTAATGTCATAGGAAAATAAAAACACCTCTCAGGATGTTCTATGAAACAGCCATTTCTGATTATCTAGTAAATACACTATAAAAAATAAAAACCAACCAAACAAAAAAAGAACAAAGAGATTGTTTGTTAAACTGAGACTGCAAAAGGATTTAGTTAAATGAAAGTAATTGTGAAAGATGTTAACTATGCAAGTATGATTCACATAATACTATTTTTCTACTTACCGATATAGGCATTCACCTAAAACAAAACTTGATGCCATAAACTTGTACATTATTGTATATGGAACATAGTAAAATATATAATTTTTATTTACTGATTCAATTAATTCCTTGCTTTTTGGGTTCATTGTACCTTTCTGATTGATTTCAGCATACATGAAGCTTTTGTGGGAACAGGTGAGTACTGTCTAAATCTGAATAAATATTTTCACCTTGTTACTGTAGTTGTATTTTATTCCAATAGTACTTACATCTAATGGTATATTTTAAAAACCCTAAAAATAGTAAAATGAAAACATACTTTAAGATTTAAGTGAAAGTTAATACTGTGATTGCCTACGGTTATGTTCTCTAACACATGCAGGTTTCTACATGTAAAAACACTGAGTATGCACAGACTCTTTTAATAACCAAAAGAAAATGCTAGGAGCTCAGTATGATTTAATTTATTCCTATTTGTTGGGTGTGAACAAACAATTAAGAACTTAATTTCTGAGGCAAATTAGTTTCCTGGGGTTTAAAGTGAAAATAAGAATTAAGAAGAAAGTGGTTTAATTCCATATGCGTATGAAATATGGAAAAAAGACGTTGAAAAAAAAGTTGTGAGTGCTGCAATGTATTTGAGAAAGTAAAATGTCATTTGCAGTGTTCTTCCTATGGAGAGCTTTGAGGGAAAGTCTGAAACAAAATTACCAGTCTTTCGTCTTCCGGACATTAGGGGGCACCACGACCTCACAGACTTGGAATGATGTAAGTTAAAGTACCCTGGAGTCATTCCCTAGTGTGAAGTTATGACACAGTTCTTAATAAAATTTCCAGCAGAAGACAACACAGACATTTGGTAGAATATAGACTACACCCTCCTTTTTCTAAGAGTAATAAAACTAACAGACTGATGGATGCAATACATGCAGACTGCTTTCATGTCTATTTAAATCTTAAATTTTCCTTCAGGGTTTCATTCTGGTAATATGACATGTTCAGCTCAAGCCTCTAAGGTATTACAGTGCTAGTTCAACACGTGGAGTAAATCTGTCTATAGACAGGGAGCAGACAGTGAGTTTGGGATGGAGCTGCTCAAAATCCAGGTCCCCGGATTGGGTCTCATGCTGAGGGTAATCACCATAAGCTGTCAGACACCACCACCAAACACTGTGTGTGCTGCAGTGATGACGTATAAATCTCACACCACCACAGGGGACATTAACAATCTCAGATGCAGACATGGCAGATGATGTGCTTAGCAGGAGATTTCCTTAGCAGATCTATCCAGGAAAGAACGGGAGAGACGTGTGTCTGCGTAGAGGGAAGAAGGTGTCTGTCTGGACGGTTGGTGTCCTGGAAGAGGGATGACAGCTGTGGCTTCAAGCACTGATATACAGGCCTGAAAAACAAGATGCCTTGCTATTGTACCTCTGCAGATGAAATGGTGGTGTGTTTGATGTAACAGAGATAAGGAGCTGGACAACAAACTTAAAAGCAGGATGCCTGTCATTCCTCGAAGACTAACCCTGGTCTCCCCAGCGTTCTTATCTTCTGACCTAGACGCCTGAGGCCTTACTCACATCAGCCCTGAAGGATCATTGTCAATGGAAATCTACACTGTAAAACACCCAGATGTAACATTGAAGATCATATGTTTACTGCATAAAATGAAATTATAAGTGTATTAGTGTGCTTTGAGTATGGACAAATTAATCAACCAACTAAAATGCCACAATGGAAGATGACTAGCAGTAGGGCAAAGTATGACATAATATATGAGAAACTCATCTAATTTATTTAAGTGGAAAGTATGACTCATAGTCTTTGGAGCTGGGCTGGGGAATGACTGGATTCCACAAAGTAAAACACCATTCTGTTGCTACATTTTCTAGTTTCTCTACTGCCGTAATATGGACACCTTAGTAAAAATCTTGCCCTGACTGTGAGGCTGTGGTTCAAACTAGTGGAGTAACTGAGGTCCTGGTTAATGCAGGAGGCAGACTGGGGCAGTCAGTACCTGTTAAAAAGTTATCACTCCTCTATAGCCTGAAATAGCCAAGAGAGGGTCATTGTTTCAGCCGACAAACCTGCATGCATGATGATAAAGTTCTGGGTTGCTATACTGGCAGAAATCTTTTTCTCATGTGATCAGTCCCACAAGAAAAGATTATTACCCACAGTAACTCAGGATTTCTGCATCATAGTATCGTGCCTGTAAGTGCATATACTATGATTTTCTAGATGAATATAAAGCCTGTGTAGAATAATACATGTATGAGCTATAATAAAGAACCTGAGAAAATACATACAGACCTGATTCTGTTTATATGGCTTTATTATACAAAATATGTGCAACATACTGTACAAATTAAATGAAGACCATAGTCTCTCTCTTGAGGTGCTTGCAGTCCTGAAAATACCCCAAGAAACTGGCCAAAGGCAAAGGAAGGGAATATGGACTAAAGCAAAGGGATCAGCCTGGCAGCCTCGCAGGCTTTTTAGAAACCAAATCTGAATATATATATTCTATACAAATTATGTTAATACATATATATGGTTATATATATATAATCAGATGCTCAAACGTTGCTCTTGTGAGGTTAGTTCCACTTGCTGTTGGAATGCATTGTGGAATAAGCTTTACAAGCCAAAAAGCCTCACTCAAAAGTAGAGAGAGGAAGGAATATCCTACCATATCTATCTGCAGCATCCCTGATTAGAGAATCTTAAGAATAAATTGGCAAATGTTATTTTAGCTAATGATGTTGAATAGGTTGTAAATTCTTGTCATCTAAGCATTCCTTAGAGAAAGGAAAAGAATTTTATTTTTGTTTGAAATATATTTCTGATTTCCTACAAATACTCTTTTCACATTCTCACCATTTTAGGTTTATTAGAACGATGACAACTCGTGATGGACGTGATGGAATGGACTTTGCCTCAGAGAGCATAGTGGTCCATTGCTGTTCATACAGCTACAGTTGAAGTTGATGGCATTTCTTTTCACTGCTGTTTTAACCTGCTGTTAACTAGGTTAAGATTAATTTGAAAAAAAAAAAGCTATTATTCTTGTACTCAAACCTTCACTCGGTATGGATATGAAACTGTCCTTGTCTAGATGGACTTTTAGGGAGTTACTCAGAGAGATTAAGGTCCTCAAGAAGGGGAAGGTGGCACAAAAATGTCTCTGTACTTGCCTGAAATGAATTGCTTAGATTTCTGAGTAGTTCAAAGTTTTGGGTTTGGCTAGCAATCTTCATACTCTGAAAGTGTGCAGGCAATTACTGGAAAATGTTAACATTTCTTCAGAAAAGTTGTTTTGGGTTTTGAAATCCTGTTATCTAGCTCTGGCCTACAGAAACTGCATCTGAAAAAAATCCCCTTGTGGAGAAGAAGTTCCACATGTCCTTCCACCTACTGGGAGTTGATATGCTAAAATGAGTTTAGTACTGTTTTTTTCTACTATAATTGGATGTTTTGTCAGAGATCCACTATATGACACATTCTAGGCTTTCTGAACTTCAGTGAAAGACTTACCATTCTCAGTGAACTCAGACCCTACCTCTCCATGTTCTCTAACATGGAGAATTAGAAAACCACCATATGTTGGTACACAATAGCACAGAGTCATAAACAGAACTAAAAATTATTTATTAAATATAAATTATTGAACAATGACACAGATAGAGAAGCTCAAATAAGTATAAACAGCATTAAGACAATGCTGGTTGTACACAAGGTTATACTAGTTTAAAACAGGAAAACTGTTTTGATCATTTGTATCTCAGATGCAAAATTATATTACCACAGAGGGAACAGGAAGAGTGAAATGAAAAGTCATTTTGTCCTGAAGCACAACCCACTTCATTATTTTGTATTCATCTCTGTATTGCAGTTGTATCAGCCTTGAAACTGGTAGAGTTGTTGCTAGGTAATCTTCTTTACCCACTTGGTAGCTGAAATTCCAGCCATGCTGAAAAGAGTTCTATATATCTAACAGCATAAAATTAAATTCTAAGACATTAGCAACTGTTATCAGTGCAACCCTGCTTCTAAGTATAGGCCTCTTGCCTGCGAGCAACTCAACTACCAGCACAAGCAACACACTTTTGTAGGCTGTGGGTCAATCAGATTTAAGTGGTAACAGCTGCAAGCCCTCCCAGAGCACTTTCCTTATCTCAGCAGTGTGCATCAGGCTCACACCCCCTTTCTTCTCCACAAGGATTCCTCCCATCTGCTGAGCAACTGTCTGTGCACCGAGACAAGGCTGGGAATGAATGCAGCCAAAAAGCAAACAAGTCTTCCACTCCCTCCTTGCTGGGCTCAGCTGGGCCGAGGTCCTCACTCTGTTTCCACCTTGTGGCTGCACAAGCTGCGTGTGTGTGTGTGTGTGTGTGTGTGTGTGTGTGTGTGTGTGTGTCTGTGTCTGTGTCTGTGTCTGTGTGTGTGTCTGTGTCTGTGTTTGTATCTGTGTGGCTCGGCTTTGCGAACGAAGATTTGGGAAGGGCTGTCCCCACGTGGGTGTGCCCTTCCACCCTGCGCACTGGATTTTAGGTGAGGCTCAGCGTGCGCAGAACTGGCCCCACCGTTTAAGTCCTGAGGTTCATCTGCCACGGCCGAGCGAGCTTGGACAGTGACAGTGAAGTCCTCAGGACTAGAACCTACAGCACACGGCATTTCCCGAGGCCAAACACAGTGGATGACCAGGAACAAGTGGGCAGGGCTTGGGCATAAAAGGGGATGTTTGGGCTGCTTTAACACATGCCTGGCCTTGCCACCCAATATTAAAACACAGCCTTAGATTGTCTTAGGCTTATGATTGACCAGGGATCCAAAGGAAATCTGAGCCAGCTTTTTATGTGTAAAGCTGCACTAATTACAGTACACAGCTGACATTATTAATCCAGATCTTGAAACAACATTTTACTTATACTTGAACAGAAAAACATGTGGGAATTTTGTTATGTCTTTTAAGATTCCTATTGTAGAAAAGACAAAGTTAAACTCAGAACAGCTCTTGCATAACCATAGTCCACAAACTATGGTTACATCCCCTGTTGTTCCTGATCTAGCTGTTTTGTTCCATCTGTCACTGACACCCACCGTGACCATAAAGAAGCTTTTTTCCCTCTGGGTGGCAAAACCACACATACAAAATTTGATAATTGCTTGCTTTTTTTCTATGGGGCATGGACTAAAAAGGATGGTTCAATTACATTCATCATCTGTTTAATGACAAATATTTTCTTCTACATGAACCATGGCATGGACAAACATGATAAGTAAATGTGTATCCAGTTTTGATAGCATTAGTCACCTCAGAGATAAAGTAATTTCTGTCATTGAAACAGATGATGGCTGCATGGTGCTACAGGCAACCTACCACCTGGCCTATTTATTCTTTCTTCTTACTTCTAGAGAAGAAACCTGGAGCCAGGCTTGCAAATCTCCCTGTGGGATTGCTGATCTTTTTCTGCCCCAGAGGCATGACACTTCTGCAGCCACTCACAAAAGCTCTTCTGCTGCAGCAAGAATTCACTTTCAACTATGCCTGCTATTAATAAGGTTTCCAAAATACAAGTATGTCAGCCTAGCAGTACATTGGCTGTGCCAACACGATGTATGCACAAAGTGTATCTGGTAATTTATTTTCATAGAAGTTGTTTAGAGCAGCCGTGCAACCTAGAAAAAAAGATCCACTAACCAGGAAGGAAAGCTGGGAATGGAAAAAAGGGCTCGTAGTGGCATTCCCTGAAGGAACTGATAAGAACTGAAAAGGGATCAGGAAAAAAGCAAACTCTAATACTCTGTTACACAGTGTAACAGAGAAAGCATTTGATATGAGTCCCCAGTGTTTGCATCATCCTGCTGCCCTTTTACAGAAGTAGGACACACTGTTAAAGATAGGCTATCTGGTAGGCAGCAGTGACAAGTCACAACACTGACCATAGGTTGTGTGATCCAACGTTGATTGCCGATGTTCAACCCAGGAACTTTTATTTCCAAAGTATTATGCAAATGGATATCAGCAAGATACTTAAGTCAAAGTCTCACAGATTGACAGAGAGACAAATATAGTTTTGTCCCAATGTTGTTTTGTCTGTTAGCCAAACAGAGCTATTAAGACAAAGTGTTCATCCCTGTGTTAAAGCAGAGCTCATAAATAATCAAGGACAAAGAGTGATTTCACAACCCATAAAAACTGATGAATGAATGCTGCAACCAAAAATTCATACAGTGCTACATAAATTCCTGTAGTCATCAACAACTTACACAATTTTTCTGGTTTATATTAACACATAGGGGAAACATGCTTTATGACTTCTACTTTGCTGAATGTCCAAATCAGTTACCTCACCTACAGTACAGTTAAAGAAACAAATCCTAGTGCTTGGTTGGACTGAAGTCTTTGCAATTGTTGCTGATACATATTTTAATTCAAAGATTGCACATACTAAGAAATGCCTAGTTGACCACTATTAAAACCTGAAACTTTTAAGCTTATTACAGCTGTTCAACCCAGTACAGCCCAACATTAATTTTTTTTTTCAAAACAGCTGTTTCAACACTTATGTAGAATTAGTCCTTTGGTTGTGACTTGAATTTGTCCATTGACAGGGCAGCACTGACAGGAAGAATTATTTTGTTAAAAAGGAATTTATTTGCCATATAGAAGTATATACATATGAAACTTAGTGAACAAGTTATGTCCTGTGCTCCTAACATCCCATCCCATCCTTCTTTACCACTATTCCTTTCCAAGGTTGTTGCAAGTAGTAAATGTAACACATCCCATTATGTTTCATAACTTCCACAAAATACATACAGCTCTTCGTAAAGTCAGCAAGAGTTCCATATGTGTGCATGCCAAAAGGAAGGCAGAATTCTATTTAGGGGTAGACTTACTACAGTATTTACTTAATCTTTCTATGATTAAAAAGAAAAACAATATAGTTTGCTTTGGGGCCTTGCACGTATTGCATCACCTCACCGTGTCAGAGGCTATTTGCTATTCTATAACCCTGTTCCCGGGAACCTACGTAACCAGCAGGTGATTCATTTTCCTGTCTCCTAGCAGATATATCACAGCATTCACATTCATTCACAGTATTATTTTTAAATAGTTTGTTCATTTTTATTTGCATTTGTTGGCATATTATCAAAAGAGGTCAGAAGTAAGTAATGAGACCTAGCTGTCTTCTGTTAGAGATGTTTAATTTTTCTATCATAGAATCATAGAATTGATTGGGTTGGAAAAGACCTTCGAGATCATCAAGTCCAACCATTGGTCCAACTCCAGTCTGTTTACAAGATCATGGTACTCAGTGCTACATCCAGTCTGAGTTTAAAAACCTCCAGGGATGGGGAATCCACCACCTCTCTGGGCAGGCCATTCCAATGCCTGATTACTCTCTCTGCAAAGAATTTCTTTCTGATATCCAGCTTAAATTTCCCCTGGCAGGGCTTAAGCCCGTTCCCCCTTGTCCTATTGCTGAGTGCCTGGGAGAAGAGACTAACCCCCACCTGGCTAGAACTTCCCTTCAGGTAGTTATAGAGAGTGATGAGGTCACCTCTGAGCCTCCTCTTCTCCAGGCTAAACAACCCCAGCTCCCTCAGCCTCTCCCCATAGGACTTGTGCTCCAGTCCCTTCGCCAGCCTTGTTGCTCTTCTCTGGACTCACTCCAGCCCCTCAATATCCTTTCCTGAACTGAGGGGTCCAGAACTGAACACAATACTCAAGGTGTGGCCTCACCAACGCAGAGTACAGGGGAAGGATCACTTCCCTGGTCCTGCTGGCCACGCTATTTTTGATACAGGCCAGGATCCCATTGGCCTTCTTGGCCACCTGGGCACACTGTTGGCTCATGTTGAGCTTCCTGTCAATTAGTACCCCCAGGTCCCTTTGTGCCTGGCTGCTCTCCAGCCACTCTGTGCCCAGCCTGTAGCGCTGCAGGGGGTTGTTGTGCCTCCTATTTAGTGTAATAACCTGAAATCTATATTGTTTCTGACTTGCCACTGCCCAAGGGTTGATTTTAAACAAGACAATTCATGGTCACTATTCTGGATGCAAGAAATGAAATATTGCAGAAAACAGCAGCAAGTAAGTCATAGACAAAGAAAGCATAAGGTAATTTACTGTAGTATTTTAAAGGATAAAGGAATGGATGACAACAAAAGAGAACAGGTTAGGTAGGCAGCAGAAGCTAGGCTTGGCCAAGACCTGCAGATGGCCATTCTGAATTTGAGGCAGAACAGGAATGAAAAACAAGGACAGCTAAAAGAGGACGTAACTGAGCTAAATAAGAAGGCAGGTGCCATTGGCAGTATGATAACACCCATGTAGTAAGTCATGCAACTGAAGACAGAAGATAAGTGGGATCAGAGAATAGCTCTGAGAACTGATGAGGTCCAGAACAAGGTTTTGCCAGGGGAAATGTGGTACAGCTGGTGGCTGTCGAAACTGGTGAAGGGCGGGGGGGGGGGGGGGGGAAACACACTGTTGTGACTTTCCAGTTTCTCTCAGCAGACTAAAGAAACTTGATGGCATCAGAGCAGGACAGATGAAAGGCTTCTAGTTGTACATCTCTTTTTTTTAAAGAGGGAAACAAAACCAAACTAGATCAGTATCATCAACTATAAATGGCATACGGGAAGAGTTTTGGGAAACGGAAAATCACGATGTTGCTCAGTGGTCAGAAACTCCCCTCCCCTTCCAGCTGAGGACACGTCACTGGAAAGTCCCAGCCTGGAAAAAAAATGCACTGAGTAAACAAATTACATAGGTTGTGAAAACAAAGAGGAACAAAGTCAAATGACACTTGGACTTTAAAGGAGGTTATTTTCAGGTTAGCATTTCCGTGAGTGGCATCAGCTGAAGTTCAGATAAGAAAAATGTCATTAGAGTGAAAATGTCCAGTAAATGTCACTGCTGCTGTTAGGCCATTGAATGAATGCTCATTTTAAAAAAATCTCAGATTTCAACCTGCGATTTTTTTAAAAATTTCTGTTACTGAGAGTAGTTAGACAATCCCAGTGACAAACCAAATACCTGAGAAACAAACAATCATTGTCTGGTAAGTTTGTGGAATTTTTTTCCCCTTAATTTACATGTACTTTTAGACAAGGAAGCTGTCTTTAACAAAACTGTTCCTAACAACTTATTGGGCATGGCTCTGTTCTACAAGCAAGTCCAGTCCTGAAAATTTTTCCAGCAGTCTATAAAAAAAACAAAGAAAAAACATTCTTGGTCACACCAAGACAAGAAATACAGTGTTGGATAAAATTTTAGGATTCTTACTTCTCTAACTAGCATTCATAAAAATACTGACATAAATTATTATTCTTCTCCGATTTTCAACAAAGGTACTTCATACTAATTAATTACAACATTAACTCAGATTCTGGAAAAAATTACAGGGCCAGCACTTTCTAGCTGTAATCTAGGAAAAGGTCAAGATGGTTTTAACTGCTTTTCTGCTCTTCCAGTTAATGAATGTTGCTGCATCCTGACTGGTGTACATGACAGTCTCACCCTGCTAGAAAACAACAGATGCCAGTTGTGCAACCGTTGCAGACTACCCCGTCTCCAACCCTAACAATATTACAATAAAAATGTAGTATTTTATTTTCTTTAAATTCATGTTCTCTTTAAGTCTCATAGGGACTCAATAGTACTGTGAGGGCCATCTCACGCATCTTATCCTTGACAGCCAGTAACTTAATATTTATGAAACATTCTCTCAGATTTGGGAAGAGGATCAATTAACAGTCTTTATGGGGAAAGGGTTACGGGGTTTTTGTTTGATTTTTGCACAGCTTCTAATAAGTATAAATAGTAGAAGAGAACTAGAACTGCAGGAAGGTTTGATACTTTGACTCTTTATCATTTTTCCTGTTACAAGATAAGGGCATAATGCTACTGCTGTTGTAACAGGGGGCACAACGATCTTGACTGCTAAGGTGGAAGCTCAGGGCCCCGAGTCCATTGATCACATCTGTAACTCTAGAGCTTTGAACAACAGAAAACAACCATGACAAAAGCTTTCCCCAAGCAGCAACTGGAGCAGCAAACATGAAACTCAGACAAGCTTCTGTTCCTGTATCTGTTGGAAGCATTAAGCTTTCTAAAAAAGAAATTTCATGAATCTCTCTCCCTCTCTCTTGTATGTGTGCTCTTACATGCATGGCAGAAGGTTCCAGGATGGGGCCAGGGTAGGGACAGAAGTAGCGGCAATGTTCACAAAAACGTACTAATTGGACTATATTACTATTTTTACAGGAATGTTCTTGTCGCAAAGTAATTTCCTGGCAATAAAAGCAGGTTGTGACAGCAACATAAACATGATCTGCTATTCCTTAAAAGTTGTTTTTTTCATGAGTAATACCAATGTTGGCCAGGACAAGGTAGTGTGGTATCTGACAGCCAAAACCTGTCTCACGTTGGATGACACCTACTGCAAGAGGTCTCTGTTGTAATGGATTTCAGTTTTGGCTAACACAGTCCGCTAGAGTTGATCTCACTCCTCTGTAAAGCTGCTCATAATTTGGAAGTTTTAAAAGTTTTTGTCTTCTGGGAGTACAACCATGCTGTTTGAAACCATTTCAAAATAGTTGCATCTGTAATGCCAAGAGGTTTGCTCTTGGTTTCAACTCACATGCTGTTCCTCATACCAGGAACTCAATGAAGAGGTTACTAGTGGGAGTCAGTACCATCACAAAGCTGGGCATTGCAGCCAAAAGTCTTGTGTATTTTTGTGTCTGGCTGGCAGCAAGACATACACAAAGTTGATGTGTTTACTTACTGAACACCTGATGCAATTAAGTAACACTGAAAAAAATCCTTATAGGTGAAATATGAGTTCATGCTTTGGGTGACTGGTTGGGTTTTTTTCAGCTGTAATTAAGGTTTCATCTGGTAAAGCTCCTTTAAATAGCATGGATATGGAAATGGTTCAGTCAGGGAATATAAAACCTCAGAAAGGAGGGGAGGCTAAAAATGACCTGAATGAAGCAAAACTAACCAGAACTTCACCAGAAGAAGGATTTCCACAGGCAGATCTTACATATGAAGACAAAAAATTATCAAATTAAGCTAATTCCTAACAAAGTCGCAGGTGGTTCTCAGAGCAGAGAAGTCATTCGTTGTTCACAGCTAATTCTGGATCTGGCTTTGCTTTTGCCTGTCCTTTCATTTTGTTAATTTTCTTCTTTGACCTTGCCAATCTTGCTACAATGAAAGTTCACTTGGCAGCTGATGAGGAAAGAAAAACAAGACCAACTGTAAACCTGTGTGACTAAGTAAGAAAAACATATGCAAACCCATTTGAAGGTCTTGGAAAACCCAAACATGGTTTTGCATTGCTGACAGGTCAAGCAAAAAAGACTAAAAGAAAGCTTTCACTTTCAACATCCAGAGGCTGAAAAATGCTAGAATTAACACTGAACATGCACCAGAAAGCCTGGACTAGGATCCAAAGGGCAGTACAGAAGTCTATGGCTGCAGAAGCACAAGCTTCACTGAAGGCTACAGAGCTCCACGTAGCTCTCAAGTGTAGGAAGATGCTGAAATGAATTCCAAAACCAGCACTGGACAAACACCTTAAAAAACTCAGAGACTCAGTTGAAGTTTTAAAAAGCAGTTTCTGGTTCTGTTACCCTGCCTGAGTTTCAGTTGTGATGGGTAGTTGTCCACACCCTGCCAGTTCTCTTTGTGTCGCCCAGAGGCCTTTTGTTCGGTTGATGGGCCAGCTATTGAGCAGTGTTCGTCCCCACCCAGGTGCTCTGTTGAGGGCTCATTGGCCCTTCTCCCCTTTCTGTTCTGTTATCCCTCGTGGCTGGTGGGGGCAGGCCAGGGCCCTGTCCCAGTTCTATTGGTTAAGGGACCCTTGACCCTGCCTTTTCCTCAGTTTTCACCCAATTCTGCCAAACCTGGGGACCGCTCCCAGGACTGAACATTACCTCGTAATAAACAGATTATTCTCTGCCTTGCAACTGCTTGGAACTCTTGTCTCTCCCTCCCCTCTCTGCCTCCATGGAACATAGGGGTTAGCAGGAAAACCCTTCTCCCTTTCCCTCCAGCCGCACGTGAGACCCTTTTCCTTAAAACCTATACACAAGTAGTTCACACAGGACTTCAAGGGCAGGGCTGGCACTAGAGCTGCACCGACAGAGATGCTGGCAAGTGTCACCATTCCTGCAGCAACAATGCCAGGATGGGTGGGGGTCTGGAAGCCACAGCAGCTATGCAGTTACGTATTGATACTGATTGTGGGGTACAGAACAGGCTGACAGCACTTCAGCCGTCCCTGCCCCAGGGATGACAAATGCACAAGGTAGACACCTGGAAACAAGAGCCAACTTCACCAAACAGTTGAATCTGCCCTTCAAACAGGCTGATGTGTTCAGAGAAATATTCAAATATTAAACAAACAAGCCCCAACAACAGTGTAATTACCGCTTTCTTCATGCTTGCAATTCACTAGTCAGTCATTCCTTTTTCATCACATGAATGACATCACTGTCAGAAATTATTGCCCGAGGACCTAGACTGAAACTGGCTCTGCAATCACATTAAAAGGTCTCTGTGCAGATGCAGGACCAGAGTTAAGATTAGCTTTCAAATTATTTTACCAAATAAGATGCAGTAATAAAGAAGTGCAACACTTCCACAACAACTGACCACTAACAATTAAAAACATAAAAGTAATCATTTTATTCTACAGACTTGACAATTTTAGCAGGGAATTAGCATTGAACAGAGGTGAGTACAAATGAAATGCTATGGAAAACCAAGAGCATACTGAAAGACAGCTGCTTTGAAAGCTTCACCTCAGCTTGCATGAATAAAGCATAGCTGTACATATGTGGCTTTACAAATAAGCTTGCAGGTCTTTCCTGTACATTTCAAAAGTACACACAAGTTGAGCAAGATCAACCTTTGGTTTTCACTCTTGACGTATACAACTCATACTTAGCAAAGTTACCGCACCTCCATGATACACAACTTCGAATTTTCCCAAGAACAACACCCCAAAACTCTTCAGAGTACAGGTGTTGCTGTAGTGTTAAATCATCTTTTCTGTCTTCTAAGCCCGTGGGCAAGGGCAGTTAAGTTCTTTTTCTCTCCCCTAACCTTTGTTAGGCCTCTGCTCCCCTTCTGCAGCCACAGCTATACCCCAGCAGACAGTACCACAAAGACTGTTCCGTTGGCACAGCCCACTTCCAGATTTCTCCATTGTTAGGGCTGCAAGGCCACACACTGTGACTGAGCGAAAGGCACTGGCTGTGCCAAGGAGCCCAAAACAGGCCGGACTGGCATTATGCAAACCAAGGTGGCATTAAAATGAATTATTTTGTTACAACTCAGTATTGTCTACATGCAGAAGCACAAGGTATCGTGGTGTCCACTCCTCACTCGTTGTTTTTAATGAGATTACAGTGGAGTAGCAGCTCTACCCATCATAAACCTATCTGCTCTTCAAGGAAAGCTACAGGATCTGAGTAGTATTTTTGGCTGCCTTCTCTTCAAGGCTTTTTAGGAGCTGCCAGTCACTAAAAGCACCATTACACATACGCATCACAGTGACCATTTCTCTGCTGAAATCTTGTTACAGGGACATTTGTGACCTAAATGGATTGCTAAGAGCATCATCTAAGAGGTTTGTTGCATAGGAACCATAGTGAGCAGAGGATTTGGCTACACTCAGGTCTCAAAGGAAACGCTTACTGATACAGCAAAATCACTTCTTCACAGAGTGATGCATATACAAAAGCTTCAAGTGACACAAATAAGTTATCTCAAAGTACCCATTTCATGTCAGTCATACACCCACATAATGTCATCACATATTCATGTTCTTCACATAATTAAACAGATACTTTCCCAACTGGAAAGAAACAACAACAAAAAAAAGCAACCTATAAAATCATAGGATTATTTCAGTGAGGGCATTTCAACTTTTACACTGTGAAAACTGTAGAGATCAAAAGAGGCAAAGCATATTTTATCTGAAGCTTTTTATTTAGAACTTTGCATACGGATTTGTTCTTATCTGAATCTCAATTATACTCCATGGATTTTATAATCTTCTTGGAAAGGAAATGGCTCTGTCATAAATATATTAAATTTCCTCTTCTCTTCAAACTGTGTCCTGTTGAAACAGCAGCGTTCTGCGTGTTTATTTGCTGAAACAGCAGAAGTGAGTTACTCATCAGGCACCAAGTCAACTACAAGTAAGCACGTATGCCTGTAAGCATCAAGCAAGTCTTCACAATTTCAAATCTGGTTTAAAAAAAAAGAGTATTAACAGCTACTTTTAATTCAGATCAGTTATTTTTTCCTAGCCCTCAATAAATATAAAGCATAAGGCATGTGGAATCCAAATTCTTTAATGGAGCTGAAGCTAAAAAGCACCATCTATCATTCACCCCGCGACTTCAACTGGGACTTTTTCCTCTATCGGTCGCAAAAAATTTCCTTCCTGCAGACTAAGCGCCGCTGCTGCCGGCGGGTCAGGGAGCGGGGAGCGCGCGGGCGGTGCGGGGGAGGCTGAGCGCCGTGCGAGGCGGGGCCGCGGGGAGCGGCAGCGTCAGGGCCGCCGCCGGGCCCGGGCAGGGCGAGCAGCCGCCGGGCCGGGCCCTCCAGCGCTGCCGGCACGGCAGGGGCGGCGGCGAGGCCGTGCTCCTCCAGCTAGCCCCGGCGGCTCCCGCACAGCGTCCCGGCGGGGTCGGCGGGAGCAGCTACTTGCAGAGCCCCTCCAGGCGCTCCAGGGTGCCCTTCATGTCGCGGATGCGCTTGGCCAGGGCGGGCACGGGCTGCATGGCGCGGTCCAGCTCCTCGCAGCGCGCCACCAGCGCGTACATGGCGCGGATGCTGAGGTCGGCCGCCTCGCCCAGGCTTTCCACGCCATCACGGTAGGTCTGGATGCAGCCGACGCTGAGCGCCGTCAGCGCCTGCAGCCCGCAGTGCACGTTCCGCAGCAGCTCGTCCACCTGCGCCGCCACCTGCCCGGCCAGGGCCATCACGTCCTGCAGCGCCCCGGGGTCGATGGCGGGGATGGAGGACCCGCCGCCCGCCGCCGGGGGCTCGCCCCGCGGGGCGCCGCTCAGCCGGATCCGCCGCTCCAGGTTGTTGGCTACGAACTGGGTGAGGCGCCCCTCGCGCAGCACCGTCCCCTCCAGCTCCAGGGCGCTCGCCAGCGTCGCCCGCCGCCCCTCAGGCAGCTGCCGCCCCGCGGCCGCCGCTCCGTCGCCGGCAGCCAGGCTGAGCGCCTCCAGGCTCCGCTCGTCCCGCCCCTCCGGCGGCCCCGCGGCCGGGCCCGGCACCTCCATGGCGGGCGACGCGTGCCCACCCGCCGCCACCGCCCACCGCGGGGGCGCGCCGCCGCCTGTTTACGTCCCTCCCGATTGGCTGCGGGGCTCTCGGGGGCGTGGCCGAGGCTGTTTGCGCAGTGCCCCATTGGCCGCGGCGGCGCCGCCCGCCTACCGCGCACTGCGAGCCCGTGACTCGGAGCCCGGGGCGGGGCCGCCAGCGCTGCCCGCCCGCGATTGGACGGCCCGCGGGAGAGGGCGTGGCCACGAGTGTTTGTGTCGCTTCCGATTGGCCGGGGCGGGGGCGGAGAGGCCACTGCTCCATCGCGATTGGCGGCGTGGGGACGGGGGGGCGGCGCTCGCGCCATCGGCGCGCCGTGGTTGGCGCGGGGGCGGAAAGGGGCGGGCCCCGCCCGGTAACAACACCGGGGCGCTGTTGGCGGCTCCCCTCACTCCCCCGCCATGTTCTCCTAGCGGCGGCTCCGGTTGCGCCACCACCTCCTCCTCAGCCCCTCACAAAGCCCGGGCAGACACTTCCCAGCGTCCCACCCTGCTCGTCCCCGTCTGGGCTCGACCCACTCTCCCCGGCACAACTCTGGGTACCCACGTCCAGCCATGGTCACCACCACGGCGCCGCCGCCCTTCCTGGCTCGGATCTCGGCGGGCACCGAAGACCCGCGGCGGCTGCCGCCCTCCGCCCTGCTCCAGCGCCTCAGGCGCGGGGACAGCAACTGCGAGAACCAGCCCAGCTGCTGCCTGGCAGGCCCGGGGGGCAGCGCCCGCCCCGCGCTGAAGAGGGTGCGGCGGAGGAAGGGGAAGGTCCGGCCGGGCCCCGCGGGGCTCCTGCCCAGCCGCTACCAGCAGTACCAGCAGCACCGCGCCGGGCTGGGGAGAAGGACTCCGCTGGGAACCGACCTGGTGACGGACCCCCCGCCGGAGGAGCCTCCCGCCCCCGCCCCCTCGAGACCCGCTCCCGGCAAACCCCTCAGGAAAGAGGTAAAGACAGGGCTGCGCTACTTGTCGCACTTTTCGGTTCGCGCTGGGCCCGTCCCGGGGCTCGGTGTGTCGGGGCCGCTCCGCGCCCCGGGGGGGGCAGCGCGCGGGGGGGCAGGGGGGAGGGGGGGGGGGGCGGCAGAGTTTCCGTTACGCTCGGACGGGGCGGGGCGGGGCCGAGAGCGCCGCCGCGGGCGGCGATTGGCTGCGCGGCCCCACCAATCGGCGGCGGCCGCTGCGCCCCAGCAACAAGCCGGATTTAGCGCCGGCGCTGGCCGCGCGCCAGCCCCGCCCCCTCGGCCCCCCGCGCGCCGAGCGGGACGTGCGCCGCTTGCAGCGCCCCATGGCGGCCGAGCCCGGCGCCGCGCCCTCAGACCGCCCTCAGACCCGCCGAGACCGGCAAGGGGCTGAGCCATAACCGCGCAGGGGAACGCTCGGGGCACCATCCCCCGCCTGGCGTGGCCCCCGGAGCCTCCATCCGTGTCTGAGGCGGTGAGGGATCGCAGAGAGGAAGGGTCGTGTTTGATGCGACTCTTCTTTGTTTCCGCAGTTCTTAAAGAATAAGATGGGAAAGACAGAGAAGGCGGCCGTCCCCTACGGCCAGCCCGTTCACGGCTTACACCTCTGTGAACAACCAAAGATTAACAGGCAGAAGAGTAAGTGTAATGCGCCGCTGACGAAGATCGCCTCGGCGAAAAAGATAGAGAACTTTTGGCAGGATTCTGTGTCGCCAGAAATAATTCAGAAGCAGGAGAAAAAGCCACTTAAAAACACAGAGAACTTCAGAAATGCCAAGTCCAAGAAACCCATTGCCCTAACTGAAGCGAACCAAAAAGAAAATTATGCTGGGGCAAAGTTTAGTGACCCACCATCTCCCAGTGTCCTTCCAAAGCCTCCCAGCCACTGGGTGGGTGGCACGGCTGAACCGTCTGACCAAAACAGGGAGTTGATGGCAGTCCATTTGAAAACTCTCCTCAAAGTTCAAGCGTAGTTCCTAAGATCTCTCGAGTAATTGGCAAAGAAAACTCCATCCAGGAAAATTAAAACATGCCTTGTTGCAACAAAAATCGCAAAAGACCGTCAAGTCTTATAATCACATAAAAAACAAATCCTTGTATTATATTTTTTATGGTTGTGTAAATAGTGTACATCATGTATTATGTGTATATTCTTGTTCATACTTTGAGAGGTACATTTTAGTTTTGTTATGAAAGGATGTATTTTGCACTGCCTGATTGGTAGATGTCTTGTATATAAAATATGGACAATTTTATGTGTGTGCTTGACACATGAAGACTTGACTTGCTTTGCACAAGGTAATGAAAATTTTGGAAGGAGAGTACAGCTTTCTGATTTTAAGGTTCCAGATCAAATGTGAATGTTTTCTTCGTGCACTACTGACAATAGTTTTAACATTCTGTCTCCCAGTCAAGTATAAACGTGGAATTTTCAAACAAATGTGAAGTTTTGCTCTCTGCTCTGGAAACTATCTGGAATTCCTGTTCATCTGTTTGTTTTTAAAATTAACTGGAATTTGAGAAAAATTCCAACCCATCAATTTGAGCACTGCTGATTTCTTTAAAGGAAAAAAAACAACAAAAAAAGAAAGAGCAGAGCTTTCTGCCAAAAAAATCCAATTGGTCACTAAAAAATTAAATAAAACAATTTGGCCTCCCCTTACACATGTCTCTGTTTTTCTTTGTGTGTGTGTGTTTGTCTGTTAATTACCTGATTGCCTTCTAGTGCATCAGTACAAATACTTTGTTTCTCTCAGCTTTTAACTGTTTCAGCCTTAATTAGTATATTTAATAGCTCACTAAGAATTCCTTGTGTTTTAAAAAAAATGTTTTTGTTGTAAGTCGTTTTAGAATCATCATAGAATCGATTGGGTTGGAAAAGACCTCCGAGATCATCAAGTCCAACCCTTGGTCCAACTCCAGTCCATTTACCAGATCATGGCACTCAGTGACATGTCCAATCGCAGTTTAAAAAACCTCCAGGAATGGGGAATCCACCCCCTCTCTGGGCAGCCCATTCCAATGCCTGATTACTCTCTCTGGAAAGAATTTTTTTCTGATCTCCAACTTAAATCCCTGACAGAGCTTGAGCCCGTGCCCCCTTGTCCTATTGCTGAGTGCCGGGGAGAAGAGACCAACCCCCACCTGGCTAGAACTTCCCTTCAGGTAGTTCTAGATAGTGATGAGGTCACCTCTGAGGCTTCTCCAGGCTAAACAACCCCAGCTCCCTCAGCCTCTCCTTTTGTTTTCTGAAAATTAAGATTTCAAGTCTAGCAAACACACATTCAAATTCATACTGCAGTGCTCCTTAAAGATTTCCACAGTAAGTGGTTATTAAAGTAGCTCGTACTGAAAAGTACCAGTGACAGGTATGGATGGGGCAAGTTAAACTTAACTAGATTTGTCTTTCCCTGATAGCTGTGTCAGTAAATACATCCCTCTGATTTGAAATTCTTAAGGAATTGGATTTTAGATTAGAATGCGTTGAGGAGATAACACAGATTTGCAGTTAGTAATCTAGTGTTTAAAAAATGATTACCAAATTTAGAAAATATGTGAAAGTTGCATAAGACAGAAAAGCATTTTTAAGTTTTTGACAACCCACTGGAACAAAACCCATCCCTGTGCTCTGTGTAGTGGGAAGGGATACATAAGAAGAAAACGGCAGCTCGGGTCGGAGCTGAGGTGGCTCTGCAGCCAGGACGGTGTTCCAGAGGTGCAGATCAAGCAGCATTATCCGTGTTCATGCCACATGCGCTGCGGCTTCTGATGTGGAGGAGCATCCCTGCATCCATCCCGTGTGTGGGAATCGGCAGCATCCTTCAACAGAGCCCTGAAATGAGATTGGTCAAGAGCTAAAAACTAAGGGAGGATTTCTTGGCTTGCTTATACAAATTGATTATGTAATGGCCAAACTTTTTCATTTTAATGCTGTTAGGCTATTTAACTAACTATGTATGTCCTACACTTAAGAGTTCATACAAAATTTGTTTCACCCCAAAGACTTCGAGTTTCACTGTCTTGTGAAATAGACCTGTATTGATGCACTTGAGGTAAATGTGTAGCCTCAACAGCCCAGTTTCCTACCAAAGCTAAATGGTCCATAATTTAATGTGTCCTAGCTTACCTTCTAAAAATGAAAAAAGCCCCTCTTTTTTTTTTAAATGCAGTGTTACAGCGAAGAAAAATTCCACTGGAATCTCAGTGAGGATGACTCAAATAGACTGTAGATCCCAGTTTACTATATTTGGTATATGCTGTATTGATCTGCTGTTGTGCCTTTTTTTTTTCTCTTTTGCATGAGTGTCACCCAAGTGCAAAGGAAAATGCCTTAGCAATTCCCCATATTTTGTCTGGTTATCTTGCTAATGAGCTTGACAAAGTGAGTTTCCATCAGCCATGTGAATTGGCATTGTTTAAAAGGAGTTGTCCTTTCCCCCTCACCAGTAATACTCTCTCATTACCATCAGCCTCTTCTCTGCCCCTCGGAGCTGACGTGAAGTTGCATAGTTTGAATGATAACTCTGATCCTATGCAAAATTTGCCTCTTTGTTTCTGCCCTGGTTTGCCAGCACATCCCTCAGGATTACAGAATTCATTAAATGGGAAGTGCTGATAATTTTCAGCTCCTTTTGAAGCTGTTGGATGAGACTTCTGAAATCTTGAAAATAAAACCTCTCATACCTTGTTGCACCATAAAGGGTAAGATGACAGTGTTCCATCTGGTCTTTCCAAACGGTGGAAAAAAACCCAAAGCTTACCTACTACATTTCAGTGTCAGTGTCACCGGTCCTGTGGTGATCCAGCACAAGTGTTGGGACACTTGATGTTTCTGTCTTCCTGAGATCTTTGGGCTGAGCCCCTTCCTGCACAATGGACTTGTTCATAAAACTAGACCTACATGCGATACACACTTCAACATGATCATCTGAAAGGCCTTGTTGCTGTCCCATAGGACCTTATTCTGCACTGAATTTGTGACTTTTCCACTTTTATCTTTCTACAATATCATCTTACAGGGATTTTGATTTTCAAGGTTTCCTTCCCTTTAACGTATTTCTCATCCCCATTCCCTTAAGACAAGGCATCGTATTCCGTGAATATACTGTTTGCATTTAGAGCCAGTTAATGACAGCAAAACATTAGTGTTGTATTTGGGGGACTTCTTTGCAAAGTAATACAATGCCCTCTGAAGTGAACAGCCTCTAAGGAAGTGAACAAAATTAGTGGATGTGTTACCAGCTAGTCATGTGCCTACTGTACAGGAATTATATAAACTGCTTATTAAATCTTCTGAGGTCAGTCAGTAAGGAAACAAAACATACTCCACTTTGGCTGAGTAACGAGAATCCTTTCTGTTTAAAATCTTCAGTGCAATGCTGTGCGGAACTGCAGAGGGATTAACTGTGTGAGTTAACTGCCAGCTTAAACAGTTAAATGTCATGTGATGATGGTCCTGAGAAATCAGCTCTCATGGAGTGCCGAAGTATCTGTTGGGTTTTCATGCGTGGCTGAGTCTCAGCCCATTAGACAGCGTCATTAATAACGTCTGGCTTAGTGCTCCACTAAAGCTAAAATGCTTCTGTCCATAATGCAACAGGAGCTGGAAATCCTGTGTGTTTGAACTCTCTTGCACCAGCATCTCTTCACAGATGATGCTGAACTTTAAGCAAACTACAAGTAAATTATAAGTAAATTTATTTAATCTGATTAATATTTTATCTGAGGTGTGTTATTTTAAGCAGTTCATTATTTTCAGAGGCTATTTGTTAAGCTTTTGCATTATAAAGCATTTGATACCTGCCATACATTAGGATTTTTTTCTTCCTAAGATCAAATATGAAGCCCTGTACATTATATGAAGCCCAAAGATTATAGATTGTGTTTCATTGTAATTTTGGAAATAAGTCTACCTTTATTTTGCATAAAAGGTCTGGACACTTCCACTATGCAATTAAACACATTCCTTACTTTCTTCTACGATGTCTTGTGCTCTTCGATTTCACAACATATCCTTTGTTTTTTTATAATATGTGCCTGACTGAACTATTCAAGGGAAAATACCTTCTGTTGTAATTTCTAAGATGGTTTTATGTTATGGATAGTCTGGTTCTTACCCAAAAGAGGCTAGGAGGTAAGCAAGAGGTAAAGGTTGTAAAATGTTAACATTTACCATGAAAAATGGATACTACCTTTTTGCAGAGGAACCTCAGTGTTAAATATTTTTGAGAGCAGGAAAGAAATATTTAACTGCTGTTTCCCTGCAAAAGATTGATGAAGGGCACATCAGTTAAGGAGAAATACATTATCCAATAAAAGGACCTAACTACTAAAGTTGAGCAACAGAGTGTTATCAGCAATTTTGAGGCTGTGAACTTCCTGTTTTGCTTTGAGAGTGTAGGAGAATGTTATCAGAGCTAAGACAGGAAGGTCCAGAATTCCACTGAACTGGAAAAAAAATCGTGTGGAATTAATTTGCACAACAAACATATCCTGGCAGAGGTACTTCTTCCCCTGTGTTGAAGTCAGCATTCCTCTGTAACTTTTTTCCCCATGAGGTAATAAAATCTCATTTGTTCAACTCCCAGAAAGCAGGCCTCTAGATTTTACAAAGCCCTGACTCAGCTGCAAGGCTGCACTGGTACTTTTGTTTAACCTTAGCCTTGTGACTTTACTACAAGTGTGTGGGACATGGGGCCACTTCATCTGAATGGTTCATAAGCCCTTGTCTTCAGTTTAAGAATTTCACTGGTTATCTCTGCTTACTCTGTCACTTGTTACTGGTGAGTGAACTGGTGTGATTTCTCTAACACATACCTGAAAGAGGAAGTATTTGGGGATCACGTTTTTTTCTTGTATTCTTATGATTTTGCTGAGTCTTTAGTTGTAGTTCAGTAAGTGGCTGTATGTATTTGAAGTGGTGTAATCATCAGTACCATTTTGCCATTCTTAAGGTCATGAAGCATAAGGTTTTGAGTAGGTGCTTTTTCTATTAATGTCATCTGCTCCTTTAATGAAGCAGTGTACTTTCATCAGTACACTTTAATTTGCAAATGTCCTTTAAGTGGTGATGGCAATGGCCATGAAAATACAATTTACTTTGTTTTTTGTTTCCTGAAACAAGACCTGGAGCTACATTCAATAAAGGGCTTAATATAGAGTCAGGCTTTTCTCTTGTTTTCTCTCATCATCTGAATCTTGTGTTCTTTGCTGCCTGGTGACATAGCTGCAGGAGAAAGATTAAGGTGTGTCCTTACTTGAAATAAAATGTAACTTGAGATCTCTAATTTGCTTTTACATGCATATAGCATGAAGCTTTTATAAGTTTTATTCCTACCATCAGAATATTAAGAAATTGCATATTGGCATATCTAGAATATTGATAGGTCATTGTAGGAATTAACAGAGTAGTAAATTTATAGACCTTGTTCAAATTTTAGACATTCTTTGTATGCAAGCACTAAAGAAGGTGCTGATATTTTGTGTGCCCTATACTAGGAGTGAAAAGAAAAAAAAAACCTGAAAAACAAGATCAACTAAGAGAGAAGCAGCACAAATGTTGCCAGGGGTTTATGTTGGAAGGAAAGGTACTGCGAGAAAAAAAATCTCAAGTTACCTCAAATTTAAGGAATTTTAATGACTAGATGGAACACAATTTGTTTCTAGCTCTTGACTGGGACCATCTGAGGCATGACAGTGTGAGCTGACAGGCCTTGCAACTGACTTCTCCGACTGATTGGTACCCTACTGTTTGTAACTAGAAATTGGCATCTTGGCACAGCATTCTTAATGCTGCTTCAGGTGTCACAAACTGCTGTATGAGCACTTACTGCTCTCAGGTTTCCACAAGTTCTTAGAAGTAGCCAGATAATCTACATACATACATTTTAGCAGCCTTTGTGTCTTATGGCTGGGAAAGCAGGCATTCAGAAGTGAACTGGCTTGCTTGAGATCCCTCAGCTGGCTGTTCCCTCACTCAGGAAGAGAACCTTAGCATCTGGAGCTCCAGCCGGGTTTTGCCTTTGCTGGTACACACAGTTGCTCTGTGATCTGCAACTCCTCCTTGTCCTGCTGTGTAGCATGTAAAATGCAGTTAATACAATGTTCTGGTTTGAAATGTCTGTAGTGTGATAGGACTGGTGAGATAAATCAGGCTGCATTTAGGTTTTGTGTTGTGTACAGTTTCATTACATAATATTTTTAGAAATTTGCACATGAAAGATGACTATTACATTTTTCTCCACCCTTTCTTTGGACCCTTTGATACAATATATAATCTACACACACCACTGTCCTCTCCCCACAACCAGCTGTGGGGAGGCTGATTATAAGACAACAGTTTGTGTTTGTCAGCTGCTGCTCTCCACCGCTGTACAAACCTGCTGCAGCCAGCAGCTGGCTGAGAGGGGTGTGGACACACACAGTATCCTCCTAGTTCCTTGAGTTTACATTTGCTTTATCTTTAGGCTTTCATTAGATCTGATAGACAGAGGCCCAGTCCTTCCCAAGAGAGGATCTTTCTCCAGGACAGGAGGTGAAGTTATGAGTGACCCCGTCTCTCTACCACCAGCTAGTCCTTCTTTAACACCTCAAGCCTTCCATCACCTTCCCCAACTGTTTGCTTTACTTTTCATTATAGCTGTATCTTTTTCTTGTATTGTCCCCTAAATGCATTTGATCATTCTGTTTTCCTCCCTTCCCTGCAAATATTCATACACATAGTTTTATTCACCTGAAAAATCAATTTGATTATGCCACATTTACCTGCTGTGTTCAGAGTACGCTTCCTCTGAGACAGTATGTATTTTTTTCCTAAAGGAAAGCCAGATTTTAACAAGATCCAGTAATTCTCTTGAGATTTCTCCTTTCAAGCTGGTATAAATTGAACGGTCAAGCCTCAGTAACCATAACATACCTCACTTGATGTCCTGGCGGACTAGAAAGAACTGATTTACTGGTCCACACAGATACCATAGAATTTATCTATCAAACACAACTCAAAACCCCAAACAATTAGAGTTTAAGAATTGTTTTCTCAGAGATCAGGAAGTCTGAGAAGTCTGACTGGGGCTGGATGCTGGGAGGAGGACATGCCAGAAAGATGAAAATACAGTCTGCAGCTCTCAGACTCACGAACCGAGGCTTTCTTTCTAATTTGCCAGGCTGGGTGTGCTGTTTAAGAGCGTGTCACAAGAACAGGCTGCTTGCTGCTTGTGTCCAAAACTCCTCAGCCTTCCGCTTGTTGGATGGTGCCTTTGTGTGTGTTCAGTGGTAGTTGAGTGGTTAGATATACATTTCTGGCCTGGATATGTCATAGGGGATTTAAAGTTAGAGTTTACACTGCTCCTTTGAGAGGGTCTTATGTTTTATACTCTCTTTTTCAAATTCATTACCGCATAGCAGATTGGTTCAGTAGCACATACAAGGTCTGCTTTCCCTCAGGTACCATGCCAGAGTTAGGAAATGCCTTTCCCAAAGCACTTCCATACATTTTAGGACATAAAGAAAGAAAAGTATTTTACAGCCCACATATGCACCAAGCATACTGTTCATGCTCTTCAGCATCTACAGACCCCAAAGCCTGAAAGGACTGTTCACATCTGCAGGGTGATGCTCTGTACCATTTGTGTCATTTTCCTTTCTTCATTTCTCAGCCTCCTTCATCAGTTTAATGATAAGGGACTTCCCTTTTCAGGGAAAGGTTCCCTAAATTTACATACTCATGTGGCAGTTTTGTTAATTACCCATCCACCTTCCCATAATGTAGATCACAGATAAGGTTCTGTTTAGTGTAATATGTATCTATATCTTCTGTCATATGTTGGTAAGGTAAACTTTTAGTTCCCAAGAGAGCAATAATACCTGACTTCCACTGGGAAAGGTTCAGACCCTTTCAAGAGACCTCCAATACATACACAAGGCAGGGGAGATGGATGCATCTAAAAGCCAGATATAGGTGAGAGAAAAGTGTCAGCCCATTTAGTCTCCCTAACCTGGGCCCTAAAATTGCAGCATCCAGTGCCACGTCTCTTTGTTAGATTCCTCCTGACCTGTGCCAACTACTTCTTTGGTCTTCCTCATTCACCGTCCCCATTCATAGTCCTCATTTATGCCAAATTATAGCCCTTCTTCCCTCACTGAAGGAAATTGTTCTCTCACAATGTCGTCTTATTCTGCTGCTCTTCTACCACATATTTATCTATATGCATTTCATTAATTTCAAAATTATTTCCAATATTCTTTGAGCTCTTGTGCTGAAACTACATTTTCTCTGCACAAATGAAATCAAATATCCCAAAGACTTTAATGTGGAACCTGCAGAGTTTTCTCCCATTTTGGTTAAGGGTAGAATTTCAAATTTATAACCATCAAGACTGAATTCAACAGCAGCCACATGACTGACTTCTTGATGCATGTAAGTTAACTTCCATAAAGAGAAAATGGTCATGCAGGTACCATTACTTTTTCCACACAGGTAACTCTGATAAATGAACTATGCCTGTGCAGAACTCAGGGCCTATTTTCAATACTTCTTATTTTCATTCTTAATTTTCAATAATGAATTTTTAAAACTTTTGCTTTTCCTTATTTTTCTGATTATAATGATTTTTGGGTTAAATATTGAAGCTCTGGAGAACCAAAGCTGGGTACACAAGAATAAGCAAGCAACATATTCATGAAAATCTCTGTCCTTAGAAAGTCTTGGGGTGAAAGGAGGGGTCAGGTAAGGACCCCTAGTTCTGTAAGCCCCTTCCTGGATCACAGTGTCACCAGCCTCTGTAATCTCATGAAACGTGTCAACCTTGATGACAACAGTGTATTTCAGAGTGTTTAGAGAAGACAGCCTTCCAACAAAAACGGTTTTTTCCTTCACAGCCTCAGAAATAGCACCCACTGAGAGAGCAACCTCCACACCTAAATAGCCTTGAGATGAAGCAGAAACTTCTGTACAGGAAAGACAGCCTGTTTTTATTCCTTCCCCCTGTGGCAACACAGTTAACCTGTATTGCTGTTATAACTGATTATTTCCACTCTTCCAAACTGTTGCATCATTTTTAACACAAACATGCCCTACATTTCAAATACTGTGGAGACATAAATGTGAAGATGTGGGGGAAGGTAAAAGTAATCTTGATCAAGTCTTGCACTGTCGATCCAAATGCCAGCTTAATCACAATTTTCTTAGGAAGGGCTTTGCTTGATTTTAACATTACTGAGATAGTTATGTGGGTGGAACCCTTAGGGCTGTGAAGGATGGTGCTTTCCCTCTGGGCTTCATTTAGTTATTGAAGAAAGTGAAGGAAAGGGAAGCCGACTCCTGATGACCAAAGGAAGGAGCCCTTTGCTGACATAAAAAACCTTTCTGCTTATTGTCTTCCTCAGTTACAGCAAGCCCATGTGACCTCACTTTTTAAGGACCTCTAGTATGCCTCCACCCTTCCTTAATTTCCTACTCCCAAGTCCCTTTCTTGCCAGAAATGCAAGGAACTGGTTTTGCATACACTAGTAACCAGAAGCACATTCAGTTCACTTCCAGAGAGCATTGACACCACATAGACAAAGAGATAATGAGGAAAGAAGAGAATTAAAAGACAAAAGGTTAAAACCCCGTGTAAAAGATGAAATACTCTGTGTGCACGTGAAATACAGAACACTGGTACATTTACTTTAACAGACGGAGTTACTGTGGCAATTGTTCTAAAGCATATGCATTTAGCTTCGCATTGTACATAGTTTAAAGGTCCAAGCAAGTGAGGAGCAGGGAAAGTGCCAAGGCCTTGTACGGAATAGGCTGAGTTCCCTCTAGTGGCTTGCTTGGACATTTCACAGGGGTGGCCCCAAAAGGACCCATTTGGGGAGCAGCAGTTCATCTCTCCTCATTACAGCCTTGCCCAGAAGCCAGACTTGTATTAGGCAGCTGGAGGGTATAATCACTGAGTAATTCTTGGTGAGGGCCTAATTGCAAGTTAATTTTAAATCAGTTATGTAAACAGATTAAATCAATCCTTCCATGTATTTTTCATGTCACACGCAGATTCAACCACCCTTAAAAATTCTCTATCTCCTTTACTCTCCTGCTTCATTGAGCTGATGGCCACTGCTAATATTTTATGCTGCTAATACTTGCATTAGGTAGAGTCTTTGTGAGATGCCAGTGGGTCAGAATCATCTGTGTGATGTCATCAGGCAGTTTGGGGAAAGGCTGTACAGATGGAAAACACAGCAGCATCTCAATCTGTATTTGTGGCTCAGTGTAATACACTTACTTGTAGTGAAAATCAGGCAGTAATTTATTACAGAAAAATATTTTGGAATTATGGTTGTACTGGTATGTCAGAATACTGAAAAGATAGCAAACAAGAAAGAATAGAAGAGAACAAAAAAGAATTAGGACAAGTGGATTAGCCAGGAAACCTTCATTTCTAAAAGAAGTCATCCGGTGCACATTTGGCACCATCTTCAAAATACACTAAAAATAGTGTCTTTTGTAAAACATAAACTTATGGCACATTAATGACTGTGTCCCTGGGGTTTTAGAAATATAGAAAAATCATATTTCCTACTGCAAACTTTGGAGGAAATTTCAATAAGTGAGAGTAAAACTGTATGCTGTTGCTCTCTATCTTGTGCTTTTGTCACAGGAAGCAGTTTAGAATATGTCATAAATCGAGGGCCTAAAAGTCAGACACCTGTGTCTAACCCCAGCTGTGACTTAGCAGCAAACAGAAAGGGACTTCTTCATTTCTGGCAACTATTTTTACAGGTCTGGAGGAGATTAATATAATTATGTTTCTCAGATTTTCACTAGTTTATCTAAACTGGTATGTGTCGTCAGTACTAACCTAGTCATAGCATTGAAGACAGGTATCAGGTCATTTATTTCCAAAGAAATTTTCTCTAAGCTCTAACAGAGTAGTATAAAATGCTTTTTCATCTATCCTCCAAATTCTTCTCCTTTTAAAAATATTTGTATTTAATTTGGTTAATTATATAAAATTATATATTTACATAAATGTAAATAAATAACAATACTTTTCAGGCCTGCTGGATTTTAACTTTGGTGATATTTTTCTACAGTACATGCCATAGACTAGATGTCCATTAAGTGACAAATTAAAAAGTCTCTGCTACATGAATGTACAGGCAACCTGTATGCCATAATGAAAGCTTTGATGTGATTGGCAGAAATGTTTAAGAAAAAATAATTAGTCCTTTTAAAGTACCTTTTTTATTTTTATTGTTGAAAATAAGTTATTTGTAATATACTGTCTCACTCTATGTGAAGTTTGAACTAATCAAATTTTATTCTTGGACTGTGCTCATACTTCATAACTAATACCATCTTGATCAACACATTTCAGTTAAAAGCCATACATTATCACAACTGAAAATCCTCTTCTACACAGAATAAACCAAAACATATTACAGCGTATCAAAATGTCCTTAATACTTTTAACTGAAGAAGATTCCAATATTTCTTATTTTCTCCCAAAATAATTATCCAATTGGTCAAAACTAAGGTGAAGTTAAGTATAACATTTGCTAAGTATGGATCAGACAGCAGGGCTTCTGCAGTACCCAGGAGAGGACATTCAAAGTGCTGGGAGAGGTATTTCCAAGAGAAGCAAAGTACAAGCATGCACACCATATGCAAGCAGTCTCAGCAAATGTCACCATAGGTCTAAGGCCTAACTCTACAGACACTTTCACAACATGCTTTTTTTTTTTCTATTAGTTAGTGGACTTAGTGATGTGACAGTTCATAGCAAGATTAAGCAGGTTCTGAACCTGACTTTACCAAAGATCCATGTTTCCACATTAACTGTGAAGTTACTAATAGTTTCTCCACACCCTATGTACACCCTCATCATTTTAATTTCCCCCTACATCCCACAAAGGGCACTAAGGAGGCAAATGTGACAGATGGTGTTCACCCCATGGACTCGGGCAAGACCTTCCCTGTCAGAAGGGTGTGTTGTTCCTCCTCCTCCATTGCCTCAGTGATGCACTCATGCAAAGGACTGTTTGTACAGTGTTTCACTGCAGGGAGAAATATGTTGTGTGCTGCAGCCCATCTTTTTGTGAACTCTTCATGGTCTCTAACCCTCTCCAGTCAAGGAGGTGACATCAGTTCTGCTGCCATGGCAGGGCAGTGAGGATTTGTGCCTGCTTGATGGGAAAAGTCTGTTGCACATCACAACATGGCTGCAGTGCCAGCATGCCTCTTTGGGAACTCCAGTGGCCATGGCTGATGGTTTGTATTAAGTGAAGGAGCAGAAAGATGTCACAGCTGTTGTAGGAAGTGAGATGTAGATTTTGAGGATACCAATGAGTTACTAGAGGAAATAATTTCTTCTTCTCCTTTAAGGCTGGTATGTGGTTCCAAGGTGGGATATCTGAGATGTTTCTCATGTAAGCTGAATATCTACACCATGGGAAGAGCTGCAGATCTATCTGCACCTTTGGAGGTTTGGACAGTGCCTTTGGCTCTCCAGAAAAATTACTTTGCTAAGGTTCACCTTATTAAAGTCTAATGCAAACAGTAGTTCCCAATACTTGACCATAAAGTAATTCAGGCTGGAAGGGACCTCGGAACTCTTCCAGTCCTACCTCTTCTCACAGCAGGGGCAGCTACTGGATCAGACCAGGTTACTCAGAGCCAATTCTGATTATCTGAAAGGGAACCTCGCAGAGGGTTGGATGGCTGAATGCCTTTAACCTTTTTCTGTCATACAGGATCCTCCTTGTCAGAGAGTTTAAATATAGCTCCATAATGCCAATGGTTTGGGAAAGCTTTGATGTCAATCTATCCCTGTTATCCGTATGTTGAGTTCAAAGGGCTGAAAGGTATAAAATGTTTAAGAATGAGCAGGAAGGATTAAAAAAATCACAATGGACCTTGTGTAAAGTGTTGTAATTCTTCAATTGTTGTCTCAAAACAAATGGTTATTTAATCTAGTGTCCCTTGAAAGGATTTGTCCCAGATTGGTGGGAAAGCATATCCGTATGTTACACACAGGCAGGCAAGTACACACACTGTATTCAAAACTGAATTGAATGTTTATATGGATTTAAATTGTAAAAATCTGAACAGATGAGAAAAAACTAAGTGATCCATATAGAATAATTAATTGGTTATATTGTTGTACAGAGTGCTCAGTAGGCTTAAGATAACCCATTTTGTTTGCCAGGTGACAAATTTTGCATCCATAAATTCAAGTGAATACATGCTGGAAATATGAGTTTCACATCCATGTTACTCCACAAGCAGAAGTCAGTAAAACATCTGGCCTGCCTATGTCTCTTAATATAAAATGTTATCCAGTTAATTTTTCCTTTATACTTTTGGAAGAATTTCACTGCTCTTTTTTTAAGTAAAGTTCTGGAAAAGACTGGATACGATAGTGAAGACAGGTGGAATTTACAAAATAGATGATGAGCAGAGTGAGGACACTTAATGTTACAGAAATAACACAATTCAGTGGTTTTCCCATTAAAATTAGTCATAGTACTAACAGATGGTGTATACCTTAAAGTAAATAGGAGAGTGGAAAAATAGGACAATTGCTTTTGTTTGTGGTGCTGATTGAAAGTACTGAACTGCATTATTTTCTTGAAGAATGAAGTAATTTTTTCTTTAGTATCTATTAAAATAAAAAGTGATACTGTAGAATCAATACCCAGCCTAATTCCAGAAATTACATTGCTAAGGTTGGAAATTTAATTTTGCTCTTTCAAATCATTCAAACCCTGGACTTCCTGCCAATTTTGCAAAGTAAAATCAGGCTAGAGAATCTTATGATAGAAGCACCTGCTGCTAGGGAACCCAGATTAATATTACCAGCACATATTGAGTAGGCTACAGAACAGCCAACACATACTAATGATGCCTGGGCTGCAAAGTCAGCTGGCAGCCTCGAGACTCCCCATCATCAGTCCTCTGTGCTCTGCAGTTGTCGCAGTTTCCCAGTACCAGCCCAGGCACTTCTTGCCAGAGCAACTTTAGCCTCTCTTTTTTATTTATTTATTCCGAAGTAGGTCACGCTATTGACATTTAAAACCCCCGGAGGTTTCCAGATTCCCTATAGTATCCTTGCGTCTAACATGTATTTTTACCACCCTGTTGCTCTACCGTGCTGTTGTACTTAGTCTAGTAAGCACAAGTCTTTGTTCAGTCAGGTGAAGGTCTTGAAGTAATGTACTAGAGATGAGTATGACTGAGAGGCGAGGGAACACAACAAAAAGGTGATGCTGATGGTGAATCCTGGACAACACTGCTTTCAACAGAAGTGGTGATGTCCACCTGCTTTCTGCTGCTTCAGCAGCCTTATTGAAAGCTTAGGGAAGCAATCAGTCCCAGAGAGGTATATAGTGGGTCTTGTGAGACTGCAGGTGAATTTACTTCTCTTGTTCTCTAAATGAAGAGCATTTCACATCCACAGTTGTCTCCAATTTCCTTGCACAGCACCCTCATCTCTCTGCCACACCCCTCTTCATTCTGAATTACCCCCTAACTGTAAAGATGATTCTTTTTTTCAAAAACTAGTGCTCTTGATTTTAAGTAATGACATTCAAGTTATCCACAGGAAGATTTCTGGAAAGGCACATCTCCACATGGGTTAATAGGGGATGCATCACTGGCACTGCACACAAGTGCTAACAAGTGTCTTTGGTATATGATACAGTAAGCAGCATTGTTAAAGAGAAGGGAGCTCACATGTGTATGATATAAAACATATATAAAATGTGTTGGTGCATCAATATTGTGTGCGAGAATGTAGGAGATGAACTTGTAATTCAGGAAACTGGCCCTTGCCACTCTGCTACTAACTGGGTGCTTTTTGAGGTATACCCACCTTCCACCTGACAACATTGAGCCACTTCTCTCTCCTGTTTCATGAAAGGATTTGGGACAGGAGAAGGAGAGCCCCATCTGTATAAAGTGTAAATGCACATACCAGATCTGAGATTTATAATAAACCACCATAAGGTAACAAGGTTATAAAGTACCAAAGAAACTGCAATGCAGGGTCTCTAAGACATGCTTAAAAAGAAAATAGCTTAACTCTAGGGAACAATAAACACTCTGTGGTAACTAAAGACCAAGCTCTCTTGGGCTAGAAACAACTAGAACACATTGCCTAAGTTTGCCAAATGTCATTGGGCAAGGTATGACTTCACCTTGAAATCATTTTAACCATTAGTGGAAACCAAAATGGATTGGACTTGCTTGTTCAGTAATACAGTTTGACTTCCACTGTTGGCAATTGTCAGTACTTGTTCACAGGTCTCTGCATAGACTGCATGTCCTAGTTTCCTTGAATTTTGAAAATATAAACCCATACTTATTTCATTTCACAATGATGACTGCACAAGTTCAAGTAATGCTAAAACTCTGGCAAAGTTCTGCACATGTTACAATGATCTGAAAACATCCAACTGCACTCTTATAAGTTATTCTTATGTACAAGGTCAGCAAAGTTCATAGTATTGTAAATTAGAAATATGATTATTTTTGATTGTCCCATAGACAAATATATTTTTTCTTTTTTCATTTATCTGCTTTTTTTTTTTCCCCCAGGAAATTGTTATCAATTCAAACAAACCTGAAAATTCATTATACCAATGAACCTTTTCTTATCAGCAGTAAACCCTGGAATATGCGTGGTGAGTGCAAACATGCTGTGTAAGTGTTTATTTAAATCTGTGATATTACACTAATTTAAAAAAATACTAAAAAAATAATTTTGACTATAATGCCTATATCCACTGTGTTATTGCTTTGTATATTCCTACTGTGAATAAATATGGTTTTGAAAGTATTATTTTGAAATTCATATTTTAAGCAAATAAACATTATGAATGAACACCCATAAGGATTGTTGTGTTGATATTTGCATGATTGATACAAATCAAGAGCAAAAATAATTACTTTTGTTAATTTCTCAACATATTATGGAAAATGTCCACACAATACAAGTGTCTTTATGATTATATAATGTATTATACTTCAGATTTTTAAAAAATATTAGCAAAAAATGTTGAGAGTAAAGAGGTTTGCAGTTGCACACAGTAAGCTGCTGGGTTTTTGTCTCAATAGGTCCTCAGTGCCACTCAATCCACAATAAAGTACTTCATAGTAATTTGTGATGCCTAGCAGAAGTAATCCATTTAAGATTCCTGTGGATTACAAATACATCATAATTTTGCTGTCTATCTGCAAAATAGTATATTGATATGAAACAGAGGTGTTCACATAATTTTTATGAGATTGAAATTTCCATCTATATTTAAATTGAAATTTAAAAATAGAAACTGGGTATTGAATTGTTTGAGTGGTCATCTTCTCTCTGTTTAACCCAGAAATAGATACTTCCTGAACCAACATCTGTAATAATTCAGACACAATATATTAAAAATAAAGAGCTTAAGAGTTGCAAAATACTTTCTTCCTCCAAGAGAATAAAAGAGCTGGGGTCTGACTGTGGCTTTGTTTGAATCAATAGCAAAATTAAACTGTTTCTAACAGCATAGGATGTCAATGTAAATAACTAGTGGCATATATGTGTGTATGTATTTGTATGGCCCAACTTGGTGAATGCAGATTTGGGCAGGGCTCTCCCCACGTGGGTGTGCCCTTCCAGCCTGCACAGTGGATTTTTTGGGTGAGGCACAGCGTGTTCAGAACTGGCCCCACCGTTTAAATCCCGAGGTCCATCTGCCATGGCCAAGCGAGCTTGAACAGTGACAGGGAAGTCCTCGGGACTGTCACAGCACCCGGTACTAACCGGGGCTGACCCTGCTGAGCATCCGAGATGTGATGGGATGGGATGGGATGGCAGGGAGGCATTGAACTGCCAGGGGATGGTGCCCACTGAGACTCGAACTCAGGACCTTGGGATTCGGAGTCCAGAGTGCTCTCCATTACACAACCGGTATTTTACCTTCAGGGAATATCCGACTTTTTTCATTGCTTTGAAAAGTTTAGCACAGTTTAGATTTCACTTTTCACTTACATTTGCATTGTCTTAAATACAAAATATACTAGAAATAATTTTTAAATTGAGAGCTGAGAGAAGCAATTAAATGTGTGAAAATTTGCATAACAACTTTTTACTTTGTGTTCAGCTCTCTAGGGATTTACCAGGGAAAACTCTTGGTCTTGTCTATACAGAGATGGAATAACTCTCTTTTACTGGGAGTGGGGGAAAGTTAACCCCAATGGATAAAGTGCCTGCAGTTTTGACCACTGCGTGCCTACCTGCTTCCTGTGTGTGTGTTTTCCATGCTGTCCACACCAGCAGTGGCCTATGAGGTGGCAGCCAGTGCATGGAAAGCCGCAGTATGAACCTGTTTGGGCTCATGCTCCTCTCCTGCCAGAAGGTGAGGCAGCTTGTTAATTAGGCTGTCAAGAGGAGTTGGCAGTAATAGAAACTTAAACCATTCACATCTTACGATCTCTTTTTCCTTTAACTCTGTGCTGTTTGTGCTTATTGCCCAGTTAGTAAGTCATACCACGAAATCAATTGCTGAATTTATTTGACATTAAATAAGAAAATTCTGCATTTTAGAGGGAGAAAGGAACTCGACATCTAAGCTACAATCAAATATAATATAACAATTAATATAATAATTAAACTAATAAAACAAAAAAAATACTCATATTGTCAGTAATGTTTTATCATCAAGTGTCTTGATGGGACATGTATGTGATCAGGCTGTTTTTATCACAAGTCTTTTCAAACTGGGATATCATTATAACCATAATGATGCTGCTACTAGAGGAATTATAGAAATATAACAATTGACCCACAGTTTGATGTGAAATACATGATCATATCACAGATTAAAATAAACATGTAAATTGGAGGAGTGAGAGGGGTTCAAGACATTATTAGCTGAGGTAAGATCTCTGATATTTCACACTTTTCTTGCTGTTACAAAAGTAAACTTTTAGCGTGAGCGAGCAAGCTGTCAGTAAGTTCTGTGGTTTAAGAATCTTGGATATCAGTAGCACTAGAGATTTAATGCTCTGTTTATATTCTGCTGTGCAAACTTCAAGGAGCCCCATAATAGCTGATAACTTTTATGCAATTCTTCAGAGAGCCAAACCAAAGAGAGAAATGTAAGTTTATTTAGCCCTGTCTTTTACACAGCTATCTGTTCTAATTGGCAATATTTAAGTCAGGCAATTTTTGAACTTTTCTTGAAGTTAACTGATGTTACTTGTTAAAAAAATCTCACACCAGTTGGAAAGAGAAAATAAAAAACACCCCCAAAATAACAAAAATACAGAATACATCTAAGCCCTTGCTGCATTCCTATAGCTTTCAGATGGCAAATGAAAATCTGCATCAGATAGAAAAGCACTGTTTTTTAAACCAATCTAAAGCTGGCAAAGCTTATACCAGCCTCTGTGGCTAATGGTGCATGAAAATGATTGTTTTGAAAATAACTTTGTCTGTTTAAAATATTATTGCCTGTCTCCCAGAGGATACCACCCACATAGTGGAGTCAGCAGACTGAGAACACAGATAGCTCTAAGCTGCTTCAGGAAAAAATCCAGCATTTAAAGCATAAAATGCCAAGGGGGGTAGGGGTAGCTTGACTTAATCTTTTGGACTTTGCACTGAAACAGCTCAGAGGCAACTGTGTCTCCTTCTGCCACCAGGACTGGGGCAGGCATTTTTGGCAGGCACAAAGAGCTGGGGGCAGAAGCATCTCAAGTGGCCACAGCTGCTTTCCCATTGAGGGTCTCTGATGACTTTTACCTTGTCCTTTTTGGTGCAGGTTCACAGCATTTGTGCAAATGGTGAGCTCTTAACCACATAGCTAATAAAACGTGCTGTGTGAGGAACTTCAGATGTATTTCCAAGTATTGTACATGAGGTAACCAAATCTGAGGGGAACATGAAGCTCATGTTTTCTGTCTCAGTCTACTCTGATTTTTTGCCCACACCATAACTAGCTCTTAAATGGTGGTAATGATACATGTATAGGGAGAAGGCTTCACTTTTCTGAACACACCTATCCTGTATTTCTTTTCCCTTAATAAGAAATGTGTAAGATATATAGTGGCATCCTGGATCCAATAGTGGTTAAAAAAGACAGTATGCTTAAGTGACTTAAGCCTTTTCTCTTCCTGAGATCTTTAGCATTTTTCTGCTCTATTTAATATTGATGTTGTGATCTGACCAAAGAAGCTCTTATCACACTTTCCTTATAAACATAAGATTCACTTTTGAAGCATTGTATGTCTCGATACATACCTCCTAATATAAAGCTATTTGTAAACCAGTCTGGAATGTTACTTTAGGCAAACCAGTGTATAGCTCTTACACACAGCAACAGCATACTTTTGTTTTTAATACTCGCTGTGCTATTATTTTTTAAAGCTCTGGATTTTGGCTTGAAATCCAGGCCACCCGGAATTTAACAGTAAAAGTTTCACTGAGTTCAGTCTGATCTGGATTTCAGCCTCAATGCCTAATGTTGCTAATGTGGGATGTGGTAAACTTGATCATCGAGTTTTTTATGGCCACAACAGATGTTCCTTCTTTTAGACCAATGGAAAGCTACTGAACTTCACCCACCCTCTAAAACAAAAATAAAAGCATTTGTTTACAGCTTGATTCCAGGAATATGAATCGAATTAGCAGCTGTGAGGTTTGTTCTTGTTTATTTATGAATAAATATATGTGCGATTCTTGCTTTTCCCAAAGAACCATGGTGTTTCCTGGACTGAATTTCCTGTATATAGTAACAGTATTTTAAGCAGTCTAACACTGCATTATAATTTTTTAGCACAATCAAAATAGCAGCATAGTATTTTTGACCTTGTTTTTAAAAAATGCATATTTTTTTTCTGTCTTGGAAAACAACATATTATAGATATGTGTTTTGCATTTTGACTTATAATTTAGATTGACTATAATACAATGTTCCCATAATCATGATCCAAGGCACAACCTATAGAAAATGAAGGTACTGAATATAAATGTTTTCTTCCTCCTGGTGACATTCACTAAATTTTCAAATGGGTACAAAAAGGTTGAAAGACTGGTGCCTTCTCCTAAATCAGGAAAAAAAAAGGTATAATAACAGAACTGAAGCTTAAAGAGCAAGAAAATGATTGCTAATTTAATAGGTACCATCCCATCTCTGGGGTAAATATCCAGTCATTCTTCCACACAAACAGTCCATACTGAGGAGGAGACAGAATAGGAACAAGACTAGGAATGCAAAGGCTCCAGTAAAGGAATGGAAGCCTCATTTAGCATGCATCTGTTGCTTATAATCAAATATACTTTACACCTTTCCCTCCATCTTTCTTAAACTGCTCTGATTTCAGGAGGCACAGCACTGTTTTTATTGTGACAGAGAAAAAAATCTTGCAGCCTTGCTTCATCATCAATTTATGTGAAGACATTCCCTTCCTTTGCTCACAGTCAAGACCCCCACTCTGCTTTAATATGTGCTGCAGCTGTAAATGTTTATTTTTAGTTCTGTTGGCTGCCCTCGACAGTGATGTTCCCAGCAGCTCTGTCCAGGTGGGATTTACTAGAGCAGCTGAGCTGGCTGAGCAGCTCACTGCTTCCACACATGCAGTCTGACTACACCCTCCTTGCCCTGGCACTCTGTGGACCTTTGCCCAATTTAACTCATGAAAACAGCAGGAAATTACCCTACTTTTTGCACAAGCTATTTTTGTGCCATTTTAGTGAATCGCAGGTAAAGGTCCAACAAATACCAAAGGCTGCATAGCGAGTGGCATGAATTTTTGGCTGGGAGAAGGAAAATCGTGGTGTAACTAGGATCTTTTGGAAGCAGAGACCTACTGTATGTGTAGTGAAACCATATCCAGCTGAAAAATATCCATTTTGATTTTCTTTTCCCTGACTGAACTAGCTCACTGAAGATGACATGGTTGCCAGATCCGCAGAAGAGAAGCAGCAGCAGGAACACACACCAGGAGGTACAGAGGGAGGGTCTCCCAGTCAGCAAGACCCTCTCAAGGAACCACATTTACAGGCTGTACACAGAGTGTACAAATTATCTGGGACTGTGAACTGGAAAATACCAAAATAACATAACCATTATTACGATAACTGGTGTTAGCACTAATTACGATACACATTACCAGTTTTAAAACATGCAAGTTGAAACTCTCAAGCTGGCATAAACTCTGTAATGCTTAAATTTATAAAATTATTGGATATCTTACTGCTGCCTGCTTCACAAATCCTCATGGCAGACAAAGAAGATTCCAAGCATATCCTAAAGGTTCATTTCAAGGAATTGAGAAAGTGGTCGCATAAGTAATTCAACCCTCTGATTATCTGAGAAGTCTCAGCTGGAAAAGAAAACAGCAAGTTGTGAGCAGATAACATAATCTCTAAAAGTAATTTAGCTGCTCTCCATGAGTGGTAAATTTTCCTGGATGAGCCAGAGCTACGTTTGTCCCACTTTCAGATGCTGGCATTCCTGTGCACTCCATATTCTTTCTTCAGCCCTCGGAACAAGCAGCCAAGTTGTTTGGAGGCAGCTGCCACAGTGCAGTTTGTTCCGTGGCCAAGCCTCGCCATTCCTGTTAGCTGTGGCTCTGAGGCTCGACATCCTCAGCTCTAATGCCAAAGCAGCCTAAGCCAGTCCTGTTCTAGAACCAGGGCACTGCCCTTTGTGTCACTGCACCCTGACCAGGCGCTGGCATGTCCTCTGCATCCTGTGCTGGCTGCTCTCACCTGAGCCTGGGCAGAGCCATTTCAGCCATCTGGCGGAAAACTGGCTCAAGCCAAAAAGCCCCTCGCTTTCAATTCTATAATCACAGGCTGCATCGTAGGAGACATTCTAAGAATTGGGGCGAGGAGAGACTGCACAAAAAGTACAAGAGAGTAAGGAGCAAAGAGGAAAAGAAAATAGGGTTTAGGGAGCCTGAGGGAGGAAACAAGTGGAGAGGTGACCTGGGCTGGCTGGGCAACAAACTGGGATTGGAAAGACTGAAAAAATTGTAAGAAACAGACTGGTGCCTAGTGAAAGCAGGGAATACAGCTAGGAAGAGGGAGCAGGATGAGAGATTGGTGAGGAGAATGGGGCTGCAAGCAGTGTTTTGGAGCCTGGAGGGGCAAAGTAGTACTTTCTGGGGAGATCACAGAATCATAGAATCAATTGGGTTGGAAAAGACCTCTGAGATCATCAAGTCCAACCCTTGGTCCATCTCCAGTCCATTTACTAGATCATGGCACTCAGTCCCACATCCAATCTCAGTTTGAAAACCTTAAGTCCACCACCTCTCTGGGCAGGCCATTCCAATGCCTGATTACTCGCTCTGCAAAGAACTGTTTCTGATATCCAACTTAAAATTCCCCTGGCAGAGCTTGAGCCCGTGCCCTCTTGTCCTATTGCTGAGTGCCTGGGAGAAGAGACCAACCCCCACCTGGCTAGAACTTCCGTTCAGGTAGTTATGGACAGTGATGAGATGATGAGGAGTGAAGATTGGAATTGTCTCAATGTGATAAGTGAGGCTGTTACAAGTACCCAAGGGAAGGGAAAAGACAGACTCGGAGGGTGTTAGTGGAAGATGGTGATAGGTAGAGAAGTATGGGCAAAAGAGTCCTGTAGAGGTGGGGTGTCACTAGGAAAAGGACCTTGCCCATCTTCTCTGGAGAGGGGAAACCTGCAGTTCAGCACACCAAAGCACCACTACAGGTGTCAAAAAAGTTGTGGGGAAAGGGTACAGTAGATAAACCATGGCTAAAATGAACAAAAAAGGAATTTCTGGTAATTTAATGAACACAGGAAAACCACCAGAATTTGTAATTTTGTTTTGATTGACTTCAGCTTTTGTCAGGTATGGGTTGGTTCAACAGGCAATGTCACTGCCATATGGCTTGTACCTAAAAACTCCCACTGAGCACTTCACACCCATTGCAGCTTCTGATAAACCAGTTAGGGATATGGGCACACAGGATTTGAAACAAATGCCAGGTCACACAATACACTATTGAGGGGACTGGGGGTGAATGGGAAGCTAGGAGGAGACACAGCTGGGACAGGTGACCCCAGGGATATTCCAGACCATATGACATCATCCTCAGTATATAGAGTGGGGCACATTTGGAGTGATGGTGTTTGTCTTCCCAAGCCTGCCTTAGGTATGATGGGCCGTGCTCTCCTGGGGATGGCTGAACACCTGCCTGCCCGTTGGAAGCACTGAATTCATTCCTTGTTTTGCTCCACCTTTGTGTGTGGCTTTTGCTTTTACCTATTAAACTGCCTTTATCCCAAGTTTTCCACCTTTTACCCTTCCCATTGTCTCCCAGTTCTACTGGTTGGCCAGTGAGGGAGCTGCTGTGCAGGGGCTTGGTTGCACCATGGCACACTTGGGCCGAGAGATGGGGTTAAACCATAGCACACCTGGGCCCAAAGCTGGGGTTAAACCAGGGCACACCTGGGCCCAAAGCTGGAGTTAAACCATGGCACACCTGGGCCCAAAGCTGGGGTTAAAGCACGGCACACCTGGGCCCAAAGCTGGGGTTAAACCATGGCACACCTGGGCCCAAAGCTGGGGTTAAAGCACGGCACACCTGGGCCCAAAGCTGGGGTTAAACCATGGCACACCTGGGCCCAAAGCTGGGGTTAAAGCACGGCACACCTGGGCCCAAAGCTGGGGTTAAACCATGGCACACCTGGGCCCAAAGCAGGGGTTAAACCACGGTACACCTAGGCCGAGAGCTGGGGTTAAATCTGGGCACACCTGGGCCCAGAGCTGGGGTTAAACCATGGCACACCTAGGCCGAGAGCTGGGGTTAAACCACAGCACACCTAGGCCGAGAGCTGGGGTTAAACCACAGCACACCTAGGCCGAGAGCTGGAGTTAAACCATGGCACACCTGGGCCCAAAGCTGGGGTTAAACCATGGCACACCTAGGCCGAGAGCTGGGGTTAAATCACGGCACACCTAGGCCGAGAGCTGGGGTTAAATCAGGGCACACCTGGGCCCAGAGCTGGGGTTAAACCATGGTACACCTGGGCCAAGATCAGAGTACACGGCAGGTCGCAGCAATGACCGGCACGGGGTACGGGCGGGCCCGCGAAACGCCGCCGGCCGGGCCTGGGGCGCCGCGCTCTGCACTCTGGGGCGGGGAAATCTGGCAGGACGCCGCCTGCGGGATGGCACTGGGTGATGAACTACATTTCCCAGCGAGCCCCGCGGCGCGGCGGAGGCGATAAAAGGGGGCGGCGGCGCCGGTGTCCCGCCGGAGGGCAGGTGCTGCGGGCGGGACAGGTGGTTGGGTCGGCGCTCCCGAGCCCTCATGGAGCCGCACGAACAGCCCCAGGGCGGCGCTGCCGCGCTGGAGCAGCTGAAGCAGCGGGTGTGCGAGAGCGTGGATCTGAACGCGGCGCGTCTGGACGCTCTGAGCCGCGACATCTGGAGCCGTCCCGAGCTGGCGTACGCGGAGCACCAGGCGCACGACGCCCTGACCCGCTTCTTCTCCAGCGGGGACCTGCCCGGCGCCGCCTGGGCCGTGCGGCCGCGCTACCTGCTGGACACGGCTTTCCGCGCAGACTGGGGCACGGCCGCCCCCCGGGACCCGCTCCGCGTCGCCTTCCTGTGCGAGTACGACGCGCTGCCCGGGCTCGGGCACGCCTGCGGCCACAACCTCATCGCAGAGGTGGGCGCCGCCGCCGCGCTGGCCCTGAAGGCCGCCCTGGAGAGCCTGGCGCAGCCCGTGGCCGTGCAGGTGGGAGCCCTGCCGGGGAGGCGGCGGGGAGAGCCCCCCGGGGCCGTCCCTGGGTGACCCTCTGTGTGCGTCTCTGCTGCAGATCTCGGTGCTGGGAACGCCCGCGGAGGAGCAGGGAGGAGGCAAAATAGACCTGATAAAGGCTGGAGCGTTCGAGGGCCTGGATGTGGTTTTCATGGCGCACCCCTCGCAGGAAAACGCGGCTTACCTGCCTGATGTGGCCGAGCACGAGTGAGTGAGCGGGTTCAGGTGGAAAGAGGTGGTTTGTTATTAGCTCTTTATCCCCTCCATGAGTAGAAGACCTGCTTTGGCAGTGGCCGAACCCGGAGACCTTGCAGATGCCCTTCAGGCAGATTATTTGCAGTCAGATAAGGAGCCAGGTCACTGTTAGAACATGGCAATCTGAGCCATTCTTCCAAAGCGCAGTGTTCAGCCTGGTGCTAAAATCCCGGACTGCTCTGAGGTAGTCTTGCATTTGTCCCAGAAATCGATTCTTGGTTCTGACGCTTCTAGACGTTTCTTTTAAAACATACAAGTGATTATCCCATCTGTTAAAATAAAATTGGAATTTGAAGATGCAACTGGAGGGTCTCAAGGAGCCTATGATCCCGCGGGGGTTGGCAAACTTTCCTGAATGCCAGGTCATGTACTCCATGTATGCATTTTAATCATTTTGGAAAGTGTTTCAGGTTTGCCCTCCTGCTTTTGAAAAGAGCTGGCCAGCTAAGCCTGACTGCAGTTTGGATCCATATTAACTTTGGCCCTAAATTTAGTCATGGCAATGTTGTGTGGTTTAGCTCTCACATCACTTTTTTTTTTTTAATCCAAAGTACTTCTTGGCTTTCCTTCACGTTTGCCCTCAATGTAAATATAGATAACAGGCCTGCCCTCACACAACTGGTTTTTTGACAGCTAGCCACATAACTCTTTGGAAATTATGCCTTGTCTTCTTTTGATTAGCTCTGCTGTTCAGTGACAGCACTTGGCGTTTATACTTGGAGACACTTATGTAGAAATACACGTTGCTGGGTGTGCATACCCAGAATTGCACACAGTACATGAGGTGCAATTTTCTTGGACCTTCCTCAGGGACCATAGTGTTTCTTTAGATTTTTTGAGCTAGCCAGCGTGTTTGGGGCTTCCTCTTCCATCATTATGAGATTCCAAAGGTACAAAGAGAGTTTTGCTAATTTGTAATTGGTTGTTTCCAAAGAATTTAAGTACTGATGATCACTTAATTGCTGGTATTGCTGTATCTACAACTGTGAAAGCTGGCTTGTGCCTGAAGTAAGATTAAATGTACTGGGATAACTAGTGGATACTGGCCAAAGTTTGCTGATTCTTATTCACTTACCCTTCACTTAATCAGCCTGTTTATTGTTGGTCAAACAGGACCCACATTCTTCTGCTGGTATTCTGAAACTGGCTTAGAGTATTGTTATTCTGCAAAATCTCTTGGGTTTTTCTTAGAGTCTGTGACATTTATGTAGCAATAGGAGTACGAGAAAAGAAATGCTGAAGACTTTTTTTTGTTAAGAAACACATGTTAATTGTGGAAAAATTACTGCAACATGAAGTTTGGCTGTACTTTGCTTTCTTCCCATTTTTTGTAGAATGTCTGGGGATTTTTGTGGGTTGATTTGAGGGATTGCAAACTAATACTGGGGATATTAATTGGTAAGTTTTCTTATATGGATTTCTTTATTTTTTAAATAAAACTCAAATTCTAGAGAATGGGATGTATGGTTGTCTTGGAGTATGAGGGGGGATGGAAAAGGGCATACTTTGGATTGCAGTGGTAGTAGAAGACGTTTCCTGCTGCAGCAGTACACTCTATTGTGTCCCTTTTTGCTGTCAGTGGTATTAACTGACAGCTGTGGCATGGGGCTGAGCATGAGGGGGCAGTTCAGAGTAACTGGCTAAGCTGGAGTTTGTGCAAGACAGAGGGACAAGCAAATTAGGCTGGTCATGGCTGGGTAAGAGCCAGGTTGTGTGTCCCAGGGTGAAGGGAATTCTTTGAGCTTGAAGATGGGAGTTTATTGTGTAAAGGAGGAGGTATGGAGTACAAACAGATTAAATCTCTTCTATTGGTAAAAAAAAATATATTTGTGTATTTTATAATATTAAGATCTTATGTAATTGTCAGCATTTAGTATTTTCCTCTGTGTGAAGAGTTTTCTTTTAATCTGAAATGTTAACTTATTTTGTAAGGCTAATATAAATGGCCCTCAGATGAAGTGAAGCATGAATTCTCTACTGGGTACGTTTAGGTGCATTATTATGTTACTTCTAGGAAACTGGAGGATAAACCTTGCACTAGATTTCCTCCTTGTTTCAAGCCTTTCTACCACCTTTCTTGAGGCGTGCAGGGAAAGAACATCCTTGCTGTAGCATAATAATGTGTATTATATACTAGGCTATGCCTTTACTACATTTTTAAAACTTGACTTTTGTTGCTTAGACATGGGCAATATGTGATCTCATGGGCTTTTGCTGTCTTACTGTACACATTTTATTTGACAAGAACTAGGCCAGTCAACTTCTAATTGTGAGTAGGAGAAAAGGGTTTGTTGTTCTCTGAGAAGAGTGTTCATAACTTTAAGTCTCAGAACAGTCAGGCAGTATTGAAAGAGTGTTGGAGAAATTTTTAATTAATATGTGAAACAGATAATCTTCAGGAAAAGACTATGTAGTGATATGTTACCAGTAGCTCTCTTGCCTGACTGGTCTTGGTGTCATTCTATTTTACTGGTTTTCTAGAAACCTTTCAGTGTTTGTCTGCACTTGAACATATTTAACTGCAGCAGTCTAGGGCCGGGTGAATTGTTTGGTGTTCTGCTGCACAAAACTTAAATAAAATAAACTTGTGTGAAAAAAGCAATGTTTTTATGTTAGAGATTTTTTTCTTTTCCAGTGAATGAAAAAATAATGAGCAATGCCTTGTATTTCCTAGTGTGACTGTGAAATACTATGGAAAAGCTTCTCATGCTGCTGCTTATCCCTGGGAAGGAGTTAATGCATTAGATGCTGCTGTGCTTGCCTACAACAATCTCTCTGTTTTAAGACAGCAAATGAAACCGACCTGGAGAGTTCATGGTGAGATCTTCATTAAATATACTGTCCAGCAAGTAAGAGTTTAGGCTGTTGAAGTACTAACTTAAAGTATCACGCATTTCAAAGTATTGCAATTAATGCCTTAAATTAGTATAGTCACTTCAAATATTATGAAATAATACCATTTCATTTAAATGGTGTGTCAGCATCCAGGAATAACTGCGGAAAATAGGCTCATAGGTCAGATTCAAAAGAGGACATCCCTACTTATGTAGAGGCTAGACAATTTTAAGTCTTTACACTTGAATTTGCAGTTCAGAAAGGAAGGAAAAAGTGCTAAGTTTATTTTTTTACGTGGCCTTGAATTCCTTAATGTATGTGTTTTTACAAAGGTGTAAGATTAAATGTTTCTGAAAAATTAGATATTACTGCATCTAATTGTTTTAATAGACATTCGACTAGTTAGATTGCATTTGTTGGAGAGGTGTAGCTGTCTGGGGTAAAGCTGGTTTGCTAAAGTACAAAAAACAAATGATGGCACAAGCTTATAGTTTATAGTCAACTAAATGTTGACTGGCTTCTAATATTTAATACCTAGTAGATTTTGGATTAGAAAGGTCATTGTGCACTAAGCTTGACTCACACTCCGTCAGCATCATCCATTTTTGTCTGTCAACGGAGAAAGTTTCAGAAGTTAAGATGAAGCTGCCCTTTAGCTATAAACCCAGGTTTCACCCAACACAACTTTTTCAAAGTTGAAATTAAGAAATTTTGCCAATTCTGCAGGACTTCTGAATGTAGAGCTGTTTATTTGGAATATTTGTTTATGAGCTTAAACCCTTCCAGAAGTTCTGAGCTAACCATTATGTCTCTTGGTCGCATGTGCTGTATATAATTCAAGTGCATATTTCTCTCCAGGATATCTGGATGGAGTCCTAATCATTTTGACTCTAAATGAAGCTATTTGCAGTTGTGCTGTGCAGGGTGCCCAAATTCCAGACATCAGGCATATCTCTCTATCCTACTGCTCTATAGGAAACAAGGCACATAATTATGAGTTTTGGTGTCTGAAATGCACGCGTTGTACGTTTAAGATAGGAGGTGCCTAAGTCTTCTGTTGAATCTGAGCCTAAACCCTAAATATTGCTTTCACTTCCATGGTTTAATGGAGAGCACTCCAGACTCCGAATCCCAAGGCCCTGAGTTCGAGTCTCAGTGGGACCATCCCCTGGCAGTTCAATGCCTTCCTGCCATCCCATCCCGTCACATGTGGGATGCTCAGCAGGGTCAGCCCCGGTTAGTGCCGGGTGCTGTGACAGTCCCGAGGACTTCACTGTCACTGTCCAAGCTCACTTAGCCATGGCAGATGGACCTCAGGACTGAAACGGTGGGGCCAGTTCTGTGCACACTGTGCCTCACCTAAAACATCCACTGTGCAGGCTGGAAGGGCACACCCACGTGGGGAGAGCCCTTCCCAAATCTGCATTCGCCAAGTCTGGCCATACAATGCAAAATCCATCGTTTCTAAAGGCTATGTGGGTAATGCTGGCAAAAACCCCTAAGTAGCTAAACAAGGGTCCTAGAGGTAATGCTTCCTGCAAGTCAGCAAAACTGAAATTACTGTGTTGATACAACTGCTGTCATAAACCTGGTTTTCAAATAGGAAATATTTAAAATACTTCTGGGAAAGTATAAGCAGACAGAATGAGATGTAATTTTAGGAATGCTTTGTTTACAACAGTGCGTTGGAGATCTTGTGTTGTAGACAGCAGTGGCTAAATAAAGTGATGCTAAAAATAGTAGTGTTAACCCACTAACAAAAGCTGCAATAATTTCCATTGTTTGAAGTACAGGATTTCTAACCAATGTTTCATGTACTGAAATAGTGTTTGAGTTCCTCTGAGATTTTAATCTTATCTTTCTTTCCTGAAGTGTTGCCCCCTTGAAAACCAGGAATGTAGGGTTTGTTCCTGTTCAAAAAGTTGTATTAAACAGGTTGTAAAAATTCCCAAGGTTTCAATCTAGAAGGGCAAACTGGGTGCTACTGGTAGTGTTTAGGCAGCCTACTAGGTGTGCTCTCCAGTCCATATTGCAGTTGCTTTGAAATTTAACTGTAGACATACTCAAAACTCTGTCCAGTTCCATTTACAAGTGTGCTGGACCAGACAATTGAAAGTTGTTTACTCGTGAAGCTGCTTGTTCTGAGAAAGTGTCTTGTGGTATAAGTCATGAAAATTTGCATAATTACTTTTTCAATGGTTCCTTTCCTGTGATGTCTGTCCCTCTCATCTGAGCCGTTCCTTTTCTTATGGACAAATACTGACAGATTAATTTAGCACTTTGTTTTTGTTTTGTCTGTATTTGAGACTGGAAAGGTTTTAGTTGAGGTGGAGCTCACAATCTTAATGGGCTTTCAGCACCAAAAGTAAAGTTTTGTTGACCATTTGCATCCTGTTAGTAGTGCTGTCCCTTCAGCCCTCAGTGCCACACCTTGAGTATTGTGTTCAGTTCTGGGCCCCTCAGTTCAGGAAAGATATTGAGGTGCTGGAGTGGGTCCAGAGAAGAGCAACAAGGCTGGAAAAGGGACTGGAGCACAAGTCCTATGGGGAGAGGCTGAGGGAGCTGGGGTTGTTTAGCCTGGAGAAGAGGAGGCTCAGAGGTGACCTCATCACTGTCTAGAACTACCTGAAGGCAAGTTCTAGCCAGGTGGGAGTTGGTCTCTTCTCCCAGGCAGTCAGCAATAGGACAAGGGGGCACAGGCTCAAGCTCTGCCAGGGGAGGTTTAGATGGGATATCAGGAAGAAGTTCTTTCCAGAGAGAGTAATCAGGCATTGGAATGGCCTGCCCAGAGAGGTGGTGGATTCACCATCCCTAGAGGTCCCACCTCTTTTTAAGGTGAGAGTGGACGTGGCACTTAGTGCTGTGATCTAGTTATCATAGTGGGGTTGGACCAAGGGTTGGACTTGATGATCTCAAAGGTCTCGTCCAACCCAACTGATTCTATGATTCTATGACATCAGTAACTTACGCAGTATTTCCATTTAAGATAGAGAGTTTCGCAGGTTCTGCAGAGAACAAATCTTATTCCACATACATGAATTGAGGGTAGGAGGCCAGGGAAAGCAGCTTGTTGAAAGCAACTAGCTGTTAATGGCTTAAAATCTAATGTAGAATTGGGATCTAAAACATTTCATTGTTGAAATATCGAAGTATTATTGTCTTTTATGGTAATGCCTCTGATGCTGTGATTAAAAAAGATGCAATTATCACACATTTCCTTGAGGGAGCACTTTCAACTCAAACTGTACCTCTGAATAAAACTGCATGCCTTATACATTCCAGTATTTTGGAAGAATTAGCATGAGGAATCTAATGAACTTTTTGTACACTGCAATACACACATTACTCCAGTACTGCTGAGACATAAAACTTACTCAGTTTTTCTCCAAGCTCACAAAGTAAGTTGGAAGCATTCTAGTTCAGGAAATGTTTAAAAGTTGGAATCCAAGTTAGCCTTTATAGCAATTTTTTTTTTTTTTTACTGACAGCCAGACTTCTTTAGGACTCTGATGTATTGAATTTCAGGGGATTAATTAGAAATGCTAGTTTGGCTTTTCTCTGGATTTGTAACAGATGTCTAACAAAAAAATGGAGTGAAATTGTACCAAAGAACACGCATATGTTCTGCTTAATCTGACACAATGAAGAAACTTTGTCCACATACTGTATTTTTGACATTCATTGTGTTTCATGCTCAGCTGGTGTTTTGTTGTTTTCTGTTTATAGGTTAGTTCTTGATCAAGGAGTTTCAGGACAGGGCTGAAAATCAAGCAGCTGCATTTAACGCTGATAACACGACTTTTCCCTTTCTGCAGGTGTAATAAAAAACGGTGGTGTGAAACCCAACATCATTCCTTCTTACACTGAACTGGAGTTTTACTTGCGTGCCCCTTCAATGAAAGAGCTTTCTGTTCTCACAGAGAAGGTTGAGAACTGCTTCAAATCTGCAGCTCTGGCCACAGGATGCAAGGTAAGAATATATTCAGTGTCATGTGCTTCTGTTACATGGAGCAGAATAGGAAATCAAGGCTTAGATTATTTGACTACATAAATCTAAATTACTGGGATCATCTTTGCTGTTCTGTTGCTTTGTGTCCTGAAAGAAAGCCTTGGTTTATAAATAGAATGCTGCAGAATCTGAGAAGACCTCCAGAGGTCATCTGTTCTAATTCTGTGTTCAGAGCAGATCGGTTAGTGCCATGTGGACTTTTGAGTACTTCCAAGGCTGAAATTGTACAACCTCTCTCAGCAAATGCTCTACCCACCTCATGGTGAATTAAGGGTTTTCCGAATACTTACGCTGGGATGACCTGAGCACTGGAACAGGTTACCTGGAGAAATTGAGGTGTTTCCATCCTTGGAAATATTCAGAATCTGCTTTGATATAGTTCTGGGCAAGCAGCTGTAGGTGACCCCGACTGAATCATAGAATAGAATCGTAGAGTCAATTAGGTTGGAAAAGACCTCTGAGATGATCGAGTCCAACCCTTGGTCCAACTCCAGTCCATTTACCAGATCATGGCACTCAGTGCCATGTCCAACCTCAGTTTAAAAACCTCCAGGGATGGTGAATCCACCACCTCTCTGGGCAGCCCATTCCAATGCCTGATTACTCTCTCTGGAAAGAATTTTTTTCTGATCTTCAACTTAAATTTCCCCTGGCAGAGCTTGAGCCCATGCCCCCTTGTCCTATTACTGAGTGCCTGGGAGAAGAGACCAACCCCCATCTGGCTATAACTTCCCTTCAGGTAGTTATAGAGAGTGATGAGGTCACCTCTAAGCCTCCTCTTCTCCAGGCTAAACAACCCCAGCTCCCTCAGTCTCTCCTTATAGGACTTCTGAGAAGAGGGAATTGCAGAAGGTGACCTCCATAGGTGCTTTCAAACATCAACCATTCTGTGATTCTTTTGTATCTAATGGGAATTCCCTGATCACATCTTTGATCTCCAAGAAGTCTGGTTCAGTCTTCTCTGCAAGGTTCCCATCTGATAACTCAGCAACTGACAGCAGTAAAATGTCTCACAACCCTCCTGTTCTGAAGGCTCGACAACTTGAGTTCTTTCAGCCTGTCCTTGCACGTCATGTTCTGCACCTAATTATCTTTGCTGGCCTTCTGTTGGCCTAGCTCCAGTCTTGATTGGAGGAGCACAAAACAAACCCAGCCCCAGATGTGGTCCAACAGGAGTTGTCTACATCAATAGTAGAATTACTGAAACAGTAATGGCACCAGTATTGGTCACAGATGAGTGCTTCAAGTAACAGGCACCAGTGTGGATTTTTGTGCCACTGACTGTAACACCTTGAGTTTGCATGTCTCATGTTGTCTGAGCCAGACACGTTGTCATGAAAAGCTAAGCTTGGTCATGCACTATCTGCTCTTCCGTGTGTGTGTGCACAATTGCCTTGTGACTTGTGAGCCTGGACATGGATTTTAGGAGGATTTATTTTCTCTGTAAACCCTCTGGTCCCGTGGTGTAAAGGAGAGCACTCCGGACTCCGAATCCCAAGGACCTGAGTTCGAGTCTCAGCGAGACCGTCCCCTGGCAGTTCAATGCCTCCCTGCCATCCCATCCCGTCACATCTCAGATGCTCAGCAGGGTCAGCCCCGGTCAGTACCGGGTGCTGTGACAGTCTCGAAGACTTCCCTGTCACTGTCCAAGCTCACTCGGCCGTGGCAGATGGACCTCAGGACTTAAACGGTGGGACCAGTTCTGCGCACGCTGTGCCTCACCTAAAACATCCACTGTGCAGGCTGGAAGGGCACACCCACGTGGGGAGAGCCCTTCCCAAATCCTCGTTCGCCAAGTCTGGCCATACAAAACCCTCTGGGAACTCGAGGATAGGACAGTCTGACCAGTGTGTAATTTTCAAGATCCTCCTTTTGGCCATTAAAGGTGGATGCGACCTTTAGCTCTTTCTCAGTGAGCTGGAGAGTTCCTCTGTTTCAGTAACTCTTAAAAAATGATAGCTCCCAGATTTCATTTCTGCTTCTCTCTTCCTCTGCATTCTTGGATGCATCCTGTCCAATCCCATGTACATTCAGTTTAAATGCCCCGTAATTTTTTTGCTTTGTTGTGGGTGATGCTTCTATCCTACAGACAGAGCTGCTAGGCTCAGAGACCTGGGAGGCTTGGTGGCACACCTTTCTGGTAGGAACAACAACAGCTATTGGGTGTTTTTGTCTTTTGTTTTTACCCCATATTTGTTGTCATTAGGTCCTTTGCCCCATTGAACAGCTAGCTCATGGAGCAGTCAAATGTGAAAAATGGAGTGATTTTTCTGTTGGCGTTCCCGTTTTTTTTCCTTTTAGTAAATGGAGTTATGTCTCCTCTAGCTGGTTCAAGCAGGTTGTTCTGCCTGGTCTGTAGTTACTGATTGATGACTAATAGAGCTACGAAGAGAAGGTATGTGCTCATCAAAACAAATAGGTGTGGTGTATGTGAATGTGAGCTTGTCACTTTTGTAGGCTATTTTTGAGGCAATAGATGCTGTTTTCTTACTGTGGCCTCCTCACTTATCTAGAAAAGGGTTTCAGAAAGTGTACTTTGTGCAGAATGAAAGTTAAAATGTCTTTTGAAATTTGACATTCATAGTTTTTTCCATTTGTTTCACACTTCTCGCCTGCCTGAAGTCACTTCATGAATGGGGCTGTAGTTATTGGAAGTGTTCTAAACGAAGGTAAAATAGCATTTGGTAAAAGCCTAAATTGATTTCTGTGTAGTTTAATAGTGCCTGTGGTGGAATTCAGTAGACACTGTTACAGGAAATGTTTGTTTCCTGGTTTTGGAGAAAACTGAAATTCTTGCTTCTGGGCTTTGATTGTCTAGTGCAAGCTGAACAGAATACCAGTTGTGTTTTGATCAAGGGTAATATTTGGCAGAATGTTGTATTTTTGAAAGAAATTTAATAGTTATGTCTGTTTTGGCATGAGCTTGAAGTATGGATGTGTAGTTATTTTTTTCTGGCCTTCAGATTGTTTACATTAAATTGGCTTACTTTGGAGAAAAAAATAAAAACTTAAAATAATTTGGGTTTTTTGTCTAGGTTGAAATAAAAGGTGGTGAAAATGATTACTACAATGTGCTTCCAAATAAGAGCCTGCAGAAAATTTACAAGGAGAATGGAAAGAAGCTTGGAATAGAATTTATATCAGAAGATGCTATCCTGAATGGTTTGTCAGGTAACTGCAATTTTGTTGTGACTTAAGCTTAGGTTGATCAATCCGTAGGCGTGTAAAATAATAGAATAGAGCCAGGTTAAACACAGTTTGGTCAGAAGAGAAAGCCAGATTACAAAGCTGAAGCTCTGTAAAAAGTTTGTATCTCTGGCCTGTGTTTTTGTATTTGTTGTAGAAGCTGAGAACAGGTAAGAAAAGTAGTAATCAATTTCTGATAATAGTTCTGAGAATATTTCAAGTAATAAACAGTTTGGTTGGGGGAAAGGTTGGAGAGCTAAGAACAGTCTTACTAAGAACATGAAGGTGTGTAATGAACTCTCTCTCATTCTGTGGCTTTGAAATACAGAATTGTGGTTTGCTCTGCATGGGGATAAGACTTCATTTTTAGGAACTTTGTTTAATAATATTTTCCAAGCTTACATCTAAACAAATCTACTAGAATCAAACAGATATTTTAGAGAAAGTTTTTGGAGAGATAAATGGAAGTTTAAGCTTCTCACTAACCCTAATTTAATCTTTTCATTAACAGGTAATTCTGTGCCTCTAATTTTAGTTCATGAGTTCAACAGATTAGTTTTCCAAAGGGTGCTGTTCAAATGGGTGTTCACTTTGGGGTCTTGACTACGTCTCAAACAATTTAACTTTTTTGGTGTCAGAGAGCTGTAACAGGAATGTGAATTCTTGAAGACATAGGAGGATTTCTCATTATCTTTAATGTTTTTTTTCAGAATGTTCCTACAGCAGCTCTGTTCAAATCTTAAATGCTTAATCTAAGCCTTCACTACTGATCATAACTGTACATATGAACATTTTTACTCCACTTGTGCTAAAGGTTTTTCTCTTAGAAGGAAAATACTGTTCTCTATAAAAAGTTGCTCTGAGTAGTTTGATTGTGGTACTTATCTTTTCTGTGTTAATGCAGATTCTGTTACATTTGGAGTTTGGACAGAGTTGGTGTTTGGGAACAGAGCTCTCCAAACTTTTTTTTGCGGGCAGGGGAAACATCATATCCAATGGTATTCTGAATTGTTTTTGCTGTTTCTTACTTCCCTTCCAAACTGAACATCTTTTTGTCAACTGGTTCATTGTGTTGTGTTTAAAAACAAATCATAAGTACAGGCAGATTTCTTCTTCAGGGTGGTACAAATAAGATCTATTACTTTGCTTGTTTAGCCAAAGAAAGGGGCTGAGGAAGCTTACTTAGAATGTTTACTGTGGTGCAATGAGCTTGTTGCTTCCTTCAAACCATTGTGTTAAGAGTGATCATGAATATCAGTGATCTTGCTTTGGTTCAGAGAAATGAACTGAACACAAACACCCAGTTGTAACAGGGCTTTCATATATGAGTTACGTGATATTCTAAATGTTAACCATTAACTTGCTTAAACCAAAACTCCCCATACGCCTGTTCCATCCTTGAATTGCTTGTCAGATGTCAAAATGTGCTCGAGCAATTGTTTTTTTTATCTCTCACTGCAGTCAGTTTTACTGAATTTTCTTTCCACAGCTTCTTTGAATTTTTGCAGGGGGAATTTGGGAGTGATAACAAAGCATGATCTCCCAAGCCATAGCAGTGGAACTTTGTATGCTACCCTTTTTGGGGGGGGTTGAGTGTTTTGTGTCATCTTTTTCAAGATCTCTATTTCTGTTTAGTTTTCATACGGTTTTCAATGTTTTCTTTTAGGATATCAGTTTCTTCTGTTGAAAGGGAAGGAAGATAGCTCAGTTGCTTCTCCATGTCTGTGCAGCAGAAAAGTCGTAAACAGATGAGCAAACTCGCTGCCACCTCTACATGGGTATTGGTATCGGTCTGCTCACAGGTATCGCTCTAGGCAGCTAAGTGTTATGAAGAGTTTCTTTAGTGCTTCCAATCACATGACTCCATGTGTGCCTTGTGCCCGCTCTGCTGGTTTGGCACACAGCCAGGGTGACAAGGATACCATGGCCCTGAGTTAGCCTGCACAGGTGCAATGGCCTGCCTCTCCTCCTGCCGGTGGTAGGGCAGCTTTACTATGGGGTGTTGATAACCTCCCAAAGAAGGTGACTTCACTGAGCACGCCTTGGTAGAGGGACCCACACTTGGGATAAGTTATTCTGATATTTTTAGCATTCATGGTGTTCATTGGATTCCGGTGCATGAGACTCATCTCCATTCACGTTTGTGGTAATACTGACTTCTATTAATTACTCAGTGACTGGAAGAGGCTTCAGTATCAGCTTCAGGATATATTTTTGAAAGGCTGGATCTCCAGTACCTCTCTGTTGAAGATAGTGCAGAGTTCTGTACATTACATTGATAACTGCAATTATTTATGCTTTTAGAAGGAATCCTGATCTGTATGTCTGGCAAACGTACGATTTCAGGTGGTTATGTGGAAACCATTGGAACACTTGATGTTCTAAACATATGTCTAGGTTATTACTGCTAAAGGGTGTAACTAACATCTTTCAGGCAGAGGGGAAAATTTGACTATCATATTTTTATTAAAAGCTTCCTCCATATTACCAAAACATACCCAGTTTAAATCCCTTTTATTCCACAAAAATAACTTGTTAACTGCTAGGAGATTTGATATGGATATAAATCTCAGTGGAATTACATGACTGGGAACTGTGGTGCACTGAAATTTCTTACGTTTCATTTGCTAAGTGAGAGCAGGCAAAAGGAAGCACAGTTTTTCCAGAAGTATGTGTATCAGAACTTAGTAAGGCAACTCTGGAACTCTTGGTTTACTCTGGAGTATGCAGAACTTTTAGACTTAGTTTGTCCATCCATGTTGACCAAACAATGAATCAGTAGTGTAGAGTACTGGAAATAAAAATAACTTACAGCTGTGCCAAGAGTTGCAGTTACTTCAAATGCATAATGAATTTATGGGAAAAGATGTTTTTGGACAAGTCTTGCTGCTTCTTGTCTGTAAACAGGGCAAATAGCAAATCTTGTCCTCACCATGTAGGGTCTGTGGACTCATTTCTAATAACTGTATGCTTCCAAGAAAAATCTATATTCTTCAATCATTTCATTATTAAATCTTAAGGCACTGTCAGTATCTTCTCTCCATAAAGTATCATGATAAGGAGGCTACCTTATGCAAATCTTTGTAACAGTCATTTTATACACCATTGCTAAAGAAACAAATTCTTGCATTTCTGGCCAGAGAAAAGTTAATTGAGATCTTGGTTGATTATTGCCATTATTCCCTGCTACGACTTCTTCTGGTATCTGTGTATCACAATAACTAGTATGTTGTTTTCTCCAGCTTCAAAATGTCATTTTAACAAATAATGAGTGGGTTGTTTGTTTGGGCATAAAAAAAAAGGGCACTTGGGATGTCATTGTAGATTCTTTCATGACTTACTGTGAGGTATCTACTACTTTGGGATGGTAAGGCAGTGCTGTGAGATAGATACTATCACTAGATAACACACTGAAAGTGCTAGTCAGGCATGAAAGGAGCATCATTAAAATCTGCAGCATTGTTATAAGGGGGTTTTTTGTATCTACAAAGCACCATCATTTTATCTGGAATTTAGTTCTGATTTTATTTCAAGAATGCTTGTACTGTTAAAATTTCCATAATTGGGAATAATCAAAGGGTTTGGTGGAAAAAGTAGTTGTCCTCAAGACAGACTGTTCCTACTTTGGAGTCTGCTGTCTAATGCTGAATATTTGCATATTGGTGAGAAGCAGGAATTTTTGGGCCTAGTTGTAAGGACTGTAACCCGGAAATGGCTGAACTGCCAGAAATTTCAAGGTTTGCAGCTTTCATTGGTTCTGAATTAACAGCTTACTCTTGGGAGATGTTTGATAAAACATTTAACAGTGAGGGAATAGGAACATTGCTGATACATCTTCTTGCAGTCTGGTAACTGATCATTGATCAGAAGCACATGGAGAGCAGCATCTGGAGATGACTAGTTAGGAAAAGCACGTTGGTTGGTGATGGGAGGTATTTATATGGATAATGACTCATTAGAAATGCTTTTATTTTACTATTTGGGTCAAAAGATACTCCATTTTAGATACAAGCTGAAGATAAATGTCTTTCAGGCATTTTCTTACAGCATTGAAAACTCTCCAACACTTGCTCATTCAGAAAATTTCTGTGCTGCTTCTAGGTTCCACAGACTTTGGAAATGTGACATTTGTGGTCCCTGGGCTTCATCCTTATTTTTATATTGGCTCTGATGCATTGAATCATACTGAGCAGTACACAGAAGCTGCAGGTGAGTTGAAGGGAAAAGGATTGAGGTTTATATTTGGAACCCTTATGCATTGTAGAGACTGCTTGCTGACTCTTCACTACAGCAGATCTAGAAATGGGGAATATTTCAAATTACAGAGAATTAAAGCTTTCACATGTTTCTATGTTACTCAAGGCTACTGTGTAGTAAATGTTTAAAAGTGTGAGCACTACATCTGAAATTGTCAGCATGTGAAAACCTTATAGCAACATGGCTGCTTGTGTCAAAAAAAAAGATCCTGCCCTCAGATGGGATCTGACCTGAATATGGACCCTGAAAATTATTTACTTCATTTTAAGTAGAGTTGCAGGAAAAGCTGGCAAATGTAGAATTTCTGGGATTGTGTCTAAAGTTAGATGTATATGGGAGGGATGACCACTTCTCATACGAAAAGCCTGAGTTGGTATACTATCTAGACACAAGAAATTAGGGGAATTATCCCTAATGATCCTAAATAAACCCTAATAAGCAACATAATCAATGAGTTTCTTAGCATGAGCCAGAAAATAAAATTTTTACTCCTGAAGCTCAGTGCTTTGGAAGCATAACAGTGTTAGCTGGATAAAACTCCACATTTTCTAGAAAGCAAAATGTGAATACTCATTTTCCTGTTCTCAATCTTAACTGTTTATATCAGTAACAGAAAATTAAGTACTTGCATGTGAAAAATTGTTTCAAAGCGTGAGAGAGTGGGCATATACTTTATGCAAATAGATTTTTAAGAACCTGTTCTTGCAATTGAAACTTAAAGATCTTATTTTATAGACTATGCCTTATGCAGTAAGATAGTGATTTAATATTAGTAATCTAATCTGAAATTCCTCTTGCTTTGTTTCCTGCAGGGTCACAGACTGCTCAGTTCTATGCTTTGCGCACAGCAAAAGCTTTGGCAATGACAGCACTGGATGTCATTTTCAAGCCAGGTCTGTTAGAAGAAGTCAGGAAAGACTTCAGAGAAGTGAAGCTAAAAGAGGAGGGGCAAATAAATCCAGCAGAAGCTAAAAAAGAGTCTGGTGTTGGTGTAGGACCATGTGCATCACACTAAACTTCATTAAACCTCTCTGAGTAGGATTGACTTAATGGAGATGCTGTACTTAAATCCCAGTAGGGGCTGGATAAATACATAGCTGAAGAAATGTTGATTTTAATGTTTTGTTTGTTTTTTTTTTTTACTTTAGGAAAGCAAATATTATTGCTTTCAAAAATGTGCAGTTTCATCTAGCATTAATGTTTGTGTTCAATATGGTGATGAATTTCATACAGAGATCTCAAATATGTTGTCTTTAATTTGCTGTGTTGAATAAATTATAGTGTTTAGATCCCTTGTTAGTGATTTTCTATGTATTGCTAAAGTAATATTCCTTACAGGGGAAATATGGCAGTGTTTGCTCTAAAATAAGCACAGTTCATTCAGTGATCATAGGCTGAATCTGATCTATGGAGCATTTGTCTCTTGTCAGTCACTTTTTTTTTGATAAGATGGAGACTTAAAACCTGAGCTGGTTTCACTGGAGAGAAAGGGCTCTGTTTGGAAACATGTCTGGTTATGACGGTAGTGTAGCTTCTAGCAGTGGAAGAGAACTGTGTATGGAAGTGCAATCTGTTAAGCTTGATTGTCCTGAAATACATTGATCAATTGTCCATGATCAGTTAATTAAACTTTTTTGCACTAAGAGCATATCTTCATTTTGTTGTAATCATTGCTGGAATTAAAATGGACTTGAAGTACTGATTAAAGATGAGTTGATATTAATAAAGCAATTTAATTGTGATTGAATTCTTTTGTCCTTCGCTTAATATTGCGATGCTGCATGACTTCATTTGAATAGCATGTTTGATTTTTTTGCTGTGATTATGTAAGAGTGAGGGATTTTAAGAGTTTCATTTTGGTCTGCCTTTGTGAGGGTTAAGGCTTTTCAAGTACAATATTTAATGATAGTCTTTATAATCCTTGAGATGTTTTAACTGTTAAAACATGTTAGAATTGATAGAATAATAGAAACAGTGCTTGGGAGGGCTCTCTGTAGGATACCTGTTCGGCTAGACCTGGTCCAGCCTCCAGTTTGAAGTTGAATTATCACCAACACTAGATCAGGTGATCTTGGCTTCATTTGATGAATCTTTGAATCCTCATTCAGCCTCCTTTTTCAACTCCCCATGTGACATAGTTCCAGTTTGTGTCTCGGAATAGTCATTCTTGAGGTTCAGAACTAAAGTCTGGGGTTTAACATTGAGATTTTACTGTCACAATGATACTATATAGGAGAGAAAATTATTTCCTGTGGGAATAAAACTCACTTTGATTTTCAGTCACTTGTGCTCATAAATCACACATATATGAAAATATATGGCGTTTTCTAAGTTGCCCTAACTGGTGTTCCCCAAGCTGTTTGTAATTTAAAAATATTGGAGGATTTGTCAGGAATAGTATTCTCAGCCATGAATCAAAATGTGTAGGTAATGAACTGTAATGGCTGAAATTATTCTGAACAGCTGATGGCAAATCACAGATATGTAAGGGTGAGGTGATAATGTCCAGGTGTTGTGAAGAACTTAAAGCCTCTGCCAGCCCACCAAGCAACTGCATTTCCTTATTTAATATCTGTCCTAGAACTCGTGTAAAAGGTAACAGCTGGTTTAAAGCAAAACAAAAAATAAAACTTGGAATGTGATGGATTTATTTTTATGAACAGATTTAAGGAGAGAACTTGCAACCTGCTGTGTTCCTGGTATAGAAAGGCCCAGCAGCCTTTTTTCAGACAATAAATGGGAAGCAGCTTACGTTCTTGTGCATCCTATTTCTGTAATCATTTCCCTCGCTTTGAGTGCACTGTACTCGGTCCCGTGGCAGTCACATGGAGCAGAATTGTGTTCTTGTGGAGAAGAGTCATGACACATTATTGAATTAAGTCTGGTCAGTATGCATTGAGTGATCTCATAACTTGCTAACAGCATTCTTTAAAACAGACTATTATTTACAGCCAAGTTTTTAGAATTAAATAATTTTAAAGTGGAAGTCAGTCTACATTATTTCCTTTTTCTCCTGTAAGGTTTGCAGTTTACTTGCTGTGAAGGTAGCGGCCCTCCACAGAGCCTTTGTCTACCAGCCTGTTGGGTTGACTGCTGCTGCCACCCACATTTTGTTCTGTAAAGAGCAAAAGTGCATCCCGTGTAAGACTTCTTACCCAAACTCCACTAAGCCAAAGTTGGGTAAGACTGCTGCAGGTCTAGATTCCTTTAGGCACTAATGGAAGCCAAAAGTATCTGGCAAACTCATCAAGAATTTCTCTCAGCTACAAGTGCATCTGAATATCCTTATTTAAAAGTACAGTGAGAAGCCATATGGTTCAGTCCTAGGAACAAGTGAAGTTTACATGGTTGAGGATAGTGTTAACAGCCATTTATATGGTGCTGTAGTTTGTGATAGAGCATCAGAGCATGGTTTGTGTTGGAAGGGACCTTAAAGATCATCTAGTTCCAGTCCCTGCTATGGGCAGGGACACCCACCACTAGACCAGGTTGCTCAGAACTCCATCCAGCTTCCAGGGATGGGGCATCCACAGCTTCTCTGGACAACCTGTGCCAGTGTCTCATCATCCTCACAGCGAAGAATTTCTTCCTAATATCCAATTTAAACATACCCTCTTTCAGTCTGAAGCTGTTCCCCATTGTCCTGTTACATGCCATCATGCAAAGTCCCTCTCCCATCTTTCTTGTAGGCCCCCTTTAGGTACTGGATGGCTGCAACTGCATCACCCAAAGCCTTCTCCAGGTTGAACAATCCCAGTAGCAATTACTATCTCTGCTATGATCTGGTGAAAGGCTTAGGCACTCCCTACAGCCTGAAGCCTGGATGGCTGCAAGTTTTTCTGTGAGCTGTCTTGGCCACTGTATCCTTTTGGTGAGCCAAGTGGATACCACCGCTGAGCTCCTGACTGCCCCATACAGGTACCTTTTCTGCTGTTCAGTCTCAGAGTTACCTGGCAGACGTAATACTGGCTCATCTCTTCCTAACTTCTCAGGAAGCTATTGGAGGATAAAAGCACACAGCTGTGGTGCATGTTCATCATAATTAAAGTACTGGAAGTCTTGTTTCATTAAAAATTTCCAGAAGTTGTAATTTTCCATAGTTTCACATTTCTATATTCTTTTGGTTGTTGGAGACTGGAATATGCTTCATACTCTACAGTTCAGCTCTCACAGATTTGTTTGAGCGTCTGAATGGCCTCATGTGTTGTATTGACACCAAACTAGTGTGGAACATACAGTACAGGTGGTCTCATAAATTTTTTTCTACATCCTCAGTGCTCTATCAAATACCACATTGCCACATGAGCAAGTGCAGGAGAGGGGAGTCCCAGGGGTTTCTACTTGCTCATCAGGACTTGCAGGGAGTTTGGGTCTGTTTTGTACTAAATCACTTGTTCCGTCATGCAGCCTGTAGAAAGAGAGATATTCAATTATTTGGTTACTATGAGAATTTTCTTTTTACTGGGAAAGAAATCATCTTATTCTTCATGCCTTCTCAGTATTCCATCTGTTGCAGACTGAAGTTTTCCTTCTTCTTGCTTCACCCTATCAGTAATTACCATCAACCTTAAAAACTACTACAGGTTTCAGTCTCCAAAACTTCATCTAGACATGCTCACAGACAGAACTTGTGCTTATCTGTGATCCACACAGACCTGCCAATACACTTCAGCTTCCAAAAACAGCATCATTCCAGGCTGGGCTTTGGGTTAACTGCTGAGAAATGGATTTGAATTAGTTTGCAAAATACAATCCAAAGCAAGAAGAATGAGGACTGTAACGTACACAGTCTGAGGTGGAAAGCTTAGTGTTATCATCATGGTGATTTTGAGTTTGAATGCAGGCTTCACATCAAAGCCCTGCTTGTGAAATCCCAGGGCTTTTCAGCCCTACCAGCAAAACCAGATTTAAAGATGTTTTGTATTTGTCTGGATCAGGCCCTGACCTAAAAGTTCTTACATACATGTATAAACTCATGGAGGTAATTCTTTTCAAGGTAGAAAACATCAGATGCTGCACAAATGTGAAGTTTTATTGTGATTTTGAGTGTTTCTAGAAATGAACAAACAAATCTCTATGATTTATTATGAAAATGGAAAGGAGTGTTAATGATTGAATATAAAAAACATACACTGAAAGGTTAAAAGCCAAAGAATATGTATGTAAATATGTTTAATGAGTACAGTTGTTGATAGCAAACACTGACTGTACATGACATATCCTGTACTTATAGAATACATCTATATACACATTTATATAAGACTGAAAAGGCACTAGATTTTCCCAAGTAAAACACAAGTAAATCAACAGTGTAAATCCAAACACTGAGGTTGGGGAATCTGTTTAAGGAGTTGTGCTGGAAGGAAAATTTTGAAAAATCACATGGTAAGTTAGAAATATGGTTCCCACTGAAAGTCAGGGAATCCAAAATCCAGCTCCCATTTGTGTCTTCAAAATCTCCCTTAATATACTGATCAGATGCCAAATAATGTGTGTAGTATGAGATTAATGAGTCTATAAAGGAATGTACAGTACTGCAGCAAACTACATAACATTAAGCTTCTTATGAAGCTGAAGAGCTTACTATAAAATCTGGCACTCCTGTTCATGCTATTCTTAAATTGTAGAAATTAATGGGTTCTTACAATACTGAGAATCTAAATACATTCCTGTGCAAGTAGTGCCCAAGAAATCTTGGAGTTACTTGTGGTGGAAGGTGCCGTCAGAATAAGGAATCAGGTAGGGTGGGCAAACCTGGTGGCCAACCTTTCATCTGCTTTTGCCAGAGTCACTTTTCTACTTTCATTTGATTGAAATGTTTATGGTTTAGAAAAAAGGGGGAGGGTTTTTTAATCTATTGAAAAAACTTACAGGAGAATAATATGATATGAAGAGAGCTTGATAAAATGAAGCTGTGATAGTTTATGTATGTGGAAAATAATAACTCCGTAGAAATGAGTAGTCAAATCTTATGGGTAGGTGTGTCTTTTAATGATTTTTAGTTTCTGTGATTTTATTGCCTTACCTATGGAGTCCAAGCTACAAGTGCAAGATGAGTGTAGGTAGTTTTTCAGGTCATGATTTTAGAAGTTATAAGAAATGCTGAGTATGTTTGCATGACATTTATTTACATTGGAAATGAAATAACAACCAGCTGTGTTCAAACAACTGCAGTGTCTGTGTCACATGCCTGATACCAGTGGCAGAACAGGCAGGCCAGGGCAGATGTCGTGTAAGAAGATTCACTCTCCTTTTGGAGTCACAACTGCTTTGGTCTGATGCTCAGAGCAGCTCCACTTGTAAAAGACAACAGCATCTGCTGTGCAGGGAATAATGAACTCTGCAATCATATGCAAACTGCATCTGCAATTGAGCTGCTGTCTTATGGTGGAAGCTCTTTTTTATATAATTCCATAGTTTTTGGCATGGTATCTCTAGTAACTCAAATATAAAGTCCTTACTACTGCTTTGTCAGCTGTTGAGCACCTTTCTATTATGCTTTTACTAAGAACAGATGAACTTGGCTTTTCCCATAAGCTAATACAATTACTGATGGCTTTACAGGCTGCAACAGGTTTTCATGCTGTACACACTGGTAATGCCCAGACTACCTCAGAGGAGAGAGGCTTTTCCTGAAGTAGTTTGGAGGGGTTTTTGCAGACACATGATTTTCTTCACTGGATCATTTTGTAGAGAAACCTGTTTCCTCTCCCAGGAAACTCAAGTGCAAAACTCCCAGTGACCCAAATAAGCAGATCCAAGGGCAGCTCCTGTGCTTCCCACTGGATTTAGTTAGCATTGCAGAAGTCTGGCCTCTGTTCCTTCCTTATTAAATGTGCATTGCAAGTCATATTTTAGTAAGTTAATCAAAACAGTTTGGAATCATATCCTTGGTTTAAATATGACCAAGACAAAACACAAGTCTGAAAGTATTCCTGCTTGGACCTGTCAGTGCAGTAATGCTCATGTGGCATCCATTAAGCTGTGAAAGCAAGCTGCAGTCATCAGTAACCTTGCCAAAGTGTTTCCCAGTACTGGATACTTTGTGTTTGTCATTGCCATGTCTGACCTCATCCTGCAAGTATTTGCATATTCTTGTATTAATTGGTCTTGAACATGGTAAGTCTGATGAACTGAGAGATGTACTCAGAGAATTAGAATTTCAGGGGCACAAAATGGAGGATGCACCATATATAAGCAACTGGCAATTATAGTCACTTGTTAAAATAGTTTACAGTGGCCTGTGAGGCACAAGAAGGAACATAGCACAACTTTAAATAAGTATAAAATTTTAGATTGTATATCCTGTATTTTGCTAATGTGTGAAAGTTGCACAATTATTTATGCCACAGATGAGTTGCCTCTAATAGAAAAACTAAATCCTGAAAAAGTCCATCTTCCAGTTAAAACAATTCTCTGTTTTCTTTCCATTAGCCTATGAGACCGTACTTTCACTTAATGTCACACTGCTCTGTGACTACAGGTGTTATGAATGCTCATGAAAAAATGGACCAGTATATCAAATTAAATAGAATGTATGCACCAGGGAATATTATCCTGGAGTACTTGTCGATGGCATGGGTGTCAATCCGCATGCTGACGTATCTCTGGTTTTTCCTCCTGCCTGAGCCCCTCTCAGCTCCCAGTGCCAGCTGCACCATCATTCGGTCCTGCTTGTCTCCATTCTCGGACATGTAGTGCCCCAGCTCGTTCACGTCCCCGTCGTTGTAGCTGCCGTCCATCATCATGGCCCGAGGCTGAGGCAGGCTGCATGCACAGGCAGGCTGTGGGCACAAACAAGTGCAGGGGGGGCTTGAGTTGTGTCCAGATGTACACAGACATCCCTTTCCTCCTTACAAAAGCAGAGAAGGGGAAAGGCCTGGAGAATTCAGGAAGCTGGGACACAAAAGAGAGAACAAGAGGGTGGAGCTGGACAGCATCTTTGTCCGTCTCCATTTTCCCATCTGCAAGATGTAGGTGCAGTCAGGGAGAGAGCAGGGCTCTGTGTGGGAAAGCTTATTTGGCTTAGGCACAAGTTTTCAGGGTGTAAAAAAGGTTGGATCTCTAGCTTGAAGCTGAGAAGATCAAAGAAGGACAGAGGGAAACCACAAGAAGGAATATATGAGGCTTGCCTCATTTGAAGAGGAGATCTTGGGCTGAAATTTTAGGTGGTTAAAATTTAATGTAACTTGCGAAAAAAGGGAAATTGGAACCATTGTGTAAGTTTAGACCGTGCATGGAGAAAGGTGGGGAATATCTGCCAAGTTATCTGAAACCCAAAATGCAGTATCCAACTGAATGTATTCACAGGTTTGGATCTTCAGTATAAAAAAGTATTGAAAGGTAAAATCCAAAACCTATCCCATTTATACAGGCACTGAAGGACTATATGTAGAGGGAGTTAGCATCATTAGACTCCAACAAAAGGACAGAGAACTTGGGTGTGGGTTTTCTGTGGCAAACCTTTACAACCTGCAATGACTTGCTGCTGATGTCTTTACAGGCACTGCCTTCTCCCCTGGCAGCTGAAAGCGGCACACTGTAGCTGTAAAGTTTTGAATGTTTCAAGACTTCTGCCACACCTTTTCCCACTCAGAAAACTGCACTGGGGATCGAAAACCTCACCTTGTCCCGCAGTTTTCTCTCCTTACGTTCCTGCACTGTTGTCAGGTAATTCACAGCTGCATATTCCAACACCGAGAGGAAGACAAACACAAAACTGACCCACAGGTAAATGTCCACGGCTTTGATGTAGGAAACACGAGGCATGGAAGCATTCACCCCAGTGATGATTGTGGACATGGTCAGCACGGTGGTTATGCCTGGGAACACACCAGAAGAGAGACCATTCTGAAACCAGACTCTTTGTCACAAATACAGTTGTTAAAATTTCCTGACATCTGAATTTACCTTGCTGTTTTGTTTTACACAGTTGAGCGATGGGTTTCACTGGTTGAGGAGGGTCCAGGCAGCCCTGAAAGTTCTAATTGGGGAATTTCTTGTCTTTTTGGTGAGCACAGCTCTGATTCTGGACTCAGAGTGCTGCTACCCTGTTCCTCACCACATCACAAGCCTCCCAGCCCTTGGCCAGGCAGCAGCACTTTGACCCCATGCTGGCTTCACACCACTCCAGGTTCAGGACAGTCCCTAGGGTGGTACAAGTACATGGATTACAGGTCCCTTCAAACTCAACTATGACTCTCCATTTCTAAATATCTCAGCTTCTACTTCTACTCCTCCACAGCATGGACACAAGCAAAGCTGCTGCTTCTACCAGTTTCCACTGTGTTTTCCATATGTTGGACTTTTCCTGAGCAGTCCTGCTTCATGGGAAGTCACAGAAGTCACCAGCCAAATCTCACACCTGGTCTGTGCCCTCACTGGAGCAAAAGCAAAGAACAATGGGGCTCTGCAGGGCAATGCTGCCCCATGTTACCCCATAGATGAGCACAATGGGCACATCAGCGGGGACAGGAGCCCCTGTAGTTCAGTGTTATCCTCACTCTTAGGGAGGCTGTCTGTGGCCCTCTTATTTCAGGGTCTAATTATGTCACATTAGTGATCATTTTGAAAGTTGAAATAATGTACACAAGCATGAATTACTGATTTAACAGGAGTATCTATGTGCTAAAAATGCTGCTAAGGCAGTGCCTATGTCTTCTGAAAGGCCATGGCCCAAACATTTAAACTCCTTTTAATATCTTAAGGCTGTTTCTAAATTCAGACATGGGCAGTCGCCCCACTGCTGTATCTGTTATGTCTCTTTATGTCCCCCCTCCATTGAGGAATATGATTTTAAGAATAAATAAAATCCTGAGGCATGTTATCTGGAGTAAGAGGAAAAAAGCTTGAGCTGAGAATCTGCAAAACACAAACAGCACTTTACTAAGGGCAAAGCACCCACTTTAGAAGATTTCCGTCCATATCATAGTTCTGCTTGCATGATGACTTCTCTGACATATGGCTTCATCTGCCTGAAAGATGCTGCAAAAGGGGAAGCTGAATCCCTCACATTGCAGTGCAAACTCATTTAACAAGTTAAATGGCACAGCTCAGCTGGCTCTATTACCTCCAGCCTCCTTCCTCTAGCAAACTCAGTAAACTGAAATTTTGTCAGGGCTGCCGATACTGATTTTCACCTTCTCATTCACTGAAGTCTCTGAAGGTCACTAAGACCTCAAGGTCTATCTGTGCCCTGTCTCTGTTCACAGCAATAAAAGCAGAGCAAGACATTTGCTTGCTGATTTGTACCATGTGCCTCCAGAGTTTGTGGGAACAAGGAAGGCGATTCCCTTGGCATCAGAGGGCAGACGCAGAGTTTGCACCATGGACAGTCTCCTGTCCCTGGGAGACGTGTGGCACAGCTGATTTCCATGCCACAAGGCAACATGAGGGCAGTGCGTAGCACAGGGGATTTCATTTTGGTGGGCAAGGCTGTGGTTGCAGCAATTGTGTCTTAGGTCTGCTGACTCCAAGATGGTTTTTACCTAATGGTACTCTGGCAGGAACTGCTCGGCGATCGATCCAGAAGGACACCCAGGACAACATGACCATGAGAGTGGCAGGGAAGTAGGTTTGGAGCAAGAAGAAGAAGATGTGTCGACGTAAAGTGAAGTTTATATAGAGACGATTGTACCACCCTGTATGACAGAGAGAATGAAAAAGAGAAGTTACACCAAACTACTTTTAGACAAGGTGATGGTGCATTAGGAGAAAAGTGCCTCATTTTCTTTCACAAAAATACAGTCAATGACCAGAGATCATTGCAATTTACAGAGAACACTCCTTACTGAATCAACTTTCAAAGTCAAAGCATCTCGCTGGATGATATACTTAAGAAAATTTAGCCTGTGTAATTTGAGAGTTTAATTAATGTTAAGCCTTGGTGTGATCTTGAAGAAGGATTGTCTTTCCAGACGGCATAACTGTCAAGATGGAAGTCTGTGGCAGGCACAGCCACCCTGACATAGAAGACAGGAAGGTCTGATGGGCCACAGAGAGAACTCACAATGAACAATTCTCCAAGACCAAGGTCAAGACAGACAGTTTGCACCCCTTCTTCCCCCAGCCCACTCTCTAGTAGGTACTCTAGTACCCACCTGTGCTGCTGTAAAAAGCAAGCTTTGTGGTGGTGTGAAACTCCTGAATCAGGAACTGGGACAGTGATATTCTCTCGTCTGTTTTAAGGGAATCATTCCCATTCTTCCAGTAGAGCATAAGGTCATCTTCAGTGTAGGCATCTAGGGGAACAGAGCAAACCTCAGTATAGTGCACTGAACAGGTCCTCCCACCCCCACATCCCAGGGTGTGCCCTCACAGCCCTCCCAGTTACCTGAGAGGTCCTGTCTGAAAGGCTCAACTGCCCAAAATGCCACCCACCTAGGTGGTGGGTATGGTTGTGTCAAGGAGTGGATTAGCTCATTGTTAGAGCCCTCAGGCCTGATGCCTTATATGTTTTGTAAACCCTTTTGTTTCTCTAATCAAAATTTCACATACATATTGTGTGTGTCAGGTAACCTACCACATCAGAACCTAAAATATTATCCCTTATAAACCTCCTAAAATCAGAAACAAACAAAAAAAAGAGACTTAGAGGAAGGAGTCTGCTTGGGGGTAATGGGAGTAACAGTCTATCAGTTGTCTGAGGCATGCAGGAGGGAAAACTCTTGGGTAAACTTTCTACCTAGATGCACACATGAATATTACAGGTCTTGTTTTTTTAATGGGGAAATAATAGTAATGCTAATCCTTTCAGACTGGTTTAGTAGCAGCTCTTTGCAGACAGGGAGAGAAAGAATCACATGTAAATGCATTAAAACCAAATTAAGATGAAAATGTCTTATTGCAAGCTTAAGAAGGAGGAGAAAATAGCTCGTAAGAAGCCAAAAGTTTAAAGTGTATGAAATCTAACCAATTCATATGTGCATCACACTTGGGACAAAGAGTATAAGCTGGGTTTATCTCAAATAGGAGTAAGAAATGCAAGAGGAAGGGGGTTAATGCCTCTGCCCTGCCATGGTTTCTGTACCATGGATGAGCAGATGGTGCACGTGTAGGACAATTTATCTCTGTGTTTGAGGGCATCTGGGCAAGAGGGTGCTGGTGGAGGCTGCTGACCTGCAGGCAAGTGGCCCAGGTCCTTGCAGGGTGGAGTGGCTGTGTGGCAGCTTGGCTGGCACTCAGGGACACTGGCAACACAGTGCTCACAGCTGTGTTGTTGCAAACACCATATAGTTCTAGTGAAAAAATACGTGCAAGGAGTTTTTCTTAGGGCTGAAGTCTGTTGACTTTGGTTAGGACTCCCATGAATGCAGCAGCAGTTTAATTATTCTTATAATTAGTTGTTGGTATAATTAAATGCAGTTTGGGTGCCCATTGGGTGCAGCCCTCAACTCCTCAACATCTCCACTTTACTTACAGCTTTCAATCTCCAGGGAACATGTCTGCGTGTCCAGGGGAAAGCGACTAAAATCCATGTTGCACATTGCTGTGACTGTTACTCTAGAAATAACAAAAATCACTTCATTAAAAACTTGTCCTCTTATATGACTGAAAAATAGTAAAGCTGTGAGTTTGGTTTTTTAATAAACAATTACAGCCAATACCAGTCAACTGAAAATAAATCCCTTCCATTTCACTTTAGTTAAAGCCATTTCTTCCTCTCAGCAAAGTAGTGTTATAAAAAATTACTAGAAAGTTAGGCCATTACAAATTGCTACTAGATGACAAAAACTTAGGAGAAGAAAATCAGAAAGGGCAGAGAGGACACTTTTCCCCTCGACAAGCAGCAGACATATCTCTGCAGACATCTGTCCTTTCAACAGATGCTTTTTACAATAAAATAATTTCTATTTATCAAAGCCATCCTAGTGCCATGAGGGATCTAGGTAATTTTCTCCACACACGGTGAATTTCCAGCTGCTCAGTGAGAACGCAGCGATCACACGTGGGTATCAGCCACCAGAGGGCACAGGCAGTGCCTCGAGTTAAGGCTGGAGCTGATATGCAACAGTGACCACCAAAATGCTCTGCCCGATCAGTCAAAAGCTCTGGTCTCGCTATGGTCTGATTATCTCATTTTTCATAGCATAATTTTGTGTTTGAACTGTAGCATCCGTAAATCTTAACTCGACTGGCTTGAACTCCAGGGAAGTAAATTTTAAAAAAAGAATGATTCATAATGGGGAAAGAATTAATGAGTTATAGGAGGCCTAATGGAAGACAGACATTTGTCACAAAATGAGAAAAACACAGTGCAGTCCCTTATGTTAGTAGTCCTTCTGCATTGTGTGTCTCAGATTGATTGTTTAGGTGCTAGTGAGATCTACAGTGGTATCCAAGAAAAGAGAAAACGAAGTCTGGCAAACAACCTTAATAAGGCAGGCACTAAGGAAAACTGTAATCTCCAGGCAAAGGCATTCAGCAAAGGCAGACAGGCAGTATGACCTGTTTGCTCCTAAGGAGAGACCAGCCTTTGTACTTCCCCAGCATTCACAAAGCACTGCAGCCTGCAGTCACTGCTGAATAAAATACTGAAACTCTGCCAGTTTGCTATAGAAGATGTCCATGACCATTTTGTCCAGGGCAATTGTTTAAGCACAAGATTGTGCTTGGCAGGATCTGAGTAGCGGGATGTTCTTCTGTTCCCATTTTCTTTATATAACCATGAGTGCTTGCAACACAGATGATTGGTATTGCAGCTATATTAAAGAGTATACAGGCATGCATGCTATTGCTGAACATTATGTCATATTATTGTCCTTTTTTATAGTACTAATGACCTGAGCAAACTTTGCAAAGGGCTAAGCCACACCTGAACCTTGTCTAATATGCTGAGTGAAGAAAAAGCTTTGATAATGCAAAGGTAGACACTGTTCAGCCTGTTAATTCCAATGAAGAGTAAGATAAAAATATCAAGGAACAAAAGAATTCTTGTCAAACTGATGCCCTCTAGGGAATCAAGAACTTCTTTGCTTGATTTACTTTCATAGAATCATAAAACACCTCTGCAGGCTGAGAAGTTGATCACTTCGCCTTGCGGCATGCTCAGATCCACCTCTGCCACTACTAACATTCCCTAAAGACCTCCACAGCTTTCACAAGCAGTGTATTCTGCAACTTTATCATTAGATAATCGATGAAACTTGCTGATACATTCTTCCTATGACTCAGATTTTCCTTCTTTTTGTCCTTCAGAATATCTATCAATTTTCTTTATTTATCAGGTATTTTATTATTTCATTGCTGTGGAGGTGATACCAACATTTTTGCATCAGAATATTATACAACGATTTCCTCCCTAATAAGTTTTTATGGGTCATTTGGCAATACTTGTTTTCTGACTGGATGGAGCTGCAGCCAAGAAAAACAGAAGCACAGATTTTAGTTTCTTTGGGAGATAGACAGGTCATGCTGGATTTGTCTTAGAGTTAATTTTTTTTCACAGTAGCTGGTGAGGGGATGGGTTCTGGATTTTTGTTGAAAACAGTGTTGGCAATACAGGGATGTTTTTGTTGTTGCTGGGCATCAAGGCCTTTTCTGCTTCTCACCCCATATCACCAGCAAGGAGGCTGGGGCTGCACAGGGAGTTGGGAGGGGACTCAGCCAGGACAGCTGACCCCAACTGAGGAAAAGGACATTCCACAACATATGGCATCATGCCCAGCATAGAAAGTGGGGGAAAGAAGAAGGAAGGGGTGGAAGTTTGTAGTGATGACATTTGTCTTCCCCAGTCACTGTTATGTGTTATGGAGCCCTGCTTTCTTGGGGATAGCTGAGCACCTGCCTGCCCATTGGAAGTGGTAAATGAATTCCTTGTTTTGCTTTCCTTGTGTGTGGGGCTTTTGCTTTACCTGTTAAACTGCCTTTCTCTCAGCCCACAAGGGATTTTTAATTTTTGCCATTTCAATTCTCTTGTCTCTCCCACTGGGAGGGAGTGAGCCAGCAGCTACATGGGGCTTAGTTGCCAGCTGGTGTTAAATCATGACACAGATGCTCCTTACTTAGCATCTCCAAGTATGAAAGTGTTACTTACTAAAATGAAAAAAATTCTGGTTTAATAATATTCAGACTTACATCAGCTGATCAACCAGTTGGAAAATAAAGGAGAAAGCCAGGCTTGGGATCACCCCTTTAACCAGAGGACAAAGAAAGTTTACAAAAAATATCCCCTTCAAGAAACTTTCATGCATTTCACATGAAAAGTGAGAAAAAGCAGGAAGCACTAAAGTCAAGTGCTTGGGCTGCTCTAGCCATACATGTGAGATAACAGGAGCTATATACCCTTGCTCTGAAGCTTGTCACTTTATGTGCTGAGGGTTGTTCCCTCTGTTTTGTTGTGTACCATAAAGCTAAAGTAGCACTCGGTATAATTTATGCTTCTTCATAATTGCCTATAAGAATAGAAATGGCACATTTTGCTGGGCACAGAGGCTTGTTGTATAGTGAAGTGATAACTATAGCTGCCCTGGACTTGTCTTTGTTACCAGATGTTGCCCTTTTACTTAGATTGTGCCCTGTCCCTTCAGCAGTGCCCTGTGGGGATTGCAGCCCACTGGTCTCTGGAGCTGCTCCAAGAGACTGTCATGTGTGACTGCAGCTTCCCAAGAGGAAAAGGGGCTAACCATTCATACAAGGCAAAGGGACAGGGGGAGAACCAGCGACATGGACACAGAATTTGGCACAAAAATCTTCCTGTAACAGTCACTTAAATAAACTCGGACAGGGACTCTGATGTCTGTGGATAGTCAACACATTCATTCTTTTTTATGCTTTTTTGTTGTATGAAGTCATGCAAAACCACAATACAGGAATCAGTTAAACCACTCTCACTCCACTAATGGTTTGCATTGACTGAATGCAGCTTTACCTGAGGCTATAAAGTACCTTCCCATCTGGCTGGACCCGCAGCATGACATTGTCTGTGGTGGTGTCATGGATGAAGGAACGCTTGGAGTGCACAAAGAACATGTCGGGAACCCAGATCTTCTTCACCAATCTGCCATCAAAGGTCATGCTTTGGTTGTTGGTGCTGGGGAAGGACAGCCGCTCATCTTTCCAGTAGTGCCTCAGATAAAGTGTCATGGTGAAGTCCTGCAACAAACAGGCTTGTGTTACAACTTACACCTTATCAGTATAGTAGTGATTGCCTCTCTCTGGGACAAACCATGAACTGGAAAGTACTGTTCCTGGAGGCACATCCTCTCACTGAGCTGCAAGGGACATGACCAGCTGCAGCTTGTTTATTTCTCAGGTCAGACAGACTTACAAGGTTCAGAAATCAGGGGCCATTCAGGTGGCAAATCCACCTCTGAAATGCAAATGTGGCATTTTAGTGTCTGTGAGCCACTCCAGGGGCAAAAATGCAGGCATGCCAAGGCAACAGTGGGCACAGAGTTCTGCCAACAGCTTCATCCCCCAACCATGCAGTGTTGTGCTCCTGGAGCAAACAGGGAAGAAGCACCTGCTGCCTGCGCTGCCATCTCTGCTGCTCCAGCAACTGCCCTCTCCTAGGCAGCTGGAAGAGTGTGCTGCACGGGGAGCTCTTCCTCCAGCATTGACTCTGACGTGTTTTTGACTCGGTATTTGACTAAAATGGGTGTTTGGTTGCTTTCTCCCCATGTATTTTACTCTTACATCAGTGGTGTAGTCCTTGATTTTGAAGTCTGTTGTATTTGGAGTCAGAGCCCAGAGACACGTACTTGGGTTTGCTTTTTCCCTTGTTTCAAAGGAAGCCCTCATATATCTAAAGATCAGCTCAGAGAGTTGTTTATAAATATAGTTTCTTTGAGTGTAAGTGTAATATGTTGCCCATAAAGAGAGAGGAGTGTCTAAGACTGACCAGTCTGCCCTCGTGTGTGGAGTAGAGGAGGTCAGATGGATTTAGGGTGAAGTTTCTTGACATTTGATTTTTTTTTTTCCACAACACTTTCCAAGCATTTTGAAATATGGAGGGTACTGCGGTCTTTTTGCCATAGAAGTGATTTTTAGTTGCAGTCTGTGCTATTATTATTACACTAGAGGCCAATATAATTCTTGGAAACACTTTCATTGCATCCAGCTGAAGCTTCCAAAGCCACTGACTATGTAATTTCTTCATTTTCTTTAGATTAATTCTGTAGCATACAGTAACAATTTTCCCTGTTTAATTTAAAGATGTTTGATCTGGGAAAGAGTTAAATTTAAAGGTGTTCGATCTGGGCAACTTTTTACATTAAATTCTCTGTGTCCTTTAAACAGCAATAAATTGACAGGTATTTGTTCTTTAGTGAGAAGTCAACGCTTCACACTTTTTTGCATAAACTTACAATTCTAGTTGCTGTGGAAAAATCCAGTATTGTCAGCTTTCATTAGGAAAGATTTATTAATACTAGTTTTAGGCTATTAAACCAGGAACCAAAATCATTTATAACACAGCATCTGAAAATCCCTCAAGCCACAACTATATATCTCCCTTCTTCTTTTGGTCCAGTTCTCAGTGACACTATAAACTGTTCCTATTATGTTTGCAAATAAATTTCCAAAGCTGAGCGACAATGTATTTTTTCTTTCTTGTCGTTCTTCCCCCAGGTAATACAGCTGCCCCACCCAACATGTAAAAGCTCTGTAATTTGAGGGTCACTAGCCTATAATAATATATAGACTATGTATTATAATAGATATTTATAATTTTTTAATTAGTTGGGAAAAAATCTGATTTGTGACATCCTAATGAAGCTTTATAACATCCTCTATTATTTAATCATTTTCTTGCAAATAGTCAGAAAGTAGCAGAAAAAAAAGAAAAATTGTTATAACTAACTTCTCAAGCTTAAATTTAGCACAGAATAAGTAACTGTCACTGTTGTTTCTTCATTGAAAAAGCAAGTAATGATCTTGCAAAGCAACATGGCTTATTTTTCTATAAAGCTGCATGAGTCAAAACCAATTGATTCTGACAATAAAAAGGTTTCTCTATCATTATTTTGCAAACAGCCAAAATTGACCCTGAACGGGTTTTTTTTAACCCAAGGCCATACAGTGTTTTTCCCATGTTGCTGGGTGTTCCAGCAGGATGTTAGAAGAGGAGCAGCAGCAGTATTCAAAAGCAAGAGAATGAATCCAAAATCATAACATTTGTTTGAAAAAAAGAAGAGGTTTGTGGCTTGGATTTTGTTTGGTTTGGGGTTTTGTTTTGTGGTTTTTTGTTTTTTTTTTTTTTAATTCTCAGTTCTTTCCCTTTATTTTCAAGTTCTGGAGCTTTTCAGGGGCTCTCTGGCCACCTTCACAAGCTTTCTCCTCAAAAAGAGGGGCTGGGCCCATCCCAGGAGAGGTGAAAGCTTAGAATCTCCATGGCTATCTATCAGGATGCCAAGAGCACCAGAGACCGGGGGCTCAGCTGGAGGGGTCCCCAGGGCTGGGGAGAATGCTCAGCCCTGATGTGCTGTAACCCTGCTGCACCCAACAAGTCAGATGGGATTGTATCCCAGCCCACTCCAAAGCTGAAACAGCTGCAGTGAGAGGAGCCCAAACTGCACCAGTGTGGCTGCTGAATGGCAGCTGTGCTGCTACACAGCAGTCCCAGCTTAGACATGGGAGGAAGGTCAGGTGCAGGCTCTGTCTGTTAATTAGAAACATAGAATCATAGAATCATAGAATTGATTGGGTTGGAAAAGACCTCCGAGATCATCAAGTCCAACCCTTGGTCCAACTCCAGTCCATTTACCAGATCATGGCACTCAGCGCCACGTCCAATCTGCGTTTAAAAATCTCTAGGGATGGTGAATCCACCACCTCTCTGGGCAGCCCATTCCAATGCCTGATTACTCTCTCTGGAAAGAATTTTTTTCTGATCTCCAACTTAAATTTCCCCTGGCAGAGCTTAAGCCTGTGCCCCCTTGTCCTATTGCTGAGTGTCTGGGAGAAGAGACCAGCCCCCACCTGGCTAGAACTTCCCTTCAGGTAGTTCTAGACAGTGATGAAGTCACCTCTGAGCCTCCTCTTCTCCAGGCTAAACAAGTCCAGCTCCCTCAGCCTCTCCCCACAGGGCTTGTGCTCCAGTCCCTTCACAAGCCTTGTTGCTCTTCTCTGGACTCGCTCCAGCACCTCAATATCCTTTCTGAACTGATGGGTGCAGAGATTAGGAACATAAAAGAAGCTGTGCCTTTCTGTGAAACCTTCAGTGCTATTTGATACATTTGTTGGAAGATCAAAACATTTTGAAAACTATTCTGTATTGGGAAGTGATAATTATTTTCTCTTTCAAAGCACAAGCTGAGCTACTGAGAGACTCTGGGCATCATAGAATCATAGAATGATTTGAATTGGAAAAGTGGCATTAAAGATCATCTAATTCCAATTCCCCAGCCATGTACACATTCCACTAGATTAGGTTGCTCAAAGCCCCATCTAGCCTGGCCTTGAACACTTCAAGGAATGAGGCATCCACAACTTCTCTGGGCAACCTGTTCCAATGCCTCACTACCCTCTGAATAAATTTCTTCCTTGAATCTGCTCAAAACTTACTCTTTTTCTGTTTAAAGCGACTGCCCCTTGTCCTTGGGAGCTTTCTGCCCCTAACCACCTCAGAACAAGGCCAAAGTGAGACTACGGCTATAGTATATAAAAGTGCCTTAAAACTAACACATTAAATGGTCTCTTCAGAGCTTTTAAGTGTGTTATCATTTTTAATGAAAATAGAAAACCCCAAATCCATTGAGTCAATCTTAGCAGTGTTGTATCATTTTTGTCCTAGAGAAAAGAAAATGTCAGATTTCTTCCTTCTGCTTCAAGTGACATGAAATGGTAGCATGAGGTCAATTGAAGTCATTGTCAGCAGATTCAGATCAAACCTGAATCTGCCTCCCAGAGGCTGTGGAGTGTTTGTCCTTGGACGTATTCAAACCCTGTGGACACAAACCCAGCTAACCTGCTGTATCTGACCCTGGTTTGGTCTCCAGAGGTCCCTTCTGTGACTCTTACCATGTCCACTTCAGAAATGCTGTCCAAACTTTCAACTTGGACATCCACCCCAACAGGAATTGCAGGGCCTGAGGAGAAAAAAATTAAAAGTTGACAAAGTGCAAACCTAGTGAGACAAAGTAATCTCCTGGCTTTACTATCTTAGAGATAGAAATAGATGCTCAGTCTTATAAAGAAACAACAGTAAACCAATTGAAATTAGAAACAATTGGAATTCATAACAAAAACCTCTTAATAACAATTGAAGTCAGTAATGAGATTGATCCATTAATGACTTTCCTACATGTGTTCCTTCAAAATTTAAAAGCGACTTTAATTGCTTTTAGCTCTAGTGCTTGGGTCCAGTACTGGCAAGACAGATGCCTGGTGGAGCATGCATTCTGAGGAGGAGCAGTGGCAGCACAGCTAAGGAAATGCGGGAGAGTTACTCCAAATTTTTCCCTCACTTCTGCCTGCCTTGTAGGCTAATACATCCATGAGAGCTACTCTGTGTCTTTGACTTTCACATCACTCAGTTGTCAGCTGTGGAAAAGTCAGGGTGACAGAAGGGGATGCACTGCAGGGCAAGCAATTGCCACTGAGCCTGGGGTTCCCAAAGGAAAGGATCCAACAGAGACCCCACATAATAGGGATCTTTTTTCCCTCCTCCAGGCTTTGACTAGTCCCTCCTATACCTCTGGTAATTACAATAGAGGAGAACTGTCAAGACAAATAATGCTCACATTAGCAAACTGCTATGAAACTGAAACATTTTTAAATTAATTGAACACGCTGGTATTTGGTATATTGAGCATTTAGCAATAAAATCTTCTTTCATCAGAGTATATAATGGTATCCTGGATTTGAATGACCATCTGTCAGCCAGAAAGGGTAGATAAATTACAACATTCTCTAATCCGATGGGCTGAAAGAAAACGTGTTCTCCTTCATCCATTTCCCTGAAAGCTTAGTTTGCTCTCACACACAGCCACAAAACTATAAGCAAGCATTAACACAGGGCAGTCAAAATATTTTCTTTGGGGTTATCAATTAAATGGCCAGTCAATAGGTGTGATTTGATTATGCACACACATCACGGAATTCTGCATCATCCAGGAATAAACACAAGGTGTATTTGCAGATTTTTGTCAGAGGAAAGTGTCACTGAATACCAGGAATATTATATTGCCTGTAACCACATTTCCATGCTTTTGATTATGCTTTTTTCTCATCCAGAAGGCTATTTTTCGCACCCCTACCCTGAGCAGGTCATGATTTCAGAACACAAAATAACAAAAATTATATACAGAAAAGGCTCTGCTTGCCCGTCTGCTTCTTCACCTCAGTACATGTTACAGTACAAAGAAGTGACTGTGTAAAACAGGAACAGTGACAAATGTGCACGTTTCATACCTCCAAACCCTGGTCTCATGCTGAAGTCATGGTCATCTATTCGCAGCAGCTGCTCTGACTTCGTCAGGGGAGATTTGGTGATGTCAGGGCTTCGTTTTAAGATTGGGCTACCAGGAGGAGAGAAGCACAGCTGTGAGCCCTGAGCAGTGCCTGCGAGAAGTATGCCCTCGTTTCATTTCATTACCCCTTAGAACATTCAGAACATTGACTCCTTAGACCATGACCGCGCGATTACTTGAAGTGTTTGGCAGCGTGACATTATATGGGGATTCCTGCACACAGCATACAGCTTAGGCACCTGCGGGAATTCTGGCACTGAGAAAATATTCATTTGGTGACTTTTTGTCTCTGCAAAATTATCTCTGCTTACAGCAGTTTGGAGACAGCCATTCAAATTGTGGGTTGCAGGAATAGTATGTGTGGATAAATGGGGAAATGGAAATGGGGTGGAAGGAGCAGTGGGGAGGCATTTCTGACATGTGATGGAGTGTGAGGCCAGGAATTAGGGAAACAATATATGAAATAAACTACTGGCTGTTACCCAGGAACAAAATGGAGACAGTCTGGGAACCAGGCCAGGAGGCAGGCCATCCCCTAACTTGGGATAAAATTATTAGCTCCTGTCCCAGATTTCTATGAAGGATAAAAAGAAGTATTTAAAGACCTGTGAGGTCTCTGAGCATTAAAGAGCCTGGGAGGCTCATTCCAGAAGCTGTTGGAGTTGCACTAAATGCTGGACAGAGGATGCCCTGCTCCACCTCCACATCCAAGGTGCAAACTGCTGTTTAGCACCCCAGTGCTCTTGGCTGGGATGGTGGTGGCAGCAGCTCCTGGGTTTCTCCCTTGTGTAGGCGAAGCCTTTGCTGGCCTCAGAGCTGCTTGGGTGGCAGGAGGGCTCAAATCAGGAGGAAAGATTTTGCTGATTCTCAATTTTAGAAAAGATAGAACACTCAGAGAGGCACTTGTCTACGTACAAGACAAGTAAGAAATAGATTAAAGGAAAACAGGTTGACAGAGAAACTTGATGAGGAATATGTTCCTGAGATAAAGCTTCTCCTAAATGAGACTGTTTAGCCGTGCTGTACTTCTCACAGATTCATGGGCAGTTGTTCCACAAGAAGCCAAAAATACACCCTCCTAACAGAGACCAGTAGAGTTATCAGTGACTTCTCTCTCAAACCCAGGGCTTTATCTATGAAACATCTTAGAAAGATACTTGGTCTCAATTCAATAACTTCTATGAGAGGTGAGTTGTCTACCTCCATCAGAGAGTTCTTCTAGTCATGAATTATCCCTCAAGCATTTTAAATGGTGGACCCTGCCTCTGCTTTAGATTTAATTCAGCCTCTGAAAGACCTGTGAGTATACTTTGGGAAAGGTTTATGCCTGTTTGAGATGGAGAAATGAAGTTAGCAGGCCGCTGATAGAGCCAACATTTGTGAGCAGGTTGGACTGTGCTCAGAAAGGTGCTTTCTCCCTGGCAGTGGCAAGGACAAGTGGTAGGATGGAGAGCCTGTGGAGGGGGCTTAGCCCTGCAAAATGGATTCTTGGAGGGAATGCACCTGCTCACACAGCATGAGCAACACACACAGCACATCAGCACCAAGTGAAGCCCAAAGGGATGTGGCAAATGGCCATAGCATCACACCTCACCTACGTGAGTGTCAGGCAACAGCACTTCCTCTGGGACCCGCTGGATCCCTCTAGTGGCATGACCTCTATCAAAAGACAATAGCATGTTCAAGTGGTGCCCCCTTTCCCTACCACAGTCTCAGCCCAGCCATGGGGTTGTGGCTGCCAGGGCTGGGCCAGCAGCAGCCTCCCAAGGGTTTTGCCTACCTGCCTTGCTTGTGCGCCTCACCGTGGGCTTCCCGTCTCTGCCGCTGTGGCCGGCTGCATGGAAACAACAGGGAAAGGGAGAGCTGAGACACATAGTCATGGGCAGGCAGGTGAGGGTGTCCGGAGGGAAACACAAGATCCCTGCAGCATTACCTTCTATCACAAGTGGGAAATGTTCCTTATCTGGCTTTTTTAACCTTTTCACCAGAGGCCAGTGTCAGACTGGGCATGGTGGAGGGTGGGGAAAGTGGGGATGCTGGAGGCTTGTGGCTGGGCAAAAGGAAGGAACTGATGACTTTTGTAAGGTGGGATGCCTCTGTTTTTGACTGCTTGGTAAAAGACTCAGGCAGGCAGCTCACCTCCCACCTCCTGAGCCTTGGCTGGCTTTGTCAGGGGCTTTGGGGAGAGGCCATGCTGCTCAAGGGCCTTTGCCAGCAGGGGCATTGCAACTACACACCAGCGGCAGCTGGGTATGTTCATGAGATGAAAATATTTCCAAAGTATTTCATGAGAAAAAAAAAGAAAAAATCTGTGAAAATATTTGTTTCTGATTTCATAATGTATCCCACCTTGCTGTCAAGAAAGGTTCTCTCAGGTCTTTGGCCAATATTTTATTTAATCATTAAAGGTAAGAATATTGCTTTTGGCAATGTAAGTGCTCGCTTGAGCATAAGTAACATATTAAACATTTAACATTTCTAACTCATCTTTAATTAAAACTGAAAAAAATTAGCTTCTCTCTGTAATAAACACTAACTCTAATCAACTCTACTAAAGAGGCTTTTTGCGCATTAGCATACATCTCAAATTCCTCTGTAGGGATTTACAGTGACAAAACTCCTTTTGCAGTAATGGATGTCACCATCTGAGCACCATCACCTTTGGTGAGCATTGGAGGAACCTCAGGCCTTGCGGGATAGTTCCTCCCTGGGCTGGAAACACTCTGAAAGCCAGTAGTATTGGAGGGAAGTTCATCTCCCTGGTGTCACAAAGAAGCAGACAGCCAGGCTAGTGGTGGGCATGCAGGGCTGTATCACTGACTCACCCTGAAGTGAAGCACTGGCTGAGTGGGATGGTGTTTTTCCAGAATCTGCTCTGTGCTTCCCAGGCTGGGAATAAGACCACAGGCAGACAACTCTTTGGGAGAGCCTTGGGCTACACAGCACCATTTTCATTACAAGGAGCAGCTTCATTGGCACTGTTTGGACCTGGGCATCACACAGCAAAACACTTGCAAATGCAAAATGCACTTTCTGGAGTCTTCTGCCTTGGGCTCCTGCTGCTATGTGTCACTGCTGCCTGTGTCTCGTCTGCTGGCTGTCAGGAAGTAATTTCTCATGTTTTGGGGATAAGCAGATTCTGGCAACAAGCTGACCGATTTACATGACTTTAAAGTGCCCTAGTAAACTCTTGGCTGCTCACGAGTAATGCTGATATTCAACCAGTGATGAAGCAGGCCATGTTCTTGCAATTTATAATTTTCATTTCCTTTGCAGAGCTTATCTAATACTTCATGATGGCCCTGGCTCTATCCTGCCTGTCAAGGGAGACTTCAAGGCATGGCCATCAAGGATTCATGGCCAAATCCTTAGCAGCCTCTGAGGTGGTTCTGTTTATTTCCTCCAGATGTTTCTCCACCATCTCCAAACTTAACTTTATTTCCTTGTCACAAACAAGGATAAAATGTCCACAGTACTCCAGCCACTGCAGGGTACTGTGTTTATTTGAGCTTTGGTTCAGGTACTTCACTTTTTTTTACCAGTCCCATTCCCCTTGTCATAGCCTTGAGGTGATGAGCCTTTCCCACCTTCCTGCCTCCTCCTGTGACAGCAAAACATTTTTACCAGTTACCCAGTTACTGCAATTTGAAGCCCCATTTCTTTCTATTCAATAGAGAGTTTTTCTGGTCTGGTTCCTGGGGACTGCTCTGCTGGCTGTGATCAATAACAGTTCCATCATGGGACCCCATTACTCTGCCTCTTTGGGCTGTGAATCAATGGAAAGCTGCTCTGGCGTCCCCTCACATGTCTGCTGTCCCTGGGTGTTTGTGGGAGACACTGACACTTGGGAGATTTGACCCAGATGTTGCTCACAGATTGCTCAGCACAACCGTTTGCCACCATGACCACATACCATGGCAGTCTTGCCCCTGCCTTTGCTGGGGTGACAGGCTGTCTTTGAAACTAAACAGCAACTCCTGAGGTAAAATATACTGAATAATGAACAACTTTTTTTTTTCCAGTGTCAATATTTATCTCCTAACAGTGCCAAAAGGCATTTCACATCTCATGAAGCTCACAGAGATGCTTTGTGAAAAAGCAACAGCTGGAGCAGAGTGGCATTTATTCACAGTGCTTTCTGAGCTAGAGTAACTCTCAGCCTGTTGGTGGCAGCTGGGGTGATACAAGCTCTTCAAAGTCATTGTTATACCCCAGATCTACCCACTACTTTGAGGGATCTTGAGGTGCCTCTGCCTCAAAGGCTGGGTCTTGCTGGGGCTGGGAGGCAGTGAGAGAACTGAAGCTTGGGATAGCTAGGGAAAAAAAATCATTAAACCCAGATTATGATCACTATTGCTGCAGACACAAGGCAAAGAGCAGTTATTCTTTTTACCTTTTAAAGCACGAGATTGCCTATGCTCTTATAGTCACTCCAACACAGCAAAAAAGGAGTGCAGGATTAGGGATAACAATGTCTGTTTTTCAGAAGAAACAGTCCAACTATGACACCTGACGGTCCCAGTGTGCCAAATGCCCAGCTTCACAGGTTGTGTGCCAGAGGATCATCAGGTCCACACTTGAAGTCTGCACCAGAAACCCCACAGTATTCTTCATCTTTGAAATAAGAGCTTCTGGAAGCAACCAAAACAAATGGGAGAGAAGTCCTTGCCCATTGTAGCATTTGGGTTTGTAATTACTTACACAGCACACATTTCCCACCTATAAATCATACTCTCTTTTCTCTATGGCAGGCAAACCACCTGCAGTAGACAATGACCTATTTTACACTATTAGCAGGATAATCTAATTATTATTTCAGAGCATTTAATCCTTCAGGAGTTAAATTAAGATACAGTTTCTGTTCTTCAGAAAAAAGAAAGAGCCAATGTATTTCCTTGAGAGAAAAGGGAAAGTTGCTGAAGCAATGCACCCAGATTTGTTGTCTGTCCTGGGTATAAGGGGTGATGTCCTTGAGGAGCAGTGCTGGTGGGTTCAACATAACACTAACATTAATTATTATCAGATTTCATTAAAATCTGGAACAGTCTGCTCTCTCCTTCCCTTTTAGTGTACTTAGGTCTACATGAGGATAGCAGATTAGATTCTGTCTCGGGAAATATTGTTGAGATGTGACTATGGCATAAACCTTGTCCCTTCATTTACCTGTGTCATCAGCAGTATTTTGGCAGGGTGTGGTAGTTGCAACTCAACCCAAACCTCCTACCCTGAATGGGGGTGTCTGCCACCCCAGAAAGCCTGGCAGACAGCAGTTGGGGCTGAAACTCCCAGGCAGCCCATTTCATAGAATCATAGAATCACAGAATCGATTGGGTTGGAAAAGACCTCCGAGATCATCGAGTCCAACCCTCGGTCCAACTCCAGTCCATTTACTAGATCATGGCACTCAGCACCATGTCCAAGCTGTGTTTAAAAATCTCCAGGGATGGTGAATCCACCACCTCTCTGGGCAGCCCATTCCAATGCCTGATTACTCTCTCTGGAAAGAATTTTTTTCTGATCTCCAACTTAAATTTCCCCTGGCAGAGCTTAAGCCCGTGCCCCCTTGTCCTATTGCTGAGTGCCTGGGAGAACAACCCCCACCTGGCTAGAACTTCCCTTCAGGTAGTTCTAGATAGTGATGAGGTCACCTCTGAGCCTCCTCTTCTCCAGGCTAAACGACCCCAGCTCCCTCAGCCTCTCCCCATAGGGCTGGTCCTTTCTGCTTATCTCATACTTGGGAGATACTTCCACACTTTTCTGGTGCAGAGACTGTGGAATCTCCATCACTATGCCCTGGGAAAACCACAAGCTTAATTTTTTCAGATATGAGCTCTGTAGCTCACTCTGTGCTACAGTGTAGCTGATCCACAGCCTCTCCTACCACTGACACAAGGCAACAGGGGGTGTGGAGCTTACTGAGCCAGTTTTCAGCAGGACTTTTAATTGGGAAGTAATGAAAGTGATGAAAACTCTCTCCACCCTTCCAGCTGTGCCATGGTGCTGAGGTCTGGGCTCCCCATCCATGGGTGGACAGGGGTGGATGGCTTGTGCAGTGCCTCCCATCCTGCACCTGCTGTGCTGCACAGCCCTTGTGCTATGCTGGGCAGCGGAATGCCAGGATCCATGTTCTCCTGGGTCTTCCCATCAATTTATGTCTGGGCAAGGCAGGAGAGGGCAGTGGAGGCAGCACAAGTCCCTGCAGGAGACAAAGTCTTGTCAGGGAGAACCTGGGATTGGCGAAGTTGTACTGGTACTAATAAGAGATGTGAGAAGTTTAAATGTCTTATTAAATACCCATACCTATACATTTGTCTAGGCTGTGTTTCTCCCTCTGTTTTATGACCAGTTAGCGACATGGATTCATACAACATCAACATCATGTTAAGGGCAGACACCAGGTGGGAGATGCCTTGACTTCACAAATTAATTGGGAAAACCTTCCCTGCAAGCAGAAGATGCACTTGGACAGGTGGTGCAGCAGGTCCAGGTGAAGAATGAGAAGTAGCTCAGAGCTCAGAGAAGTATTTTGCAGGTGGAGGAAAAGTGAGGAAGCTAAATGGGAAAAAAACCCCCACCATCTAGCACTTGAGGGAGAAGGGCAAACTTGCAAAGGGAGGAAGCTGCTTTTACCCAGCAACATGCACTGCATCAGATATGATCCCTTGTGTTACATATGAATACCCAGGGATAATGTAAGACAGAAATCCACTAATTTCTACTCAAATTAAGATACTTACAAAATTGGGAGCTGTAAACAAGGCTCTAAGAACTGAGGAAATTTATCACAAAATGTATTTTATTTTGACATTTGTCAAGCCCTTGTTTGTTTTTAACTATGTTGGGTCATACGTCCTTATAATTAGTAGGTCTAAAGATGGTGAGGAAAGATGACCTATTTCTATTGCAGGTTGTTAAATTTATGAAAAGGAATTGGAAAATAGCACTATTTTTGATGTTTGCATCACAAAGTCTGAGATGGGATTTGGAGCTCTTCTACCATCTTTTTGAGCGATATGGAAAATTCAAGGAGAACCCCATTTTAATCCCCGTTTTATTACTTGAATATAGGTCAGCCTCAGAAAACAAAATATGCAGAGGTAGGAGACATACACACCCTTTAAATTTTGTACTTCTTTTGGAAATAAACATTGGAAAAAGAAAAAAAAAAGCAACAAACCTACATACTGATTGACAGAATGTCATGCCACCTGAGGTCTTGGCAGAGTATCTGATGTTGTAAAAATGGAAGTGCCCCTATATGGAAAGAATTGCATCTGGTGGGTGGGTGTTTGTTGGGGTTTTGTGTTATGTAAGTTGAAAGAAAGGGTTGGCAGAAGCAGAAGGAGAGTGAGGTTGATCCTGCCAGCCGAGGAGGAGGCAGGCATGGTGCCAGGGCTCAGTTAAGTGAAAAAGGGAAATGGATGAAGGGAAAGGGAGAACAAATGGGGAAATACAGAACATGCTGAAAGGTTTCATGTGTGCCCCAGTCTTCGAAGAAAAGTTGACTTGTAAACAGATATCAGCACAGTGCAGATCAGGGAAGGAAGTTGGAGTTTTGACATTTGGAAATACATTGTGGCAAACTCCAGTGATCCATTTGTTTGCCCCTCCCCATGGGAATAATGAGATTATAAAGATCACTCAATATGAATCTTTGCAATAATTGACGTCAATCCAGTCTAACGTCCTGTCTGACAGTGTAACTGGCTGCCTTAGTGTAAGCAGGACAAAAAGTAGATTTGAGTGAGATTTTTAATATTCATTACTAAACAGGGTAAATATGGTAGAGATGAAACTGTGACTTTGAACCTGGTTGAAAGACCACAGTTAAAGAAACTGCCATTTGTTGTTGAGAGACATTAAATAACATCTCACTGATCTGCCAGTCAATATTTTCAATAATAACGCACTCAACAAGACTATAAAACTCATCCATGATGGCATGCTTGAAAGAGAAACAGACATTTGAACATCTAGGAATTCAGAACTCAAAGCAGCCTCAGCATGTTGGGGATGACGTTAAGATGAATTTCAGTAAAAAAAAGAATACAAAGAACTGCACGGAATACAGAGAAATAATTGTAAAACTGATGAATGGGGAATAACTAGCTAAAAAATATAGAATTGTAACAGCTTTGCTGTTGGGACAAGGTTAAGAAATATTCGTATTGTCACAGGACCAGAGATAGATTTGAAGCAAATGACCTGAACAGTAACAAGTCATGAGGCTTTCACCCAGAAGAAAGCCAAGTAAGAAACTGTTGAACCAGCATTTAAATTGTCTTTGGAGTCACAGGAGAGGAAGTTGACAGCTTTTCAGTTCCTTGGAACTCTGAGAAGCTACAGACTGTTCCACTGGACAAATTAGCTACAAAGATAATAAACAACACCAGTAGTAGACACCAGATAAATATAGTTTATATAGAATAAGAGCAAGAGACAGGTTGATTTTCCTTGAAGGATGTTATGCATTATAGAACCATAGAATCACTAAGATTGAAAAAGACCTTTAAAATGAAGTTCTATTGTGAAGTAGCACCACCACTACATTCACCATTAAACCATGTCCTCAAGTGCATATCCACACATTTTTTAACACTTCCAGGGATGTTGATCCACCACTTCCCTGGGCAGCCTGTTCCAATACTTTATAGCCCTTTCTGTGAGGTTTTTTTTCATAGTACTTAATCTAAACCTTTCCTGGAACAACTTGAGGCCATTTCCTCTTGTCCTGTCACTTTTTAGCTGAGAGAAGAGACTGACACCACCTCACTACAACCTGCCTTCAGGTAGTTGTAGTAAATAAGATAGCCTTCTCTAAAAAGTTAAAGACCTTTTAGACAAGGGTGAACAGGATGATACACTGTACCTCAAATTCCAAAAGAGTATTGGCAGGTCCTTCTTGTAAAGCTCTTCATATGTGAAGGGTTACAAAACAAGAAACAGAGGAATAATGGAGAGTTTTCACTGTAACTAAGTTCTTCATTATAATCCTATGAAACCTATGATAGGATCACTGTTGTGATAGCTTTATAAATTATTTCAGATTAATAATTACTGTAAACAGTATTTACTGAGGATATGTAACTGTTCAAGGTAGTTAAGATCAGAACTATGGGTGGAGAATTGTGGCAGAATCTCATGATGCCAAGTGACTTCAAAAAATTCAGTGTAAATTCAGAAAAGTACACCTTGTTTTCTACCTTTTATTTTAATTTTTTTCCACTTCACTTTCAGAAACATTGTGAAGATGGTGATGGCCTCCAAATCAACTGTTGCTGCTGAGGAAGGAGGTCTCAGTATCATTGTGGTATTTCTTGGCAAACAGCAGTTTAATGCTGCACAGCTCAAGAAGAGAAACAGGAGGTTTAGGCACTATTGGGAATGGAGGAGCAAACCAAATGGAAAGCATTTCAATGCTGTTAGTAACACCCAGACATGTCCACATCTCACATATCCAATACCCATGGCTGATAAAAACAGCAGAGCAAGACAAGAGAGCTTGGAGATGGGGAGTATTTCCAGGCAGCCTGAGCAGGGCTCTCTGAGTGGAGAAGGAAACCACGGCCAAGTGATACAGTGCAAGGATTATATGCTGATTTTATGTCATCAGAAGGTGAACAGGAATCTGTTGCTCAAGGCTTCCCACAACACATGCCAAGGAGAAGAAATTTGAAAGGAAGTACACAAACACAGGGTGTTTTCATTCACTCTCACCAAAAGCTGAGTGCTAAAAACACAAGCAAATCTGGAAGATGACTGAGCATTTTTTAGAAGAAAGACTGTCACCATTTCATTTATGAACCCAACCATGGAATGCTAAAATCAATTTATATGCATAGGCACTCAGGAGGAAGGAAACTACCTTACATCTTTGGGTTGCTTTAGTTTTGCTTTTGCTTTTGGTTTTATTTCTTTTTTCTTTTTGTTTTGTTTTGTTTTCTGTACTGCATACAGGATTTTAAAGCCTGTTAAGTCTCCTCACAGCAGCTCATAAAACACATTGCAATAATGGTGGACAAGAAGACAAGGTGAAAGCAAGTTACATGATGGCAACACTTACAGGAGATTTTATCATTAGTGTCCCAGTATGATTCCAATAGTACTTGGGTATATGGGCACAGCTTCAAAAGTACCAGAAGAGACTATGTACTGCCATGAAATCCCTGAATTGTGAAGCATAGTTCCAAAGTAAGTTCTAGAAGGGATGAAAGGAAGGTAGTGATAATGATGAAAATAGAAAATATAATTTTCAAAGCATCATCATTTGCAATGGTAAGCAGAGAGAGGACACTTTTGGCTGGGCCAAGAAAAGTTGTTGTGCGGGATTGAAGTTACTTGAAAGAACAGCTGGAGTGGAAAGGCAAAAGAGAAATAGCAAAGCAATAATGAAAAATAAGTTAATGTGTAACAGGATAAAGAAGAGAAACACTGTTGGACAGAAGAAAAAGATTTGAAGGAAGCCACAAAATAATGTGAAGTTAAAAGCAATAGGACAAAACTTGGTAGAGATGTATGACAAGAGCAAGAGATGTGGCTAGGAGCAAATAAATGAGGCAGGTGATGTGGGGGACAATAAAAGAGAAACATCTAAATGGAAAAGAAGAGAAACTTTGAATGAGGAAAGGAAATGAAGTGAAGGAGATGATGGTAAAAGGAGGAAAGGGAAAGACGAGTTACCAAGAGATGGAGATACCAGTTGCATTGGCCTGAAGTGCACAGTGGGCCTCTTATTGCTCTCCTGAGTCTCAGCACTGCTGGAACAAATGATGTCCAGCCACAACACAAACTGCTGATATTAAAAAACAGTGTCTTGAGAGCCACAGGTGGCTGGTGCTCACTGAATCTGGCTCACTACTGATAACCTACCTCCATAGGCAATGCTTTCAACAGGCATTTTACAGGCTTACTGTGCACTCCCAAGATCTGATTTTGCATTAGTAAGATTTTTTCATGCAAGTGAATGCTATCAGGATCAGTCCTAAAGATACAACAGGAAACTCTAAGATAAGAGAATAGCATAAGGATTCCTGGGAGGTAAAGGAAGAAATCTTGTTAGAAATGAACTTATAAGGCCAGAGAAAGCATTAGGAGGGCAAAAAGATGGGAGTTGCCTTATGTGTAAGGGACACCCTCAGTGCAGGTACCAGGAGAGCCACCTGTGATGTACAGATCACAGAGCTCACACCCAGTGTGGGCAGGGCACAGAGGAGCTGACAATGGGTAAGTCCAACCCATATTCAAGAAAAGCAAGGGAAAGTAACTTAATTGTGGCAAATGTTCATTATTGTGCAGGGTGGCTCCTATCACTTAGGAAGAGTGTCACTAATTGTAACAATATCTGAAAACTTCATAAAGATCTTTAATGGTGAGAGAGACACTGTGATAACAGGCTCAAGGCTTATTGTAGAGGATGTCATTCAAGTGCTATAAAAGATAGCTCTTACTGACAGAAACTTGGACAGGGCACTCTAAAGGAGCAGAAAATGAGTTATTATTTGGAGACTAGAGTGAGGCAAAATCGTTATAACACAGCCAAGGAGTGGTAGGGACATGACTGAAAATATGAAGTGAGTGTCTTCGCCAAGATTAAACAAACATGATCTGTAGATCTTGTACAGTGAAATCTCTTCTGCTGAGAGCTGTTTGTCTGAAAGGTGGTTTTAATGCTGCACAGGGAGATTTTAGTGTTAAAAGATTTTTTTTCCCCAGTAGTTAGTTTCTGGCAGAACAATGTGGCTCAGCTCCAGGCCAGTTCTTTTCCTATCGCTCATCCTCTCTAGCAGATTCTGCAAGTCTAATTAGCAACACAGGCTTTGGCCCTTTTGTTGGCACAACGATGTTGTGACTTTTAGTGAGCCTTTGCATCATCCTAGTGACCCCCCTGCAGCCTGGTGGCTTTCCAAGAGCCTGAGCAGTTGGGAAAACAGCAGACAGCCTTTTTGCCAGTGTTCCGGATCTCAGCTCCTTCCTGCAGGAGTTTTGGCACTTTGGATTTAACAGGAGTGAAAAACCTTGCAAACCTCACAGGACTTGCACATGGCTGGCTGCAAACTGTGAGCAGGTCTGCAAGGTGAGAAAGCTTTTATTTTTATATTGCTGCTCTTTGAAGTGAAATTCCTTTGAGGTGATTTGTCCTGGAGATTAGCAAAAATAAGTAGTTGAGTCCTTGACTGGCACACTGACTTTTACAGTGAATTATAGCGTTGGAGGGCTCTGTAGTAAGTCCCATGCAATAAAGCTTTACTGTGCTGCTTTCACTGTGACTTTGAACTAGACTGATTTGCCATTTTCTTTTCACACTCCGCCTGTGTCCCAAAGCCTCAGCAGCTTCATTTTAGGAATTATTAGGGACCTTTTTCAAAATTGTTGTCATACAAACTCAGTCCCCATAAGAACTCTCATGGGGAAAACCATACCTGTCTGCTCACCCATCTTGAAGGCTGTTGTGTCTCATGCTAGAATGGCTGCCTTGGGGTACCTGCAGCGCTCATAATTGTGACAGAGAAGGTGTCTGACCCTGTGGGGCCTCATTTATCCCATTCACCATATTAGCAAGAATGCAAAGACAAAGTGAACGTGGGCTCAGATGGATTTGAGCGGGTAAAAAGACAAGCCCTGGGGCTGGAAACTGCAGATCCAATTGTGAGTTTTAATTTGACAGCGGAATTTAGAGCAAGTGTATTTGGAAGAAACTAACATAGAATCCAAAGAAACAAGCTGAAAACCTATGTATGCCTTCTATCAGCTGCACCATGAGAATCAGGAGCAAAGCTGGATGTGTCTGCCAGGGACAGCAGGATGCTGGCATCACACCCAATGTGGCAGGTCTCTACAGCAGGTGCCTATGCCACCTGCCAACACCAGTGGCTGGCGCTGAGCCCTGGCAGTGGGGCAAACGGATGCTCTTGTGCCCCTTCTGGAGGCCCTTCTGGAGGGATGGGTGCAAATCAAGCCATCCTGAGCATCCTGTGGTGGTGTGGAGCAAGCATTTTCCACTTCAAATAGTTTCCCCCATCAATCCCCACTGAGGCCTGTGGCTCTCTTCAGAAGGTAAAGGCTGCAGTGAAGGAATGGATTTCCATCCAGGTTCTTACCACGAGCCTTATGGAGCAAGAGATAGCAGTGTTCTGAGAGGAGTAACAAGGTCAATTATTTCAACTTCTACTGCATAATGGCTATTCAGGGCTGAGTGTTGAAGGGAGGAGAAACAGAGTCAAAACCAAAATATTCAGGAGCAAGGTTCTTGATGTTACATAGCATCCTCCTTTGCTGTGTTTCGAATCCAGAATTTAACTCTATAAATTAGGGGTTTGGTGTGTGATTCATACACAAATATTCAAACATTCATATTCGTACATTCCAACAGCATTTTGTTGTTCGTGCTTAGCAGGAAATTAGATGGCTGACCATTATCATCCTTTTTTTATCCTACAAATTATAAGGCTGTTGCAACCATGGGTCTCTTACAACCTGTCCCATCACAGGGCAAAGTAAGCACTGTCCTGAGCACCACACCACTGATAGACAGTTACCACCACAGGCCAGCTTTGCTCCTCTCTCCCCATCAGGCCTTCTCAACATCACTAGTGCTTTACTGAGGAAGAAATAGGCCAGAAATTACCTCCCAGGCCTGCGTGGGCACGATGGGAGGGCAGTGGAGCCAGATTCCTAGAACCACAACAACTCAGGGCTTTCTAATAGCCTTACTCTGGCACAATTACACCTTATATACAAAGTAGGGTGAAGAGACAGTTCTACAATAAATGAGTAGGTATTTCTTTTCCATTTTTAACACTTTTGCTGCTGTGATTTGTTGCATTGCCACTTCATTGCACTGACACTCTTAAGTATGTAGTGCAGTGGGAGTGTTCATTAGAGATGCTAAACAAGAACATGGCTGTGTGTGCATATTTCTCTTGGCTGGATGTTTTACAGCTTAAATGGTGGCACCTTGCTGCTCATCCCTTTATTTTGCTACAGCCAACATATGACCTCTGCTGCCACTGTCATGAAGGCTCAAAGAAAGCAGGGCCTTTGTGGCTGTCTCACATCCATACTGTCTCTGGAAATGCATGCCCTGGGTGCTGGTGATGAACAGACCCACAGCATTCATTTTGCCAGTTACACCTCCACGAAGGTGACGTCACTGCTGAAGACACTTCCTATGTATAAAATGGTTCATGGCCCCCCAGGTGCCAACCAGGACACTGCAGTCACTCTGTAACACAGCTCTCACTTGCTACAAGGGGCTGCAGGAAAATGAAAGGGCATGGGACTTTCCATCTCTTCCATCTTTCACTCACTTTCTCTGAAGGCTAACAGGAATGCTTTGAATTCCTCAGGACTGTGATATTCCTGCATTTCCATCCCTATACAATTTATGATATTGATGGTGATATAGAGTCATTACAGAACAGACATTATAGCAAAGCAGAAACAACATAGTTTCAGTCTGTCACAAGCAGAAGTACACAGCATTTGAACAGAAAGATTCACGTGTGAATCATGATAAACTGTCAGTTGTATTCTTACAACAAAAAATATTTTTACTCCAGGTGTACTTTGTTGTGTGCCTGAGTATAAAAATCCTCATACAAAATTCCAAATATTCCCCAAATAGAATATAAGTAATCAGAATACTCAGCTGTAGTAAAAAAACCTTCCTCAAATCAAAATCTCCTAAAATGGCTGTCTACAAGATAGTGGGAGCAAAATAACATGGTCTTCTTGTGAGAGAGACAGAGAAAGAAACAGAAGAATAGACAACATTTTAAATAATTTTAATATCTTAATTCAGTAACTGAATGCTCTTTCTGTATACTCTGATAACTGACCACAGCCTTGAAGTTGCTGAGACTTTTATTTTTTCCTCTCAAACGGTCTATAAAACAAATGACATGAAAACAATAAAATAAATTCAGAATGTTTTATTCTGAGATCTCAAACCAATCTAATCTCCAGTGAATGCAACAATTCTCATGGATCTAAATTTAGTCTTCAGTTTCATATAAATACTCTACCACATTTTAATCATCATAAATATAAATGCATCTTTTTTTGCACCCTTTCAAACTTTAAGATACCTCACAAACCCATTTTTTGAAAGGACTACTGATTTTCACTGTAGAAAATGCATTAAAACTTATTCATTGGTAAAAGGAACAACAGAAAATATTTTTGCCTGAGAGATCACGATCTACAAATGGAAGCTCTAATTAACTGTTAGTCATTTTATCATCACCCAAAATATTACATTTGTCCAAACTGAAGCTATTTGAATGTAAAAAATTAAGACTCACCTGCCTTTTTTGTATACCTCATGTATTTCTTTTCCTTGACGGTGGGTTCTGCATTCAGTGGATAAAATCCATCCCCACAACAGGAGAAAGATGCTAAAATGCATTTTTTGGACAGTCAACATGTTACCTGAAGGTCCTGTATCCAGAAATAGCCCATACAAGAAGAAGAAAAGCTAAATGTAGATCCTTTTCCTCTTTTTAAGACATTATCGGTCTGATTGTTATTGGAAGGATGTTTACTCATACAAAAAATCATCCTGCAGTATTTAATCTGGACAGTGGGGAAAGCAATTTCCACTAAACCTATAAATCCCTCTACGTCAGATGGCAGGGATTTTCTAGCAGTGTTGAATTCACGTATTCTCAGAGAACAATGATTTTTCATCCAAACAGGCTATTTTATTAATTGGTTTAAATTGAACCCTATTCAAATACCTGTGACATATATAAATTTCTGGCTTTTTAAGCAAAGTAGTGCAGTTAGTCAGGCAGGTGTCATTACTTGTTCTTCAATCACCAAACTTATCTGTGTAGCAGTAATGTCTTTTACAAGCATTTTTCAGTTGAAAAATGTTAATAAACCTGTATCAGTTTCCAGCAAAACTTAATTTTATTTAGCTCTACAAACAGCTTTTAGATGTATGTATTTTCCTACATTACTTTAATATACAGTGGTCCTGTGGCTGGAATAGTTGGTGTTTTCAGGACTTGTGTTCTGCTGGGCACTGTCTCTGGAAAGTATCCCAGTGTGCAGAGGAGTGGGAGAGAACAGCATGGGGAGATAGAACGGGGCTGTTTGGAGGGATTCTGCCAAAACAGAGCAGCAAACACCCACCAGAGCTGCAGGAGAGCTGAGGGGCCTGGTGTGCCAGGTCTCACGTGGCTGTCAAGATCCTCATTGGCAGTAAAGATAATAAAAGAACACGGGCAAAAATACGTGATTGAGCCAGACACATTGCTCATCAGGTTGGAGCTCACCTCCTCCCTGCATAACCCACAGCTCTGTGTTTACCCTCCTTCTCCTCTGTGCCTTCCCTCAAGGCCTTGCAGCTCTGGTCCTACTTGTGCCTTATCATGGAGACCTTGCCCCATGCTCTGCTGACACCACCAGCCTTGCCCCATCCCTTTGACAACAAGGCTCTTCTTTCTCTGTCTGTTATGCAAGGCTTTCGCTTTCAGAGCAGTTTGTCAGGTCACACATCTCTTTCTAAAATTTCTGGGGAGCAAATCTCTACCTGGTCTAAGGTGCTGTGGCTTTATTGACTTCAGTGAGCATTTACACTGCCCTGGGATCTACAGAAATAACAAAAGCAAAGTCACTAAAATTTCATTCAATCAACCAAGATTCAATTTCATGATTTGCTGGGGTACACAAAGTCACACAGGCTTCAAGAGATGGGCAATCACTCACTGACAGTTTGTTGCAAAGATTAATCGATGCTGCTGTTCAAAGAAGTTGTACCCATCTTATCTTTGAGAATTACCTGCATTCCATTTCCACTGATTCAAGTAACCTTCTCAAGGAGAATAAAAAGTACCTTAATAATTGTTCTGTTCACTGTGGTGATATTAGATATACTCTTCTCAATCTCTGTAATCATCTATATGAAGTTTTATGATGTCTTTCATCAAACTCTCTGAATTACATTTTTGTTGTTTCATTCAGATATTTAAAAGATACTTTCTTATGCACCAGGGATTGATAAGCAATGGATAACTATGAATTCACTCAGCTGCACTAGAACAACTGGAGCTCCCTTAGTACACATAAGAGGAGAAAAACATTTGTCCTCTCACTAACAGAGGAAATTTGCTAAAGCAATATATCAAGAAAGCAAAAAAATGTGTTCAATTTCCCTTTTTTTGGATTGTTGCTCATAGAAAAAGTTAAAATATAAGCAATTCATAGGGAAATCCTGGAACAGATCATTAGACAACTTCTAAACTCCTGAAAGAAAATGACTAGATGAAGATGGGCTCATGAAGTATAAACATGTTGAACAAACCTGTTTCCCTGACAGGCCAACAGGCTGCAGGTCTTGGGGGAAAGGAGTAGATTTAAATAAGCTTTCAACACCATCTCACACAACATTCTCATAAGCAAGACAGGGAAGCATGGTCTTGGTGAAGTCTTTGTAGGTCTGATGCAAAACGTTGCCAGCTTTAGTTCAGTTTATCTTCTATACCTCAAGAGCACTTATCCATGACTCACTGCTGAAGTGCCAGAAGGTAACCTGTTTCAGATGACCTGCAAGGAAGCTGTGAACCACCTGGGTGTGCAATCCCAAGTGAAGGTTTGAAAGGCTAAAAATGGCACAGTATACATCTTCAGGTATGTAAAGTCACTTCAAAGAGAAAAACACTCCACCCCAAATGCCCATGGTACACAGAACAAAAGTAACTGGTAGATTGATAAGGGATTCAATTAGGTACCAGGACTATTTTCTGACAATAAAGACAGGGAAGCATTACAGTAGAATACATGGGAAGAGTTTACAATTGCCATCACTAGAAATAATCAAGACGTGTAGCGGATCTTACCTTAGGACCAAAGGTTAGACTACATCACTTTTCAAGGTGACCTTTGGTGCTATTTCTTTCTTGTTTCCCACAGGAAAAATTGCGGAAAGTTGACATATCAGAATTAGAAAAAAGTGACAATTCAAATATACATGAAGAACGAAAGAGAGGGATATGTGCCTTATATAAGAAAAATAAAACAGAAAAAATGAGAAAACAAGTTTTTAATGTTCACCCTCAAATTTTGCTTAATCTTGAGATTGAGTAGATGGAGAGTTAATTTTGCCTGCTTTCTCCATGAGAAGAACTAGAGATTAAAGATATAAAACTATTTTAATTCAGGAAATAGAAACACTTTGGATACTAAATATGAAAAGAATTAATAATTTTCAGTGAACAGTATTTTCAACAAGTTGATCTGTTTTTAAGGTTTGTGGGCTAGCTGTGAGCTGACTGCAATCTCCTCAAAAGACTTTATTATTTGTCTTATCACCTTGTGTATTTGGGGGATTTGTGTCAAAATATTTTCATTTTGAATTATTATCAGTTTTATTTGGTTTGGTAATCCCCTGGCATTTTTTTCTATTCACCCATCAAATGAGTGTTCGTGAAGGTAAAATTTAACACACACTCCACTTTGCAGGTAGTCAGCTAGTAATAACCTAAGTACTAACTTTCCACCCACATCTGACATTCACTAGATCTCAGGGCAAATTTTAAAACTGAAAAGCTACAATATTGTTGACATTCCTAGCTTACCCTTGCCTTTCCTAATTTAACATCAATTCTATGGATAAGAGATAACCATCCAAGCACAAAATGATTGCAACAAATCCCTCACAGACAGATAGCTCTGATCCAGGAAGAGATCAAGAGGTGGGGATGGACTGTACACATGAAGTCAACTGAGCAATGCTGAGTTTTGCAGTAGAAAAGGACAGCTATTTCTGTTTTACAGCTGAAGCCATCTTTCCTTGAAGGTTTTTGTGCTTGAAGTCAGATACCAGGTTTATTTGGGTTAGAACAGGAGCTGAATGCAAATGATAATCCACCAGGAAAAAAAGTCATCTCAGGCAGTTGAAACAAATGATACTGAACAGGAAAGGCAAAAAAAAATCCTTGAGCAAGTTGAAATGAGTAAGATTTGAATCCTTTGTGCTGGAGGGCAGTCTCCAGCAGCTGCCCTGCTATATAGCAGCTTGATTGCTCCCCAGGGATGTTGCTCCCCATCTCCTGCTCAGCTCAGCTCAGCTCAGCTCAGGGCCTGCTCAACCCCTGCCAGCTGGTGCTGTTTTCCCTGCTCCAGGACTTTATCACTTTGATCACTGTGTTCCTCAGAGAAGTTCAGTGGGACCTTGGGCTTTTAAGCGTAGTCACTGAGGCCATAAAAATGCAGGTTTCCCAGACTTCTTGGGACTCAAATCCCGGATTTTCTGGATTTTCATTAACAAAGGATGCTAAGACATGTCACAGAAGTAAACATTTCATTCCATTTGGCCCAAATATATAATTATAAATTATTAAATAAACAAGTTTTGTGACAACTGAAGATATACTTTCTCCATTTGATCCCAGAAAACTATTTGTCCGATTCTATTTATAACTCATCTATCTCCAAAATGAGAAAACGTAGTCAGGAGAACAAATTGAGACTTGTTTTTTTTCTTTCTGGCCTTTGAGACAACATTGTACTGAGATGCTGAACTTGTCAGGGGTAGAAATGCAGTCTGGAGAACTGTCACACAGGCATCCAGCTACTGTAGAACGTGGAGGACTTTCAGTGCCCAAGAGGGCAAAGCACAGTGCAGAGTAAGTGCCTGCCACAACAATAACTCCAGTCAAATCATGAACCAGACCTTCTGTTGTTTAACTAACTACCCAAAGCTTCAAACAGTGCAGAAATACACAGCATACACCGTGTAAATACCCCTGGAACTACAGCAGGCACACATACAAGAGCCCATAACATTTATATTTCCTAACCTCTTCCTAGCAGGTGTCTGCCTTTATCTAAAAGCTTTTGATGCAAACAAGGATGCACGTGTATTTCTGCTGTGATTTATGTTGGCAGGAGCTGGAGGAGCACAAGGGTACCTGTGTAATAGACAAGACACTGCTGTCTCCAGGGCACAACGGGCAGAGCATAGTTTTTTACTTCTTTAGTGCCTTCAATCATGGATGTTGTCAGAGACTTTAAAAATCAGGCTTAATATGAAGTTAGTGGTGTTTCTGCATCCATTACTTGTATGCCTTTTTAAGACCTGTACTTCTATTGTTTAGGATGCTCACAGAAGATCCATGCTAGCTCTGTCTAAGGTGAAATATGTCAGCTGGATCCTTCCTGTTTCTTGGATTATAGGACCATATCCAAGGAGGATGTTAGTACAGATGAGCAATAGAATTTAAATAATCTGGGGATAAGTGGGAATCCACTGAGTTTCACTATAGTGGTGTCAGCAAAGCTGGTGACTATTCATGGTACTTGTAGCTCTGCTCTTTGTATTAATCAAAATCAGACTCTCCAGAAAGCTGATAGGATGAGAGAAGTGTGAATATATGTATTTACTCTGAAATGATTAAAACTGAAAAAGCCAACACTGAAAGGGAAACAAGTTATTTCCTCTGCAGGCACAAGAGACAAATACATCCTTTTCCAGTCTGTAACTCATTGTGCTGTGATTGTGGAGAGCAGAGACCAGGAGCTACCAGCCTGAGTGGGGCAGGGGAAGTGTCCAAACAGGAAGATTTTCATTTCCAGTTTTAAACATCAGTGTATGATCTGGCATAAGTGTGCACCAAGACGGGAATCACGTCACTGTACTGGCCAAGGTTTTCACCACAAATAGCTTTTGGACTTTGTTATCACATTTGTTTTTATGTCCCTGCTCCTTTCAGATCTGCCTTGCAGACCTTGCTTATAATATCACAACAGAACAGGATCACATGGTTTTTGTGGCAAACCTCGGAACTTCTGCAAGTAGTGAAGAGAACATCAGTGGACCTCAAGAAATCGTAAACACTAATGAATAATTCGATTTTCATGCAATTTGAATGACAGGGAGGAGAGAAGTGCCAATGAACCCATGACCCCAAGCCTTCTTATCACAGAATAAAAATCAGATAGAGGCAAGGCAGTGTACATGGGCCTCTAAGCCGCTATAAATCCCTAAATGGATTGTGTGCTGCATGAAAGGAAAGCGAAATAGGCCAAGCCTGCACTGGGCAGAAACCTGAATGGCTCCAGCAAACAATGTGCCTGAGTGAAATGCACTGCTTCAGGACTAATGCATTCAGCTGCTGTTCTTCACTGCCAAAATGAATAACAATGCTACAGTACCCCAGCAACGCACGTCTTTAATACCACTCTGGTTTCATTAGACCTCTTACCTCAGGGGTGGTTTTGTCCACCAAATGCGTCTTTTCTCCTCATGTGGTGTGTCATTGTTGCCTGTGGAGACATATTTGAGCTTGCAAGTGTCTCTCCGTGGCCTTGCACTCCATCTGAGAGATTATGTGTGTTGCTTGCTGAGCTGTGTCCTTTTGTTTCAGCCCCTCTGCAGTTTCCCGGAGCTGCACTCACTGAAGCAGGAGGCTTTGTGTGTGTTTGGTTGGGGGGCACCTGACGTTTCTGCATGGAGGTTCTGCTGCTGAAACTCAGGAAAAGATACCCCCAAAAATTAAAAGAAAAATTAAAAATAAAAATACAGTTTTAGAAGTATACTTTGCTGTTAGCAGTTTAACAGGGCTGAAATAAAATAGTGCAATCTGGTGGAAAGTATTTGTGTCTGCTACTGGCAGATTATACTAGAGAAGGCAGACATGGGATGCTACAGGTGTCAAGGATTTCCCTGATGACCCCCAGTATGTCTAATGCCTACAGCACACTCATTTATCAGGAGGGACTGCTCCCTTAAAGGCATCTCTGTTGGAAGATTCAGAACTAAAAGATATGAAAGCATTTAGCCTGGATTGAAATTATGCTGTGGACATTCTGGCTGGGGACTAATTTCACCCTGCCTACCAGATTCTGGTCCTTAGCCCTCCTATCCAGCCCATGCCATTCTACTTTTTTGCAATAGATACATTTCTTACCCATACAACCCTAGCTGAAAAGGGTTTCCCTGTTTCTCACATTCTGTCTGCATCACCCTATGGGGAATTTCATCAGTAATATCCTAAGGGGTTCTGCCTGTCCACCAAAAAGTAGTTCAAAATGCTTTTCAAAAGACAGCAACAAAACGGAAGGAAAAGGAACACTGACATTCCAACAGGGCCATCTCAAGGCAAATGCTAACACAGGTATGAATAACAGCTACAGAACTGTCAACAGCAATTCAGAGAAGGCAGTAGTGCTTAATAAGGGAGTTGTTCTGCCAATATTCAGAGGGGATTAAAGGAACAACTGGACTAATTACAGCCCTCAGCCTGACAAAATATTGGAAAGGCTGATATGACACTCAATAAATGAAGAGTTAGAGGGTAATTTGATTAATGTCAATTAGCATGGCTTTAAAGAAAAATAGATCTTTTCAAGTTAATCCTTTTTTGATTAATTTAAAATGTGCTTGCTGGGGGAAATGAAGCAATGTGATGTGCTTCTCTAAGGCATTTAATGTTCCAGCACATGGCCTTTTTATTAAGGAACTGCAACAATACAGCATCAAGATCAAATAAGGAAAATATTTTAAAACTAGATAAAACCCCCATGCTGAATATGACTGTAAATGGCAAATCTTCATCAGGTAATGCAATTATCTCCCCAAAGAGACTGGTTCCTTATCCTGCACTGTTCTTGACAATAAGCAAGAATAAAACACAGACCCCTTCCTAAACAAGCAGACAGTGGCACAAAGCAGACCAGAAAACTGAAGAATCACTGACAAGGAGCAAACAGAGTATCACAGGGGAAAGCCCAGAAACAACAAAATTGTCCACTTTGTAGATACAAGACTGTATCTAACAGTCAAGAATGTGACTAATAATTTTAGGATCAAAAGGAGAAATGCTGGACATCAATGGAGATTTTTCTTGGAAAACCAGTTGACCAGAAAAAAAAGCCCAAGATTTGCTTACTTGCTCATTTTAAAAAAAAGAGAAACATTGTAAGAGTATGAAGGTTATATTGTTTCTGTATGTGATAATTCAAACTGACTGAATCTTGAAAGTGGGAATTCTCTATCCATCAAGCTAAAGATTTTTTGAAATGCCCTTATTAAATATGTTATAACATCTAGTGGCTGGAAGACTACAGAAGACAAATTCGAAATAGGTTTTTTTTTTAAACAGTAACAATGAAGTTTGTTTCACAACGAGGGTATTTATTAACTGAAGATGGCATGATTCTCTGGAGGATATGGGGTAGTTCTCAGGCAGGGATAAATCTGGGGAAGGCCTATAGCCAGTGCCCTAAGAAAGAGCTGATTATATAATCAAATAGTCAATGAGGCAGGCTGAGAACTATCGGTTATTGGCACCAGCTAAGTGGTGCTTTGAACGACAAATTTGTTTGGATCTGACAACCTTTTCTGATTTTGGCAGTGAATTAACTTCAGAGGGCAATATGTTATAACAGTTGAGTTTTACAAAATGATTGGACAAAAGAGTGTTCTTAAATAAATAATGGATTATAAGAGTGTGCATTAAAAAAAAAAAGACAAATATCACAGTAGTCTCCCTTGACTGATGTACTCTGAGACACACAGTGGTTTTCTGTAAGCTGCTTCTTGGAGTTACTGGCTTTCATGGGTGTCCATCTGGCAGACCCACCAGCCAGCCACAAATGATGTCTGGTCATTGTGCACAGGACTCACACAGTTCATATATGGCTTCAGCATCACTTTAACCTTTTCAATCAAGCACTCAATCTGTGTAGCTTATCTTGGATTTATTCAGGGATGAACAAATGAACAGGAAAACTGAGAGAATGCATTTTCATGCTACATAGTCTCTGGCACCTCTGGACTGTGCCCAAAGCACTCTGTACATTCCAGCATTTAAGGAACTGCGGGGTGGCCTACCCAAATTCCTTACCAGTACCACAGACAACTCTATCTGAGCCAGACATCAAGGGCTGTTGGGGAAGTCTTTCTAGGAAAGAGTGAGTTTTGTCAGGACATAGCTATCTAAATCACCTGGGTGCATTGCCTTTCAGCAGAGGCTGTCTTGCTGTCAAGGAGAGCAGCTCAGAGCAGCTGGCTGGCATTCAGACATATGCCATGGGATTCTTTTCAAGGGCCTCTGAGAGTATTTTTTCAAAGTGTGCAGTCTCAATGATGTGATTAATATTAGCCAGTCTCACCTTTCTAGTCTTCTTTCACTCTGATAGAGTCTCATATGTGGAGTGCTCACGGGCAACCTGTCCCAGTGGTTTCTTACATATTTTCCCTCAATGGAGTCACTGCAACATTTTAGTTTTGCCAAAGAAATCCATTAGCTTTTGGTTTTCTATATGAATATGCTGTTTCCAGCTCTGTGCATTCTGAGATGCTTCACAGTTGCACTACCAATGGCACATGACTGCAGATTGGGACAGCTCTAACAACTATATTCCTTGAATTTCAGTGCTAAAATTATGTAAGCTGGCATTTGGATGTACTGAATCTCTGTGAATTATACATGGTCATTTGAAAAATTACTGGTTGTCTCCTTTTCCTCTGCTACTGATCTTCATTATAACAATGATGCCTCAAAATAGCCACAAAAATAAGTTGAAAAGGTTTTATGAACTGCATTGAAACACAGCAGGAAGAGAACAGCAAACAAGAGCCACAAATCTGTCACATGCAATTCTGGTTTCAGTGGCCAATTTCTAAAAGCTGCTAGGTGGTGTGATAGTTTTGATCCAGGCCTTCCCTAGTAACCAGCTGTAACTAGGGAAAGGCTCATCTCCTAGGTATTCCCCACCTGTTTTTTTCCCTCCCATGTGACAAGGGAGGATATCAGAGAGGGAAATAGGAAGTAGCCGGTCTTCTTGTTCCAGCAAGGTTGGGAGCAGGGAGTATGCTGCTTATGGTCGCTTGTTGGAGCCACACAAGAGATCAGAGAGAGAACATGAGAGAGAGCGTGAGAAAGAGCTGGCCTTCTTCTGAGAGTCATTGGTGGAATTGTATTGTACGGATTTGCTTGGGGGGTGAGTGGGGGTGTCAAGTAGTACCTATTTGTTCTGTTTTGTCCCTTTGTTGTCCCTGTTTTCCCCTTCCCCTTTCATTCTCCCCTGGAAGTTTTCCTATGTTGGGTGCAGATTGTGTATGTATAATTGTAAGCATTTAGAAAATACACATATACTCTGAATTAATTCAGTTTCAAGGGGCTTTTTTCCCTTTTCTTTCCCCCACTTTGAGGAGCAGAGGGAAAAGGAGGGGCAGCTCAGGGGCTGGGAAGCCAAAACAAAACAAAGACAGGTGGGTTATTGCAAATAAACTTCTCTGCCAGAGTTTCACCAGCATGACTGGTACTGTTTACTGCCTGTAGATCTCAAACTGCCTGCAGTCCTTCTAGATCTTCAGATCTGTGTTGAAACAGAAATGTCATAGCAGACTTTTGTCACTGTGTCTCTCTTTAGCCTGTTGCTGTAATTCCCCTGGTGCTCAGTTGCTCTGTCCTCCAGATTTAAAGAGGTGAACTGGAGTAATTTTAGACCATTTTCTCAAACAATGAATTCCCTGTCAAAAATTCTTGTACAGGGTATAGCTGGGATTTGCACTGATTTTTAAAATTTTTATTGTAACTGAAACAATTGACTTCTTTATTTTCTCCCAGGATCTCAATTTAGCAAAATAATAATTTACTCCATTTGTTTTAATGCTGTTGCTAGTGTCTTTGCAGAAATCATGAGCTGAATCCACAGTGAAATACTTTGTGTTTCTCCACCAGATTAGCTTCTGACTCTTGTCTGCAGATACCACATGGTGCAATATGGGAAGAGATAAGACTGGACAAGACTGTAACTAATCAACCATTAGTCTGATTGCAATATTTAACTGAGATAAAATGCTAAGAAGAGATCTTGTTTTGCAGCAAGAGACTGCAAGTGTACAGGAATCAACAGATGGTTGTGTAGTATAGAAGTCACTGCAATTGGCAAATGAGCAAGCTTAGTATGTCTGTAAAGATTCTCGAGTATCAGAAATACTCTCTCCCTCTGCAGAATGAGAGGGTTCCTCTGGTGTCAGAACAGACAGTTCTTGGAAGTGGTTCATGAGACAGAGGAAAACAAAACGAAACAAAACACTCAAAGAAACCAACAAGTTGTTTGGACAGTCTGATACAGAGGAAAAATTTCTTTCAGATTACTGAACAGGTGATCAGGTTAGTCCTGGGCACACGTGAAAAGCATATCAAGCAGACACTAGGACAAATCTGAAGAGGAGATCTCAGCGCCCTGTGCCCTGTCTCGATCTGTCACAAATCTCCACTGCATTATCAGAAGAAATAAACCAAAGCCCCACTGCCCTTTTTCTCTCCCAAGTTAAATGTATGAAGAAGAGCAAGTATGGCAGTGTCACAGCATTTGAAGGGGTCTGAGTCAGTACTGAAATATGTATCTTAAATCCATGTGATCCAAACAAATTACAGCTTCCCTTACCACCAGCCTTCATTGCAGCACCTTGTAAAGAAACCAAGCAAATGGAGGGATGCACAAAGCCTAAAACTCACCTCCATAAACTCATGAAGCCCCACCTTGTAACACTTTAGCTTCTCTGACTCTGTGGGTAACACAGGTCCTTAACAGCACCGATAGCTAGAAATCTTCTGGTTTCCACTTTTGTATTATTCAATCCTATTCATTTGAACATGTGTCAGGCTACCCTTTGACATCAACAATTCTTCTTGCTTAGTATTTATTCTTCCTGTAGTGTCCACAGACTGCAATGATGTGCCTTTACATACATGATTTTACAAGGCCCAACAGGACAAGAGCTTTAATTCTTTTCCAGTATAACAATCTGCCTAACCACCCTAGGAGTCCTTCCCTACACCTGCACCTGCTCACATGCATATTTCTTCAATGTAGGCAACCAGAACTGTACAAAAATAAAGTCTTACCAAATGCTTTACCCCTCGTGGTAATATTTTCTGCCATTACCACAGAAGTCACACACTAATGCATCATTTAATTTTTTCAATGCTCTATTAGTGAGGGAGAGCAAGTCACATCCCTCTTAAATGTAAGGACCCTCTGCTTCACCAGCACAGTCCTTCCTCTCTTTTCAGCACTTAAGAGCAGTGTATCTGCCAGTACAAACCTTGTGTGGATTCTCCAGGTGCACAAATTTCGTCAGCAAGAGCAGATCTTGTCCTCGTGCCACACACTGATAGCAGAAGAGGATGATGGTTGACTAATGAAACTCATCTGAGCTCTCAGTGGACCTCAAAATCACACAAGTGGTGAGAGGTGGTTGCTACTTAAGGGTGATGTGTGTGCTGCTGTCTGTCCCTAAGGGGTGCTCCATCAGGGTGGCCTTCTGGAATTGGAAAGCTTATTCACAGTTAGGAGGTGTCCCTTTGCTGCCCCTAGTGTCTTCTGCTCCTAGTATTACCTCCATGGAGGCTGCTGAGATTTCCCATGGATTCAGCAGAGCTACCAAGGCATGACTTTTAATCCTGTAATTTCCCAGACTGCATGTCCAGAAGCAACTACTAATTGTCAAGTCTTAGTGGCATAATAGATTTCTATTTGAAACAGAGTTTTTATTAATTTTGGTCTTCATATCATTTGCAATTTTTTATTCATGTCATTTTGATGTTCCTTTTGCAGCACAAATTATCACTGATGGCTTCAAATATAATTTTAGGATTGATAGGCTCATTTCACATCAAATCATAAAGAAATGAGTCTTGGATGTGAAACTACCAGACTTGGTGGTTCTTGCTATACCAAAGAGTTGTTTGGGACATAGACTTATTAACACAACCACTGCTCAGAGTTAATGTATTTATCCCATGCCATTCTACTTTTGGTTTGGAAGACTATTTGAATTTCGTATTTAGTTCAATATGAACTGAGCCTTAAGAGGAAGTCTTGACGTTTGCATTTCTTTTCTGATAAGCATACAGTGATGAACAGGCTTATTTTCCTGTACAATCATCTAAGAATTTTGATAGTACTTTCTGCTCTTCAACCTGAGTGATCCAGCTTAGATCAGGATTCTCAGGATCCTGAACAGTTGATTTTGGGATACCTCCAAGGGTGAAGTTTCCATAGCCTCTCTGAGCAGCTTTCTCCTTGCATCTTGCTGCAGTTTGTGACTGTTGCCACTTGCCTTTTGCTCAGCATTACTGAGAACAGGTCTATACATCACAGAAAGCAAAAAGCCCTCCTGAAAGTGCTATCACCATTACTGGGTGAAGTAGTTCTTCCTGTAATGACCTGGGAACAGTGATTAAGCAGTGAACATCCAGCTCAGAAGCACAGAATAGATGAGATGGGAAGGGATCACAGTGGATCATCTGGTCCAACCTCCCTGCTTAAGCCGGGTGATCCCAGTGCACATGGCTCAGGATTGTGACCAGGTGGTTCTTGATAATCTCAAGTGAGGGAGATTCTACTACCTCTCTGGGCAATCTGTACCTGTGCTCTGACACCTGCACAGCAAAGAAGTTCTTCCTCATGGTCAGTTGGAACTTCCTGTGCATCGGTTTCTGCCCATTGTATTATGTCCTAGTGGTTTGCACCACCAAGAAGAACCTGGCTCTGCCTTATTGGCATCCCCTCTTTAGAGATTTATAAACATTAATGAGATCTCTTCTTGGTTGTTCCTTCTTGAGGCTGAACATGCCTAGATCCCTCAGCCTTTCCTTGTAAGAGAGATGCTGCAGTCCCTTAATCATCCTTGTAGCCCTCCACTCGACCTGCCCCAAGAGCTCCATGTCTCCCTTGTATGGAGGAGTCCAAAACTGGACACGGTACTTGAGATGTAACCTCACCAGGGCTGAGTAGAGGGGCAGAGCCACTTCCCTCCACCTGCTGGCAGTACTCTTCCTAACATATCCCATGTTTCTTGGCCACAATGTCACACTGCTAGCTTGTGGACAGCTTGTTGTCCACCAGGATCGCCAGGGCCTTCTCCACAGAGCTATTTTCCATGAGGTCAACCTGTACCTGTTTTCAGGGTTATTCCTTCCCAGGTGCAGGACTCTGCATTTGCCTCTGCTGAGTTTCTGAAGGTTCTTCTTTGCCCATCTCTCCAGCCTATCAAGGTCTGTCTGAAGGACTGCACAGCCCCCTGAGGTATGGGCCACACCCTCCCAGTTTTGTACCAGCGGTGAGCTTACTGAGGAGGCATCTGTCCCTTCATCAAAGTTATTGATGAGCAAGTTAACTCAGAAGAGTCAGATGTGACTTGACTTTCTGTGAGCAGAACTTGCATAGATACAGAGTGCCAGATGTTGAAAAGGAAGGTGTGCAGTGTTGGGGTTGTAATATTTTAAGTGAGCTGCATTATACAATAAGCCAACCCTTTGGGGTTTTTTTTACCTTCTCCACATTCTTTCATAGTTGTTTCTTCTTTTCCCCTTCCAAACCAGGTCAATGCCAATTATATGAATCCGTGCATGAACTACTAGAGCCATCATGTGTGCAGGCCATTGAAAAGAGTCACTGAAGTGTATGAGCAAGCATAAGGTGCAGTGCCAGAGGGACCAGGGCACAAAAGATCTATCAGAAAGATCTTAGCAACTGACTGAGGGGGAACAGATAGAGAAGCAGTATTTATTTTCCATGGTTCTATTTGCAGATAAAATAGAGAAAACTGGATGTGCACTTCATTGCAAGCGCATTAGCAGAGTGTTAAGAGTTTAAAATGTATTAGATCCATAAAAGAGGAAAGCCTTGACAAAAGTACAAACATAATCAATACAGTTTTTAATATGACTATTTTGGTTTCTCACATCATTGCTTTCTACATATTTGTCCTTTTCCTGCACATGTGTCCTCTTTAGCCTCTCACAGTCAGCACCTTCCCTTCCTAGTTCAAGCCCTTGCTCTCATTTCATTGCACTTTAAAGCCAAGGGAAGCAGAAACAAACGAGCCCTATCCCGAGGACATATGTCCACATTGTGGCTGCCCCAATTTGCCACCAGTGCCATTTGCTTGTGTCCTGCTTGGGACTGGCCTTGGAGACCTTTGGAGATGAGACAGGATGGGAGGTGGGCCTTTTACCCAGCACTGCAGGCTGTGACTGGTCCTGTCATTGCAGCCAGGGGAACAGGATCATCTGCAATTTTTATTTCCATTGGAGTGCAGGGACATAGAGGATAATGAAAAGAAAGAGGGAATTTATCTTATTTTTTACTCTATTTTTCATGTGCTTTTCCATCTGGAATACCTGCTTGGGCATTTTTGTTTGCCGGAGTCTCAAGTGATGCGATAGGCAGCTGCACTGGGAAGCGACACCGACCCAGGATGTCTCTTGGAGTAATGTGGGCAGTGGGACAGGCAGGGAGGTGGGAAGCAGAGGGGACAGGGCAACAGTTGAGCAGGCAGCGGCTGAGGCTGCGGTACCGAGTGGTGCAGGCAGGCAGTGATGGGGAGTGGGGGGGGGAGGCAGCCCTCCAGGCAGGCAGGCAGTGATGGGTTCTGTGGGGGAGGCAGTCCTCCAGGCAGGTGGTGGAGCTGGCTGGCAGCGGGGCAGGCACTGTTGTCAGTGGGCAGTGGTAGCAAGAAGCCGTGTGGGCAGCAGAGCAGGCACGAAGCAGTGCAAGCAGGCAGCAGCGGTGCAGGCAGACTCCCACCTGCTGGAGATAAGCAGCTCCACAGCTACTTTTCCCAGCTGCCTGACATGATATTTACCAGCAGATGGGGGCCTGGCAGGAGTGACCACACTGTGAAGCCCGGCATCATCCCCCAGGGACCAGGGTGAGTCAGGGTGGAGGTCTTTCTCATGCAGTTTGGTGTATCAGGGGAGTTTACCCCAGCGTGAAAAAGACCATAAGCGAATGTGTATTTGTATCTGAAAAGAAATGCCACCTTCCTGGTACCCTTTGTGGAAGGGAGAGGTTTGGGGAGGTCCCTCAGTGCCCAGAGTGAAGTAAGCGTGAAAAAAGTCCAGGTTGCTAAATTTATGGGAAAGATTATTATGGAAAGTATTGAAAACCACCTGAAAGACAATGCTGTCAATCAGTCATAGCCAGCATGGCTTCACGAGAGGAAAGTCCTGCTTATCCAACCTAAATTCCTTTTATGACTGGGCAATCACCAGCCCTAGGAAGTTAACAAGGGAAAGTGCTGGATTCCACACCTGGGATGGGGCAGCCCTGGATGTATGTACTGACTGGGGAATGAGATGCTGGAAAGCAGTGCCATGGAAAGGGATCTGGGGGTCCCAGCTAGCAGCAAGTTGAATGTGACTCAGCAGTGCCCTGGCAGCCAGGAGGGCCAACTGTGTCCTGGGGGGCATCAGGCAAAGCATTGCCACCCAGTCGAGGGAGGGGATTGCCCCACTCTGCTCTGCAGTCGGTGGCCTCATCTTGAATATTGTGTGCAGTGTTGGGCACTACAATGTAATAAACGTATTAAACTCTACAGAGTGTTCAAAGGAGGGCAACAAAGATGGTGAAGGGCCTTGAGGGGAAGCTGTATGAGGAACAGCTGAGGGTCACTTGCTCAGTTCAGCCTGGAGAAGAGAAGATTGAGGGGAGATCTCATTGCAGTTACAGCTTCCTCATGAAGGGAAGAGGAGGAGTAGACACTGGCATTTTGGTGACCAGCGACAGGACTTGAGGGAATGGCCTGAAGTTGTGTCAGGGGAGGTTTAGGTTGGATATTAGAAAAAGGTTCTTCACCAGAGGGTGGTTGGGCACTGAACAGGCTCCCCAGGGAAGTGGTCACAGCACTAAGCCCAACAGAGTGCAAAGAGCATTTGGACAATACTCTCAGACACACTGTGTGTGTGTGAGTCTTGGGGATGGTCTTGTGCAGGATGAGGAGTTGGACTCAATAATCGCTGTGAGTCCCTTCCAAACTCAGCATATTCTGTGATTCTGTAATGTATGGCTAACTGGAGACTTCAGGGGAGCCAGGTGAGTATTTCCATGGGGGTAAAACTCACACAAAGATGCAAAAAAATCCAGAATAAAATATACCTATCCCTTCTTCCCCAGTCCCTCTTCAAAAAGTATCACTCTTTAGATATAGAAAGCTGCCTGTTATTAGTATGTTTGTTTATGGCTTTGGTTTGAATGACAGCTTCACTGAACTCTCAGGCACCTGAAAAAAGGCTCTGATTTCTTAGGCCAAATCCTTTCCACTCCCTCCCTGGCAACAGTGAATTTGTTTTTGGAGGTTCGATACTAATAGCATTTGAATGGTTTATCTTTAAAGGAAAATAATGTAATTATTTCAGAGAGAAATCCAGAGCTAATAGAAGAGGAGGCAGTGGTTTGAAATACTCTGGGCAAGGACCCAAAAAGCAGACTATTAGCATCTGTAGTAGCAAGTTTATGGCTTTGCAGCACAGTGGGCTGATGTCAGTCCAAAAATAGTACAGGAAAATCAGAAATCTTCTCCAGAAATTCAGTCCATGGTATTTAGTAACACAATGGATGAATTTTGTGCTGTATATATAAAGCATATTATGTATTAGAAAACATCATGCCCTTGCCATGATTGTCATCAGTGGTCAGTACATAGTGTTCTCTGCTACCACCCAGAGCTGAGCCCTGAGAATGTTGCTTCTCCAACATTTAAAAAAAAAGAAGAAGAGAGAAGTCATATTCCCGTCTCTATTACAATATTCATTTTCAAGATTTTTCCTTGAAACATTTTCAGACTTTTTCCTTCTGTTCACTTCCTTCATTTCCCTACCTTCTTTTATTAGTAAGGCTGAGCAAAGAGATAAAATAAACCTGGAGAAATTGCAAAGCAAACAGCTCTAAAGCAGGACGTTTTGAGACGTTTGTGAATTTTTCTTTAAGACTTTATTCTTTTAAAACCCAAACCCCCAAGGATATTTTGGAATTTTTGCAAAATGTTGTCTGTCCTTCTTTGTCTTTCTCTAATGATAGAGGAAATAAAAAAATTGGTTTTTATTATTATGTACCTGCTTTTTACACATGGTTTCTGTAGCTCCTTGAAAGAGCTTATCTCTCCATTTGGCATTAATGACATTGTCCAGTGTGCAAGAGCCGAAAAACCTTTAACAATCTCCAGACTGGCATCACTTTAACAGTAGCTTCTTTCATAGACCAGACAAAGTATTAGAAAACATTCAGCATTTTTGAGAGGTGATTAAGATGATCTAATGGGGCTGTTTCATTTCTGATGTCAATAATCAGTTGTTTTCGTCTTGTTGCTCACTTTGTTTTGGTGTCACAAAATTTTCTGTTGGTTATAAATGTGGCCTGTAATTTCCATTACAGCACATGCAGAGTCATCCATGAGTAAAAAGTTGTTGGATTTCGCTTTGTGCTTAGGAGCATAAAGCTGCTCAGGAACTGCTGAGAAGCCTCATTTCTATATGTGAATACTCTCAGCTGACAGACTTTTGGTTGTCAGAGACCTCAGGACATGTATTCTCTGGGCAGGAGCTCCATGGTGTTTCTTCTCATGACTCTCATCTGCCACAGTGGCTAGTTTAAGCTGCAGAGAGGCCTGGAGGTGATGCTGGCCAGGCTGTTGCATTGTGTCCTAGTTCAGCAGGTGGCACCAGTTTATCACTGTATGGGTGTGACTAAAGCTGTGTATTCTACACCCTCTATTCATTTCCCATGAACTGTTAACAATGGACCATTTGCAGCAGCTGCCCAGGGCACACCCAACCCCTCAGGATGTGAGTTGAGTGTGAAAGACACCTGTGAGATAAGAGCTGTGATAACTCCCCCCCAGGAAATCGTTAGCACCTCCACACCCAGCCTGAGGTGTCATGTTTGCTAATGGGCCATCAATGATTCCAAATGCCCCATGACTCACAGAGTGAGATTACTCATTGTGTAATTCCCTGCCCTGGGGGAGGTACTGGGCAGTCCCACCTGAACCTGAGGGGATATAATCTTGGGGGTTTGGGGACTTGAAAGAACCACTTGTGAGGTCCAGAGGAGGACCAGAACCTCGACAGGAGGAGACCACTACTCTTGACCAGGCTGCGACCACCATTCCACCAAACTGCAACCATCATCTGCACCAATAGGTTTTTTACTTCCTTTTACTTTGGACTTGGGGGAACCATGTGGAGTTCAGCACAGGGGCTAACAAACACCACTGTGTTTGTGCCCCAGGGTGCTGGGTCATACTTCTGGGGTTTGTGGGTTAAAACCAATTTCTCTTTGTGCCACTCAATTTATTGTAATATTGTTATGAAATTGTAACTCTGACTTATAATCTCTTTTGTGTTGGGTTCATTTCTCCTGCCAGTTTACCTTTACACCAGCACACATTTGAAGCACAATCCCTCAGTGGTGGAGCCCCTGCCCTCCCATTCTTGGGAGCCAGGGAGATGGGAAGACCTTATGGGCAACACCACACTCCCAGACATGATCACGGGGCTCTTCCAGTTTCCCTTAACATGAGTGTGCACAAATGGCAAAAACTCTAAGGAGCCATTTAAGTGGAAATCTGCAGAGTTCAGCCTTGTTCACGCAGCTGTGTGCCATGCTCTGGGCGCACTGATTGGGTTGCAAATTTAATCACCTGCTGCGTCTCTTTTGAAGTCTCTGCCTATGACAGTATCTCCACCACCAGCCTTTCTCCACGTTTGAAGTCCTTTGCCTGCACAGAACTTACTTTGTTCTTACACTTCTTACAGATTTAATCTGCTTTCCGCAGCTTGGCATCACAGCGGAAAAACAAGGTGAAACGGAAAGGAGATGAAAGAAAACCCCAGCATATGACAGCACCCATGCTGCTCGGGAGGTACAGGTCTCCTTTGCCTTCTATTCATGTGTCAGAGCTTGTGGGGTTTCTCCTGCTTTATGTGCATTTATTTTGGGTAAATCCATAAAACATAAAATGCTCAAGTAAAGTGAAATAATTCTTACTTTAAGCCATTATTGTAAAATTCCTTCCCAATTTTTCCTGTAAGATCATCAGTAAATCAGTAGGAAGATTTCTATCAGATGATGAGTAAAACTAGACATATTAAAAAAAACCAATCCTCACAAGTACAAATCACCTTCCTGCATGTGAAACAGTTTTATTATATCTGTTTCCTTAGGTCACAGGACAGCTATAGTGATTTTCCTTTCTAACTGGTAATTATTGACACTATTTATTGATATCCCAGTGGATTTAACTTTACTTTCCAGTGAGTTTTGCTTTTGGTCACATGACTTTAGGAGAATATCTCTGACACACTGCTGGAGAGTGGTGCAAGTAACTCTGTAACTTCCTTCTGCAAGGGTGATATTGGCACAGTCAACAGAGATGGTGTCACCTGCAGAGGTGACAGGAACCAATTTCTAAGGCCTCATCTCAGGGAATGTCCTAAGTGAGGAAGAGGAAAATCAGTGAGTCAGTGTGGAATGCCTTGCTTTCTTACAAGTGGAAATAGAGATCCTGGGAGCCTCCTGATGGCTGTGAGGGTGAGAGCCTGTACATGTGCATCCCCCACGACATTGGCTGCTGGGATCCAGGCAGCTGTGCAGTACCCTGCCAATACCCCTGCTGCTTAAGCTGGGTTTGACCTCCTGCTTTTCGCAGCCAGTTTCCTCCTGGCTGATGGAAGGTGAGGACTGGATGCCTCAGCTCCACATGAAATCACAGCCTAGTAGAGCTGCTCCCCTGCTCCTTGCACCTTCCCAGGATGAATCCCTGCAACCCAGACACCCACTGGCCAAGATAGGGAGTCAGCATCAGATGTGAGAGCCCTGTTGTGCCTGGGACCGCACGAAGCAATCTCTGACATTCCTGGGGCACACGGTCCACACAGTGCCCCACTTCCCCCTCACAGCACCTCCTCTGCCACATCTGCATCACCAGCCTATGGTGCAACATATTGTACTCTTTAGGAAACAGGCTCAGTGCTCCTGGAATTAGTATCTGAGTGACGCTGGCTGAATCATAACCTTTAAAAAATAGCAGAGTTTTTTTTGTTCTATTTTTCCCGCAGTGGAACAAAGCCGGATTTAAAGGTCTGTTGTGGGTGGATGATTGCAACCCTTGATCCCCAGCCAGAAGCATTACATTACATAAAGAGTTTTTTTCTTCATTAGGAATTAATCTGTGCTAACCAACTGTCAAGTGCTGGTAACGACCATTTATTAACATGTTGCCCTCCCTGGACTAGGGGCATTTAACTGACTTATTACATTAGATGTAATATGAAAATGCACTTATCCCAGGCATTCACATGGCCCAGCTTTCCGCCTGCCTGCCCACACGTGGGCTGGTGCAGGGGAGTGAGGGCAGCCAGGCAGGGCAGGGCAGGGGCTCAGCCTTCCTCCTGCCTCTCCACTGCCTGGCTGTGGGATGTAGCCTCAGCCCAACAAAGCCTCCCTGATAAGGTGAGCTGATAAAACAGACCTGTCTGTGACAGTCCTGCTCTGAATTATACTGTGGGCCTTATTTGCTACCAGGGAAGGAACCAAAGTTTGCAGAAATGCTGTAGGCATGGAGAAGCCCCTCTATGCAACTATGGAATGCATGAGTTCACTGGTGCATAAATCAGCAGAGGGGTTTATTTTGCTAGGTCAGATTTCTCTAAATCTGGGCTCACAGAGAATCTTAGCAGAGGTTATGGAAAAGTTGGGACTGTTGTTTGTGGAAGAGTTACCACCTCTATGCAGTCTAATGAAACATTTAATGAAATAACTGAAAAACACCTACACAAAAAAACCCAAACCCCACCAAAAAAAAGGTCAACTTCCAAGCACCAATCATGCCACTTCTCCTGCAGAAGGAAATGGTGAGGGTAAGCAGGGCTTGTATGGCTTGATAGTGATAGGACAAGGGAGAACAGTTTTAAACTAGTAGAAAGTAGATTTAGTTTAGACTTTAGGAGGAAATTTTTTACTGTTAGGGTGGTGAGGCACTGGAACAGGTTGCCCAGAGAAGCTGTGGATGACCCAACCCTGGAAGTGTTCTAGGTCATGTGGAATAGGACTTTGAGCAACATGGCCCAGTGAAAGGTGTCCCTGCCTGGGGTAGGAGGGTTAGACTGGATGGTCTTTAAGGTATCTTCTAACCCAAACCATTCTGTGATTGCACTGAGGCTGTTGTGAAATTTTTCTGTAAACAAACTGGGGGGCTCTGAGGAGGGTCACAGACAGAGTGGAGGTCACTTAGTCCAGAGATGTGAAGAGCAGAGGAAACCTGAGATATATCTCCACCAACTTAAGAACATAAACTTTCTCCATATACACAGGGAGTAACAGACCCAGCAAGGAGGATTAAGCCTGGATACCAACTGGTAAACACTTTCTAATTTTAAGGCTAACTGCTGGTAAAAACTTCCTGGAGGACACTGTGCCATTGCATTTTGGTTTTTAAGAGCAGTCTGCAGAAGCGCCTGCCAGAAATGGTTTAAATGCAGCCAATGTTGCCTTCAGGCCCAGGAGCATTGCCTGATTGGTCTCCCTGCTAGGCACAATTCACCTGACTGTTGTAGCAGCACTAGACACCGCAGCCTCGCCCTGGTGGTGGGGATGTGCCCTAAGATTATCACTCCTGGGCCAGAAAGGTGTCAGTACTGGAGCTGGGTTGAGCCTTGCTGTTCTGTCTCAGAGACCTAACACACACTGCGCCCTTGTGCTATGTATGTGCCTGCTGCTCAAACACTCAGCTAAAGGACCCAGCCCAGCAGCTTTACCCTCTCCATCCCTGAGAAACACTTTTTAGCCTCTTTCTCTCTTCCGTGACTGCCATCAGCTTGTTGCTGGGTGATTCCTCATCTCCTCTCCTAGCCTTATGGGGAGCAGAAACAAGGATCAGGGTAGGCACCAGGAGACTGCTGGAGGGGTGTCTGTTGGCAGCAAGTGTATGTGAAGTCTTTGACTTCATTACCTGCTCTAGTGACAGCAGAATGCAGGGAGGCTGGGCTGAGAGCTTGGTGAGGTGCTTGAGGGGTTGAGGCACACCCAGGTTCAGGGAGGCAGATGGGAAATGGTATCAGTGCAGTTTGACACTGGAGTGCTGAGCAGAACTGCTACGTGAGCCTGGGGGTTCATGAGAAAGGTTCATCATCCAGTCATTCAGCTCCATACAGAAAGAGACAGGGACCACAGACACACCCTGGAGTGTCCATGAAGCTTTGGGGCAGGCTCTGTACTGGGAATGGATGTGCCTGGAAGAAACTGTGATTGTTTTAGGGCTTACATGGCAGCTCAGCAGCATTCCTCATTTAGACTGAGGAATGAAACTGTGGGTTTAAAGTGCATCCTAGGTGGGTGCTCCAGTCCTAAATACACTGGTAGGTCCCCTGTGGGCAGACCCCTGGAACTGCAGCCCAGCTGGCTGGGCTATGATGCCTCTCATGGCTGCATGTCATGCATCCACATAGCCTTAACTGATACCTGAAGTGAGGCTAAGCCTCAGACTTCTTTCTGAGGCTGTTTCCTCCTCTATGAAATGAAACTTCTTTTTTTTTTTTTTAATTATTTATACCGGGCTGTTTTACCTCTTCCTAATTAAACTGCTTCAACTAACTGGTTTATTGGACTCACATGGTAAGGAAACAGGTTACAGACAGTGTTTGTAGTTGTAAAGCAGCCTGGATGGTTTCTTCCTTTGGCAGAGCACCAGCATAAAGGTGTTTTGCACTGGAGTTGTTAGTCACTTATTTTCATGGCTTTTGTCACCAGCTGAGGTGGGGCAAGAACACTGACATGCTGTCATGTTTACGTCAGCTGCCAGAGAACTAAGGAAGTGAAAGCATAAATATTACAGCCATGATTAAAGGAAAGAAGAAGTGAAAAACAATGTCTTGGTAAAATACTGTCTTTGGCAGAGTCACAAAAATACTTTCATTTTTGGGGGACTTTTTTCCTCTTCTTGCCCCTTTCCCTACTTTTTCCTTTTTAAAGGAAGCCATGTCCTGCTAAGCACTGCATGGCAGCATTTGCATGAGGGTGAGCAGGAGATGGGGAGAGCTCTTCTGTGGGAGGCTGAACTTGGAAAAGGGAAGGCTGATGGACAGAATTGCTCCTGGGCAGCATCACTGATGGGTGCCATCATCATCAGGCAGCATCACTGCCAGGCTCCAGGCATTCTCTTACAGATTAATGAGGTACAGAATGACACACACTGTGCTCCTGCCCCAGTGTTACTGTGTCCATGATGGTGAAGGTTCTCAGCAGCTCAGCCAGTGCCATTTCCATTTAGCAGCTCAGTTCAAAATAGAATTGCACAGCTTTCATGTCCTGGGAAGATCATTTGATCCCCAGTAATCAGCAGGGCCTCCCATTTTAATCCTTTCCTTTGCTTCCTGTGCCATACACCAGCCCTTCTCCAAACAAAGCAGCCCTTTGAAGCAAGGGCTCCTCCTTCTCCTCTCCTGGGTCACCACTGGGATGAAAGGGAGGTCTGATGTGGAAGGAATCTGACAGAAAAATCCTGCCAACAGACACCACTTCTTCAGACCAGAGCACCAACCTCCCTCATGGATAAAACACACATGGAGAGCACTCATCCCAGCCCCAGAGTAAGAGAAATCCTTCCTTCATTGTGCCATCCTGGGGCCAGATCACAGCTTTTTGGGGCAGGGGGGACACAGATCTCATAAAGAAAGTATCTCACAGAGGCACAGAACATGGACCGAGCCATGAGGAAACATCCTTTGCACCCATGACAACATCATGGGGGTTGTTGTTAAGGGTGATGACCACTCAAGGTGGTTGGTGTCTCCAGATCTGGCCCAAATGGCAGTTTCCTTTCCTCCTCAGATAGTCTTACAAAGACCCCCTCAGCACTGCATCTGACCACCCAGCAACATGTGTTAGATGTCAAAATTTTTATTTGGTATAAATTGTATGGTCCTGTCTCCCTGCCTAGCAGCTGAGTAACTCTGCCTGCCTTTCCTGTTTTGTGGAGCAGCAGCTCTCCTGAAACTCTAGATGCAAAAAGAGCAGTAATTTTACTTGGAGGCTGCTGCAATTACAATCTGTGCACAGCACTGAAGGTCACCTCATGACCGTACCTATAAAAATGTGGTCATTATGCACCTTAATAAGAAAGGTTTAAAATTTCATGGTTGAAATGAATTTGAATCCCAATAAAAATCCAGATAAAATGGAAGCAGTCAGGAGGCTAGAGAGTTTTACAGCTCTAATGTTCTGTCCCATTTCCCAAAATATATTTGTTCAAGTAATTCAAACTGTCGTTACAATTAACTTGTCCTTTCATTTTCCTTTCTGAATTCCCTCTAAGCTAAACACACAATTTTCTTTTATAAATCTGTGTGACAAGTAGAGCAGTAAAATCTTTCCTTTCCCCCCTCCCCTCCCATCATTCATATGCATTTTGCACAGGTTGAATTGCCAGGCACTTTTCTTAAGCTAATTCTATGGTTGCAAGTCATATATCCACACTCAGAGATCCCCTAAAGGACTTGTGGAAGAAGTCCAGTTTGGAAACTGGCCCAAAGGAGTCCTCAGCATTTTCTCCAAGGGAGAAAATCTGGAAAATCAGGCATCAAACTTTCTGCTAAGGGGTTTGCTGCTTGCTCCGAGGAGTGGGCAATGCAGGGCTGTCCTGGTTCCTGAGTACCTTGCAAAGGGAAGGCTTAGGGACACATTTTGTGGCATGTGAATGGTGTGGCACCCATTTCCATGGTGCTGGCAGGGTGAGCTGAGAGGTGAGGGTCCCCCTGGGAGCTGTTCCAGTCTCTTTGTGTTGGTGTGCAGGGGACTCTGCCTGTGACTGCCACAGGCATGTGACTCCCACATGAAGCCCTGGCCAAGGACCAGTTAATGACACACATGGCCAGAACTGAACCCAAATCTCTAGCCAAAATGGTTTTATCACCTGCATTGCACCATGTCTCATGATTACCCTTTGGCTGGTGGGGATCCCACCACTTCTGGCAGAGTATAACCTTTTCTCACCCAAATCAAGAAATGTCACATGATGACATGATTCCCAGGTACCGAATGCCTTGGGAAAGTTGGTTCCTCTGACTCTTGTCTCTACAGCAGGCTCTGGTCAGCCTGGCAGTCACCCCTGCCCTGCTGCAATAACTGGATGCCAAGAGCAGCACCTTGCCCCTGTTTGTGCATGATTTCCCTCCCCACCCCTCTCACTTCATCTGAAATGATAATTCCTCTGACTAGGAAAGTAATGACCCTGATATATTATTTCAAATGTCATTTTTGCAAAGGCATTAATCAGCTTAGTGTGAGACTGGATTACATTTTAATTTTAATAGTGCTAAATTCTTGCTGTTTTTAAAATACATTTTCCTGCTCTTTAGATTTCAGCAGGGGCAGTATCTCACTTAGTTAGCCTGTACCTTGCTGTAATCTCTCCATTGTGGAAATCTGACAGACAGCAGCCATTACTGAGCCTCACCCATGCACATTTACTTTAGTTCCATTGTCTGCATTAGGGATAATAGCTGAGACCAGGCAGATGGGACCTCAGAGTGGTTTATCTTCCTTGGGAAGTGTGTAGACAATATTTTCAAAGGCACAGAGGAGGAATTAAACTACAAGTTCTCATTTGTAGTCAAATGGAGATTGAGATATATACCTGTCACAGGGTTTTGAGAATGTGCCATAAATTGTAAAGCAATTATTAAAATTTTTTCAGCTATGGGCTGCAGTCTTCACAAGAGGTCTCCATAGCTTATATCTGTAATTAATGGCTCCTTTTTCCCAAGGAGTTTTGCATACTTCAGAGTATGCTTTGCATGCTTCTACTACATTTCTTCCACCTTTTGAAATGCTTTTTACTTAAAATCAATTCCAAATGAGGTGTTTATTCAAATCTTCGAACAGAATTAAAATCACAATTTAAAGTTCACATCATAAAATGCATTCTTTTCCATCCTTTCCATCTGTTATTTTATTACCAGGTTTGATTACAGCAATTAGCACAGTGGATTGTACCTATTGTACAAGTTTAGCATCAGCATTTCTTTCATCCTTCTCAACACCTCCTTTTTCAGAAGGAAAATATGAGTGATCTCATGTTTTTTGCCAATACACCATTTCTTGGCCCTTGGCTAACAATAAGAGCCTCTTTTCCATTCAACATAGTAGGTTTTCTGGGCATAATAAATGGTAATTTATATCCACTATATTACAGTTTCACATATGTACACTATTTAACAGAAATACACATCCCAGTGCTATACATTTGTTATACATTACACCTGCATATACATTATATGTTTGTGTACATATCTATATAGTTACTTTTTTTCAGAGACATGATTTGGTAGCACTAAGTAAAAGTACAATGCAGCTGGACATGGAATGAGCAGACCTGACATTTCCTCTCTTCACAGCTGGACAGGGTTGTTCATATTCATCAGTGACCTCAATTTGCTCAAAACTCCTGTGCACTTCTACATCCTGTCCTGCAGTAGGTTCAATGTCCAGATACTCAGTGCTTTACAGAATTGGGTTGTATCCATGAAATAATATTCAGAGTCTAGTTTCAAGTGCTTTTTCTCTAAGCAGTTTGGACCTTGCAACTGCAAGTTAGTGCTCATGGAGTCTCTTGTAGTCCAGGGGAAATCACAGCTGAAACACATTGTTGATACCACCCCTCAAATATTTGTTCTACCTCCATGCCTAGCCATTCTCCTCTTTTAGATCGACTTCATGAACAGTGGATTTTTTAGGTGAGGCACAGTGTGCGCAGAACTGGCCTCACCCTTTAACTCCTAAGGTCCATCTGCCACGGCCGAGCGAGCTTGGACAGTGACAGTGAAGTCCTCAGGACTAGAACCCACAGCCCCCGGTACTCCCAGGAGGTCTGCCATCCAAGTACTAACCAGGGCTGATCCTGCTCATCTTCTGAGATCTGATGGGATCAGGCATCAGGGTGGCATTTAACTGCCTTCATTCTCCTCTTAACAAGCAGAAAAATACAATTTATAACACTGTCTGAAGGAGAAGTCTCAGCTTTATCTGCATCTATACTTTACATCTATTGTTTTAATGAATAATAAGTGTAAGTGGTGCCTACGTTAGAAGACATTTATTGCTTAATGGAAAAATACCCTCTTGACGGTTTTATAGGCTGTATAATTGTGTCTGGCAGAAACAAACATCAATCTCTATCAGTTATGTACATCTGCAAATAAAATAACAGTAAGGTATCCTCTTCAAAAGATGCTTACTAGACATTTAAACTACAGGCAATGCTAGTACAAAGTTGATAGGACCTAAAGGACGTCATTGTCATAACTTCCAAGGGAACAGGAGGTGTAATAAAAACAAATGGCAAAGTAAAGCACTAGGACTTCCTGGGTTTTGTATGCCAGGAGGCATTATTCATTTACAGCACTCATGTGTTGGCTGTTTGGCTACATTTATCCCTGGTTTAGTATCATAATGCAAGGGAGTTATAATAGCATTATAAGGCAGGGGAGATACCTGCTTTCTTCCACCTGGACTGATTCAGAGGATGCATTAGAAGAACTCACTGATAACTAAGACAAAATCAGATTCCCACAGGGTGACCTGTTCAGAAATCATAACCATGCCCCACACACGTGCTAGCTGAGCAAGTTAAACCCCTCAGCACCTTATGAGGTAGGTAAATCTTACTGCTCCTCACTTTGCAGATGGAGGAGACAAGGCACTGAGAGGTTAAATGGCACATGTCATGGGCAATGCAAAAACACTGGCAAAACAAGGCAGGACAGGAACCAAGTTTCCCACTCCCTGTGCTCTCTGGTGACTTCATGGTGCAGTTATGCTGCCTTTCCTCAGCAAAGGTCTCTTTGCTACACTCTCCTGCTGCCAGCTGGGGTATTGCTTCTGTTTTACACTCAAAACTGCTAATGCTGAAAAATGTACTGTTACATCCAAGCTTTAACCTCTCAAAAATGAATGGTTTATTTCTTCAATAATTTTTGCATCTTTCTTGCCATGATCTCCACCTGTCAAGGTGAGAAGTATCGAGGTTTCAGTTCCAGAAGTGGTGAGTGGTAAATGCACTGACTTCGAGGCTCAGGAGAAAAGTGACAGGCTGGGGTACAGGGCAACCTGTCCCCTCAGACACTTCCATGTCCTTCCATGGCTCCTCTTCTTGCCAGCCATTTCAAGGATGTATTTTCTCACTTTCATGGCCAGACAGAACCCTATTTATGTCAGTTATTAACATGGCTAATGAAAAGTGAGCACAGTTATTGATTTTAGTTTCTCTCATTAATTTTGTTTTCAGTAAATTAGTGCGACCATCAGCTTTACTTAGCCAGAAACATTTGAGAAATGAGAGAACCTGGGTATTGTTGACAGACAATAATATTGTTGACAATTCTCTGTCACCTATGACATCCCTTGAGATTTAGAACATAAGAATTACTGTATGGTAAGCAAAAAATCACACATGCTGACAAATACTTACAGTTGCATTAGTATTTTTGTTTGCTTTTTCTTTACTTCACATTACAAGTTCTGCCCCCACTGCTCAGTTTCATCTTGGTAAACAAATGTTTTGATGTACATAATCTCCAACATAGCCAAAAAGTCATTGTGATTTCTAAAAATAAAGGGCACACAAACCTAGACATTGTTGTCTCATTGCTATCATGTTTCTACATTTGGGTTTTGCTGTCAGCAAAGGAAAGGGAGATATCATGGGATGAGAAAAGAACTGCCAAGCACATAAGCTTGTTACAATGCTCTGCTGCAGCTTCAAAGGACTTACATCGACCTTGGACCCCACAATATTATTCTTGGCCATTTAATCTCTGCCATACCTCTGTTTCTGTAGAGGGTTCTGGCAAACACTTCTCCTTTTTGATCCCATATGTCTGAGCAGAAGGGCATTGTGTTAATTGGGAGAGGCACATTGGGATTTATAGTTTGACTGTGAGCTGCACTTTACTCACAGGGCTGAGAAAAACCCTTGAAAGCCATGTGTGCTGCCCTCAACACTGTTTTCTGTTTCTAGAGAGAGAAAGTGAGGGTCCCAGGGGCACTGCCCATTCACCAGGTGTTGACTGTGCACGCTACACATCAGCTCCCTGTGTCGTGCTATGTGCTCGTGCACTGCGCTCCTTTTATATGGAGAACACATGCCTAGGCCTCCCCATTTTCATTACCCACGTATCTGGGAGCCATCTGCTGTGAGCCGGTGGGTTTCTTAGCTCTGCTTCATTATCACTCCTTACTTACAATCTTACCACTGACCCAAACATGCCACCTACACTCTGTAACCAGTCCAGCTGATCTTGGCCCGTCACTGCCCTAACGGTATTGATGAGGGTCCTATACAGAGAAAGCAGAATCTGAACTCTGAAAGGAGACATTCGTCATAAACAAATGAAAAAAATACAATGCTCACATGCCAAAGAAAAATAAAAGAATTTGCTCAAAAGCAGAGATTTTGAAAAGGCTTAATTCAGTTCCCTTACAGGAGATGCACTGTCCAGACCTCCCCTTGAAAGTTGCATTTATCTGTTTCCTTACAGCTCAAATGAGCATTGTTTTTAGTTATCCATTGCACAGCAGGCACGATCAGCCTGACCAGCCCCAAACAAGCACACAGCACATTTTGGGTGTAAGGGAGTACATATTTTCAAGTATAGGAAATGGCAAGTATCATAAAGCAAATGAGAGCCGGAATGTGGGCTGAAAAATCAACCAGCACAGCAGGTTCCTCCATGATGGTTGTGCATGGAGTCGCATACTGGAATCCTTCCCTTTACCCTTCAAAGAAGCAATAAAATATTCAGTTTTCTGGCTTTGCATCCAGATCAGGTTGAAAAAGTACAAACAAAAGAGAGTTTTGTAAATGTCTTCTGATTCAGTCACTGCTATGCCAGCAAGCTTAGCTAAAGACAGACCAATATATCAAATTAAAAAATATATAGGTGCCTGGGAATATTAATCTTGAGTACTTATCAATTGCATGAGTGTTCTGGATGATGCGCAAGCCTACATGACCCTTCAGGCCTCTCTTCCTTGATGAATTAGATTCATTGCTCATAGCTAAATGCACAACTATCTTTTCTTGCTTTTCTTCTTCTGGTACCATCTGGTTTCTTGTATATCCTGCCAGGCTGTTGGCATCAGATTCACTGTAGTTTCCATCCAGCATCATAGTTTTTGAGTGAGGTATGCCGCACGTACAAGAAAACTAGAAACACAGACAAGAAAAATGGTTTATCCGGTATATGTTTTGGAAAGGAAAGGGCCAAATTCTGGTTTCACAGATACACATGGTTTCTTTGTAATCTGATTTTAAACCAAGGAGATAACCTGCTAAAAGCCAAATGCAAAATACCAGCTCTGTTGAAGTTAATGTCAAAACTTGCACTGACTTGCAGCACGAGCATGCATCTCACAAGTCTAAAAAAACCCCAAAAATACAAGTAGAATTTTGAATGGTGAATGCCATCTTCTACCATTTAAAATCTGCAGTTTTCCTGTTCCATAAATATGTATTATGTATTTGTATGCAATGAAAATAGACTCTCAAACTTCCTTATGCTTGGAGTTCCTGCCTCTGATTACACATAGACCAGTTTCTTTACCTAATAATACTTGGTACCCAATTCTCTTCTCCATTAATTTTGATGTACGGCTTTTCCAAAGACTTGTTTTCAAGAATACATTCAGCTAAAATAATTAAATATATATACATAGAAATGTATTTATCAGAACATATAAATATGTAACCTTAATACTAACTGGATAAAAAGGTTGATGTTACTAATGGAGCGATTTTCTGAAATTTGCCCTTTTTGTTTCATTTCTATTTAGCCCCCCCGAAAATGTTCACAGCAACGACTTCTCCAATCCTCTTGAACAACTGCTTTACAGTTACCCTGACTGCTCCTTGATCCTGTTCTGTATGTAACACTCAATAAGTGCCGCTGCTTTGCTTTCTCCACACTGTCTATGATTCCATATACACCTATCATACACCCAGTAATCTTTCTGTGATACATATATGAACATATACATAAACAAGTAATATTCAGGATGTCCCTGGGAAACTCTGTGGTCAATGTTTTTTCTTCAAATTATTTAACTGACACATCACATTGCTTACTGGGAACCTTAGAATCAACTTACAGATTGTTTTCTGTGTTCTTGTCATAAGCAATAAGTTTGATATCAGCAGATTATGTTCAGAAAAAATATGACAAGTTAGCAGCTTCACTTTTTTTGAGCCCTCCAACTGAACATCAGTTGGGTTTTAAGAAATATTTTATTCTAAGCAGGTACACTTCAGAAAAAAAACAACAAACCAAACACACAATAAACCATCAGCTGATGACAGGTCCAGGAGATGGTGTGTGTAAGGGACAGCAGTCAATGACAATAAGCTCATTGCTGCAGGACTCAGCAGAGGAAAAAATTCTGCAGATTTGCTGTCAGCCTCCAGGTCAAATTATGTTTCCCATGGCTTCATGTATGTGTGATGACAGTTGCCTGTACAGATAAGGGACCCTAAAGTACTAGAAACCCACCTCCACAGAATCTAAAACTACAGTCATCCTCAAATAGGCACGCAGATGCAGAGGTATGCTACATAATTTCACTGTCCAGCAATTTCAATCTATACCTATAATAATAATTCAGAGACTACCAAAGAGCCTCCTTGGGCATGGGAACTCAGCTGGCAATACTGTTAGAAAGTCAGAAATGTCTCTGGCCTGAATTTTGTCCAGCTCAACAAGCACTGATAAGTTCCCAAATATGGTTTGGGAATAAGCATGGGGCCATGGACCATTTGCCACAGGCATTTCACAGCAGCTCCTCTGATCTTGAAGGAGAGAAGTATTGTCCCAGACACATTTAATTTCTTAATGTAGACATAATGGAGCTCTCCTCATATTCATATTAGGATTTTTTTGTCTTTCATAGAGAAGCAGCATTGGCTGACAATATCTAAATTTACAGTGAGAAATGTCTCTTCTGCTTCTTCAAGAGCACTCACATTTTGCTCCAATGTCCTCAAATAATGCTTCTTATTATCTCTGTTGCCCTTTCTACCACTGAGGATTAATATTGTCACATGTTGAAGACTGGATAGAATATTTTCCCTTGTGCAGATAAAGGGCATTTGCTGAATATGAAATTCAACGTACAAGACTCAATGAAGGGCAGATTTATGATGTAAGTAACAAGCTGAATGTGGGAAAACATTTCTGGAAACACAGCAGAAGAGTAACAAACTATCTCAAGTTCATTTCATTCCTCCAGTACAGAGAAAGAAAAAGGGGAGGAGTTTATTCTAGGCAAGTCTAACATAGCAAGGATGCTTTTTGTTACCTCCTAAGAAGTGTCAAGATGCTGTTTTCTCTGGGCATAGGAAGTCTGAGCAGGACTGGCTAAAATGCACTTGACTGACTGTCAGAGCCTCTCTGTCTTGTGTTGCAGAGAACTGCTGGCCCCAGCTGGGGACTAGGATGGGGCATAGAGAGATTAAGTTACCTGTTTGAGTAGCTTTCCAGAACCATACTGCTGTTGATTGTTGCCTTGGAGAGAGGCAAGATTTTATCACAAAAGTCTCTTAAATTTATTTCAGTTGCTTTTTAAACTGTATCTAATTACATGTTTTATGATAAGTCAACTAGGAAAGGTGCTATACTATTAGGTGGTCTATGCTGTACTCAAGGAAGCCATAGGAAGAAGAGAAAGGAGAAGAAAAGGACATGAAAAACCAACAGAGTAGTTCAGAGAGGGAAATGTCATGACTAAACCATAGGAAAGATATCAGCTCTGGTATTTCAAAAGGCTGATGCAAATTTATCCAGAAATCAAAGGCAGCAGGTGACCAGTGTTACCTGTGAACTAATGTGAAGAGTTTCACTTTGGAAGAAAGAAGCTGCAAAATATGGGGATGTCCTGGGTGTGTGGAGACTGAAAAAAATTTGGTCCCAAGCTTTAATGTTGAAAAGGTGATGGTGTTTTTTAATTACAAAGAAGAAGGGCTTACAGTCTGTGAGATAATTCAGATTGGAAAAAACTTCAGGGGGTCTCTAGCCCTATGTCCTGCTCACAGCAGGGCCAGGCTGCTCAGGACTGTATCCGGTCAGGTCCTGAAAAATTCCAGGGATTCACGATGAGACCTTTCATAGTGCATTAAAAAATACAAGCATAAACTTGGCTGACTGCTTGGTAATGAAGAACACTTTCACTATTATATTCATTGAATCCAATTTCCAGAGTAAAGCTGCCTATAGAGGGAGGAAATGAATTTGCTTCAAATAACAGCTTTAGCTTAAAAATACAGCTGCAGTGAAGTAACAGATTTTACACTTTCTCCTCTTATCATTCCCTCACAGTTCCAGGTTGCAGTCATCCCCAGTTCAAATCACATTCTTCTCTTCTCAGATGATTCTATGAAAACCCATGAGACCAAACACTGTTTTGCTGATGTTAACAATTCAGTCTGAGGTGGAGTGGTCTAAACAGACCCAATTACACACATGGTTGTTGGAGTTTTCCCATTAACAGGAACAAGTCAGTCAATATAAAGACCAGATTAACCATAAGGAAAAAAATGGAATAAATAGATGAAAAAAGTTTTTCTCACCCTCTTCTGGAGTTTCCTCTCCTTCCGCTCTTGCACTGTTGTCAGGTAATTCACAGCTGCATATTCCAGCACTGAGAGAAAGACGAACACAAAGCTGACCCACAGGTAAATATCCACTGCTTTGATGTAGGAAACACGAGGCATGGAGGCATTCACCCCAGTGATGATTGTGGACATGGTCAGCACGGTGGTTATCCCTGGACAGAACCAAGAGAAAGAAATGTTATTGACTGATACAGTACATAAGGTTTTTTGTCTCTAGAAAAACAGAAATTATGGTCTCCGTGATGCTCTAAAATATGTTCAATATCAAATAAATATGAGTTAAGTATCTCTTTTACCAATGCAGAACTGTTCCACTGCCTACACTTCTGTGCTCATGATGGGTTGAGTTTTGAGGAGCAATGAAACTGCCATCATTTTGCTAGGAATGGCATTCACCTCTCTCCATAACCTCTAGGGTTTTAACATAATGATGTTAAAGCACATTTTTAACACACCTAACCCTAAGGTTAGGTCTGCTAAGACCATGGGTGATAAGGACTCCTGTTTCCCACCTGTACCAGTCTGGGTAACAGGCACTGCCAGGAAGCAGCCTAGTATTGACTGTTGGTCACAGCTAAAGAGGATTTGACCTAAATCACTGATCTTAAAAGGGGTGAGCAATAATGATAAAATGTTTGGATGAAGCCATGCAAAAGAAAAACATTATGCTTTTACCTCTGGAAATATCTGTCTACAGTTAAAGCTGTGTGAATCAAAACATTTTGAACAACAACCATTGTATTATATAGATAAATGTGTGCATGTGCATGTGTTTGTAAGTAAATATATGTGTTTACATATGTGTGAATATGTACATATATTCACACATGTGTATGTGTATATGTATTTGGACAGGTATACATGTAATCCTGCAAAACAATATACACTTTGGATTGTTACAGAGAGAAAAATATTTAAACGTTCCCAAAGCCACTTAAGCAGTGAAAACAGAGTCAAAAAGCATTCATTGCTACTTCAGCCATTTCAAAACCGTGACTACTGTAAGCACAGCTAATGTTGTTCACTTTTTATCAGGATACAATTTTTTAAAAATTTTGAGCACATTTCTTTCAGTGGAGCAGAATTCCATTTGCCTCTTCGCATCTGTTTGCTGCAGTGCATTGCTCCCTAAGGGAAATAAACTTGTGGGCAAGAATACTGTGCTTACGTTTTCAGTACTGGAAGTCTTACATCCTAACATTCAAAGGTTTTTCCTTTTATATTTTTGCCTTTCTTTAACCTATACATTGAATGATAAATAAGTTAGCTCTTATTCATGTTCAGCTGACAGAATTTCCTCCAGTCCTGACATAGACAAAGCTCCTCCTTGTTGGGTTTCAGATACCCAGAGAGGCAGATTGGTGTGTGTAGGATTTCATACAGCTCCTTCTTTGCTTTCCTGCTCTCTCAAATGAGAGACCTCCCTAACTCAGAAACACTGGACTCTCAGTGCAAGACTCCTTTGGGAAAGGAGACACCCAACATCTGCCTCGCCTTGGGGTTAGTGACCTTTCATACTTAGCTCTGCAGCTGGGAGAGGAAAGCCACATTCCTTTCACTGCCCTGCTGTTACCTGAGTTCTGGAGCTACAGAGGTGCCTGAATGCCCCCAGGGGCACAGCAGGTGGAATGACCTGCCTGAAGGCCAGGCTGGATGTAGCTTTGAGCAACCTTGTCTACTAGAAGGTGGTGGTTGAAATTAGGTATCTTTAAGATCCCTTCCAACCCCAACCATTCTACGATCTTACAATTCTATGACACAACAGTACACATGTGCTGATAGGACTAGATTCCTTGGATCCTTTCTTTCCCAGCTTTGTTAAGATGTGCCACATTGCCATCCTCCAGGCAATCTGAAGAAAACCACCGGCTGCAGTAGCAGTGCTGGCTGGGTGGGACATCCACTGTGGCTGCAGGGACATGGCAGGATCCTGCTTATGAAAGGCACTCATGAAAACTGTAACCGAAGCCTTTCGATCCTTGTAGGTGCCTGAACTGTGAAACTGTGCCCTCACCAATGGAAATGTGTGTCAGAACTGCAGGCTGGACAACAGGGAAAAAAAATCTTGATTCATCAGCTCATAAATACTGAAATTTCTCTTCTCTGCCTAACTTTATTTTTGAGACCGCAGCCCTTTCTGTCCTGAACACCGTGTAGATCAGGAAGATTGCTTAGCAAGGAACAACTTAAGAAAAACTGCAATTTTTACATTATATCAGTTATCAGGTATAACCAACATTTGATTGCCCAGTTCTGCCAAAACTTTCATGTTCAAAGATTTTCACAGTCATGGATTTTTGCAGTTGTTCTCACCCAAAGAGACTCTGGCAGGAACTGCTCGGCGATCGATCCAGAAGGACACCCAGGACAACATGACCATGAGAGTGGCAGGGAAGTAGGTTTGGAGCAAGAAGAAGAAGATGTGTCGACGTAAAGTGAAGTTTATATAGAGTCGATTATACCAACCTTTGAGAGAGGAGGAAAGCCAGAATCAGTGAGAAGAGCCTTAACAGTAGGCACAGAGAGACAAGATCTTTCTTTTGCTTTTTTATTTCTGAAGAGTAGTGAAAAAAGAAACAGCTTTCAAAATGTGCCTTGACCAGACTGTGGAGACCACATTTTAGTGACATAATCCCAAGAGCACTCTCATAGGCAGTTAATATTGCATTAGTTTTAGCAGTAGTATTAATTTAGAAAGTATCAATACCTGTGCTACTGTAGAAAGCCAATCTTGATGTAGTGTGGAATTTTTGTATCAAAAACTGAGACAGAGAAATCTTTTCATCAGTTTTCAGAGATTCATTCCCATTTTTCCAATACAGCATCAGATCTTCGTCGGTGTAAGCATCTTAAGAGAAGAAGAAACACAATGTAATGTGACTTTAGCTTGGAGGTTTGACAAAAGCTAATAGATCCAGTCTTTGGCATGAAGTAATGCCACAAATAAGTTTGCTAACAGTACTGAGTTAAAACGATCTGATCATATAGCATGACAACAATAAAAAGTCAGGTCACCCTGATTCAAGGAAACACATCCACATTGATGGAATGACAGCTAGAATGGCACTCTTCTGAATATCACAGATCAAAAATAATTGACAAGGTATCACTAACTGATAAGAATAGCTCAGGAAATAATCATGGGTAATACACCTGAACTTAGAGGAACAAGGAAACACAGACACCTCAAACTATCTTAGAATGATAAAAGCAAAAAGGATAGGTGTCATCTGAAGCAAAAGTCTAGAAATATTTTAAAAGTGTAAATGAAAAACCTACAGAATTTGTTATCACACTAGGTAGCAGGAAAGGGGAATGAGAAAGGGATTATCAAGACAGTTGGGGGCTGGAGCACATGCTGTAAGAGGCTGGGGGAACAGGGTTCCTTCAGCTGGAAGCAGAGCAGTCCGCGGTGGGATCCAGCTGCTGTCCTGATGAGGGTCAGGATTTTTTCAGGCTCTTCATCAAGATGGAGAATGAAAGGAGAAGAGGCAAGGGGTGCAAGTCACAGCAAAGGATTGTTTCTGACCAGGTAAAAGTAAACACTTTTAGGATGAGGGCTGTAAAATATTTTAACAGGTTGTGCAGAAAAATTGTGGAGCCTGCATTATCTTGTTCAAAACCCAATGGACACAGCTTCTGACCTCAAGGCCAATGTAATTTACCCCAGGATTCTGTTGTTTGTAGAGGAATGTTACAGTTGAATAGCTGGGAGGACCTCAGAACAACTCGAGAAAGTTTACAGAACAGCCACAAAAATTTTGCTGTTCACATGACTTTCTCCACAGAACAACTCCTTCCCAAAGAAGCCTAGCCCAGGTCACAGGGCTTGCAGGATCAGGATTGTGCCATAGTATGTTTTCCTTGCAAATTCCCCTGTCTTGCAGCATCAGGGCTAGTCATACAACACTGGTGAGTCAATAGAAAGACTCTTAGTAACTCTGATGAACTATTTTTTCAGGCTCTGAAATAGACAGTATTCTGAAAAGTGTCCAGTGAAATGTTTGTGCAGTGACATGAAGCACATCTAGCTCGAAACAAGGATACAACATACAGCTTTCCAGCTCCAGAGAACATGTCTGAGAGTCCAGGGGGAAGCAGCTGAAGTCCATGTTACACATTGCTGTCACTGTGACCCTAGAAAGTCGAAAATGAGAAAAGCTGGTTTCTATGAGGAGCAATCAAGCAAGAATATTATTGCAGGAAATTATTCTGCTGCTTTAAAGCCAGCAATTATGCATGATTTTAGCATAAAATCCCCAGGAAAATGCCTACCAATTATCCAAGTTCAAGCAGGAGGGATTATATACAGAATCTGCAAAGGAAGATGTCATATCAATATCTACCAAGGAACTAAAGCAGTCTCTTGGACATTACAGTTACACTAATGTCAGTACAGTCAGTCCACTGTGTTTTATATCCAACTATTTCCCTACAAAGCAACAACATAAAATAACTTCACCATCTACATTTGAAGATTCCCTTGTACAGCTTGATTGAGGTTTCCTCATTTTCCCCATTGCCCAGTTCCCTCTGTGAATGAACCAAGTCTGAGGAACATGACCATCCTTATTGCAAGCCACAGAATTCCTCCAGTCCATGTATTATTAAGACAAAAGCAGTTTCTGTTCTTAATCAAATTCTTTTAATCTGAGTGTTATATTTCTGGGGCAGGGGGTGTAAAATGGGTGCAGCTGGTTTTCAGCAAGTGAGATTTGCCTCTGTTAAGTTTATGTCTTAGCTAAAGAGCTGCAGCAATCTCAGCTTCAGTTTTTAAATTAGTCCAGTTGTGCACAACGTTACATAAGAAATTTTCCAGTGGGTCAGTGAACTTTCTCTTGCAGATGGATTTGCAGTAGAGGTCCCAGTTTAGTAGGGGCAAATCAGCTGTGACTCATCGTTTCAGAGGATAAGTTACGTTGGCCGTGACCATTTTCTAGATTCATTACAGATGTTGATACAGAACTTTTCATCTGTTCAGGGATTGTGATCGAAATCCTACCCTGATCTATGCACTCATCAACCCTGAAAAGGACACACTGTTCATTTTGACCATAAAACCAGAGCAAAATTTTGCCTTATAAGCAAAAGTTAAAGAATGCTTTTGGGACTATTGTTCCAGAAGGTGTATTGAGGCAATGACCTCCCCCGGTTATTTGTAGCATTTGTGTTGTATAACTCAGTCTCATTATAGTGTGTTATTTTCTTTCCTCAGCATCACCTGAACTATGGAACAACCAGAGGTCAATAACAATTTGTGAGCCAGTGACAGCACAGAAACTCAGATCACCACTAAGGTATTCCTCTATTAGAGTGCACTGTTCAGTTGCCCATGAAAGCCCAAGGCACAAATGAGGAATGAAATGTCCCTCAGCCCAGTAATAGCCCCCTGCAGACATCTCAAAGACATCTGAGGGCATTTCCCACACCACTGGACACCCATGTTGTGTCAGCCACATCTTGTTCTGAGTGTCCTAAACACTGCTAGGCCTAAATGCTATGAAGATTCTCATTCTCCATGGGTTTTATGTATCAAATTATCAATTTAACCCTTGTGCAGTCAGCTGTGGGTAACTCATAGCCTTCTCTCTCATGGGTAACATTAAAAATTCACATCACCTTCTTGAGAAATCACAGAAAAGTTTGAAAGTAAATACTCTGCATGTAGGCAAATGAGCAGATCTGAATAGCACCAATGTTTGCCATTAAAAATACCTGTTCTTTCATTTTGGTTGTTGAGCACTACTAACAAGTGGTTTGCTGCTGACTTCAGAACACGAGAACTGTGGGGTGTGGGCAATGGAAACTGATACTCAGCTACACAGAGCAACAGCCCTCGGAAAGTTCCCTACCCTCTTCCTGCCCTTCTCCCCTCAGTGCTGACCAAGGCTTCCATCTAACCTAATTTGTCATTTATCTTTCTCCTTCTTGTCTCTCCTGCTACATGGAACCTTCATCCTCATCCAGTTCCAATAAAATACACAGTGTCTTTAGGTGCTTAGTTAAGGAGTGGGTGATCAGACCTTGCATGCAATAAATGGATTTATTAAATGGCTTCAGAACAGGGAAAGAGTTCTTAAGTGTTTGATCAAGCTGCGACTTTCATGATTAAACCAGGAAAAATGAAGTAGCCATATGATGCATAATCTCTTTCTCTCACACACACATACTTCTTTGTGGTTTTACAAATTTGTCCAGGGCTTTCATAATAAATTCTGTAGAATTGTATTTGGACTATGAAACTTTGCTTTAGAGTGAACTTCAGAGCAGTCTGGTTCTGTGTGATATTGTCCTGCTTGGGACAATGCTGCCTACTATGCACTATGCTCATTTGTCAAAGAAAAAGAGCATCCTAAACCAAACTTTATAAAAAACCTTTCCTAGTTTTTGAGAATCATTTTGCCTCAGCTGAAGTGAATAAGTTCCAGGAAGATTCTAGAACAGAAGACTTGGCTACAAACCACTTCAAAGTCTCTATATATTGAGAGAAAGTTCTCTGTCCTGGGGAAATATCCTTGCGTTTGGGCTCTTTAGCTTTTCTTCTCTGGCGATGTATTTCTCTCCACATCCCTTTTTGCTTTCTTATGAAGGAAATGAAATCTGACGGGATGCTGATGGGAGCAGCCATACAGGTGGCCTGGTTAGAAGGGGAAAATACTGAGCAAAAAACCTGTCTTCTGAAAAATATTGACAGAAAAGGTCTGCCAGCCTGGGGACCAGACGCGTCTTTGAGAACCACCGCCAGCATCTTTGAAATGCAGACAGGGTACCTAGAAACTGGAGACATCCTGGAATACCATCAACAACTGCAGCAAAGAAAGGGCTTTAAAAGGGAATTTATTGCCTTGAAAAAAACCCAAAACTTGTCTGGAAGAACAGAAAACATCATTATCTATTGGCTGTCACAGGTGAAAAATAGAAAGTATTACAGAAAGTATTACAGTATCCTACACCCTCTTATATTTCTGGATATAAGGAGAATGTAACTTTTATCCCAAATGAAGCCTTCTTCTCTGAGAACTTTCCATGCTGCACATACTGTACTGTTCCTAAAGAGGTTGAATTCATTGCATGGACTTTCTACCTGCTCTTGGACTCTCTCTAGGGATGCCTGGCTGACTCCAGACCCTGTGACTCAGAGCACCTCTGAAGTGAGACTCTGTGGTCTCATTGGTCCCCTCTAGGCCCACTCTGGAGGGTGTTTCAGTTTGTCCTTCCATTCATTGGATGATTTGTTTCACCTGATGATGGTATCACGAGATAACAGTATTATGCATCCTTACAAGCAATCAATCCTAAGTGCCCTGCTGGTACCCTGTTTGCTCCACTGATGATAAGTAACCGGTAAAAGTATATACCTAGTTGCTGTTGTTGGCTCTTGCCACATAATTGATGGATACTAAATTATCAATTGCTGATAGTAATTTGCAATAGCATGATATGTATATATATTCACCTTATTAATCATAGGTGTACTTGCTAGTGACGATTTTGTGGTAGTTTACTTGCTAGTGGTGATTTTTTTAGTATTTTTGGTAACCTGTAATAAGGTAGAGAAGTTTAGAGGATTAAGCCTCCGTGTCCTTGTGTATTACAGAATCCTGCAAATCCACGGTCACGATTGGTGTACGCCCTCAGGATGGGTAACCCTTCAGGTCATTACAGACATGCCTCAGGATTCTTCCAGCCAGCAAATCTACTAGAAAACCAGGCTGTCTTTAATACTGCCATTTCAACGTCAATAAATTTAAACATTTACATCAATGTGAAAACACCACAACAACAACAACAACAAAAAAAAAGATTTCTAGACAAACAGGAAGAAAAATAGGATAATTATGGAGGTCACCATCTGGTATATCATCAGCTTCCAGTTTAATCACACACTGACCCTGGGATGAACATTCCTGCTTGACTAAGCCCTTCACAGACTGCAAAGAGTGGAAGGCATGCTTCCCTCAGGGAGGAGATTATCCTGTTACTGCCCAAAGCATGGTTTCTTGCAGTTTCCTGCAAAGCATTTTGTACTGCACATTCTAGAAACAGGGCTCTGCATCAGCAGTGGGAGTAGCAGTCTTAGTGATCACCAAAGTCAAGCTGAGAACAAAGTTGACAGCAAAGCCCCAGGGGCTGCTCAGGAGCAGCAGGGCTGCACCATTACCTCATGCTGTAGAGGACGTGACCATCAGGGAATACTCGCAGCATGATGTTGTCCGTGGTGGTGTCGTGAATGAAGGACCTCTTGGAATGCACAAAGAAGACATCAGGGACCCAGATCTTCTTCACCAGCCTGCCGTCGAAGGTCATGCTCTTGTTGTTAGTGCTGGGAAAGGAGAGACGCTCATCCTTCCAGTAGTGCCTTAAGTACAAGGTCATAGTGAAATCCTTCATGAAAAAGGAAGAGAACCAGAGAGCAGTCTGTCAGTCCTGCAGTCTGGAACTGGGACACATCAGAAGGGAAACTCATTCCTACTAGGTAGATGAAATCTCTGAACTCCTGATTCTTTCCTAGGCCAGTTCTCTCTGTGAATAGATTTTCCTGACAAAATAATTTCAGCCAAAACAAAGCTTAAATGACCAATGAATGTATTACAGTAGCCAGTAATGTTCAGTCCCAAAAGGGATATAAGTATGCCCCAAGAGAAGCACTGACCCCAAAAATGAATCTTCCATCCTGGCAAAATTATCTTGCAGGAATATGATATCAATAGCTTGATCTAGAGGAAAAACTTTGAAAGTTAGCTTAATGATCAGGCTAAACACTAAGCAATTTATCCTCAAAAGAATTAAATTGTTGCAAACAACAATCAGGTGATGGAACTGTGTTTCCCACTATACAAGTGTAAAAATAAAGCTCCCCTTTAAGCTTGTTGAGTGGATAGGATCTTCATTCACATATAGGAAAACATCTGTTTGTTGATCCCAACCTGCTAGCTGTTGCTTTCAGAGCTGAATCTACTCTCATTCTGAGAGATCAAATACACTTCTTTTCTTTATATTCCCAATTAAGTGAGTGGTTATGGGAGCTGCCAAGCCTGAACAGGCAGCAACACAGGCCAGGATCTCTTCCTAGCCACACAGCAACCACTTTCAAAAAACACAACCAATCAATCAGTTTGGTGGCAAATGGTAACAAACAATCAGTTACCCTGAGTCTCCACTTCAAAGGGCTGTCTGGCAATAGCCTTGCATTGCCAATAGGTTTTTCATTCACTTGTCGAAGAAGGCTCTAGAGCCAGTCCTCATCTTGCTTCCCGGTATGGGACAGAACTGGCTGGACACCTCCCTCCCTGACCATGGCAGAGACCTGCCAGGGGGACACTACTGCTCATCTGCCTGTAGGTCCTCACCTTAGACTGGTCTCAGGCTCCATCACTGCTCCTCCCAGGGATGCCACCAGCTTCTGTTCCCTACTGGACACTGACCACCTTCCCCTTACAACTATAGTCCCAAAGAAATACTTCTAGCAACTGCTGACACTGACGGGATTTAAGCTGCAACCTGGCTGGAAGAGTCACCCTCAGGGGTGGGACATCAAGCTCATCATCTTGACTAGAGCTGGGAAAAGGCAAGGAAGAGGGACAATTGTTGCTTTCTTAGGAGTCAGTGCAAGCTACAGCAGAATTCAAAAAAAGGGGAAAAAAGATCCTGGATATTCAAAGTCACCAGTTCCTGCCCATGACATGAGATGGAGGGACATGGGGCCCAAGGAGAGGAGGACCATTGTTGTAATTTAACCCCAGCCAGCAACTAGGTATCACCCAGACACTTGCTCACTCCTCCGTTCCCCAACCCCCAACCAATGGGTTGGGAGGACAATCAGAAAAAGAGAGGAACAAAACTCCAGAGAAACAATGCCCAGCCTGTCCCCCAGCAGTGATTGGCCCCTCCTGGCCAACTCCCCCATTTATCTACTGGGCATGATGTTCTACAGTATGGAATATCTCTTTGGCCAGTTAAGCTCAGCTGTCCTGGTCATGCCCTTTCCCATCTTCTCCTGCCCCTCCTCACTGGCAGAGCATGAGACACTGAAAAGTCCTTGACTTAGGGTAAGCACTACTTAGTCACAACCAAAACACTATGTTATCAGTATTATTCTCATACTAAATCCAAAACACAGCACTGTACCAGCTACTAAGACAAAAATTAGCTCTATCCCAGCCAAAATCAGGACAGCCAGGCAGCTGGAGGCTGCGGCTTCAAAATGCCTCTGAGCAGCTCCATCAGCAGAGCACAGGGAAACTGAGATTGATGTGGCATCAGCCAAGCACCCTCAGAATGGCTTACAACCACCTTAGAGAACAGGGAAGAGACTGCCTGTAGGGGCAGCATGGGAAGGGGCACACCACTTTCCAGGTTACCCCTTTTCCTGTCCTACCAGGCAGGAGCTTCTCCTCTCTCGCCTTGAGCCCCTTTCTCTCTTCAAACAGGCCAACACAATGGCCAGCTCTTTCCCTCCAATGGCCAACACACAGTGCACCAAATGCTGAAAACACAAAGCCAAAGGGACAGCTCACAACAGCTTCTAACTACAAAATCCAACTTAAGGAAACTTTTTCATGGCACGAGTCAAATAAAGCAGTTTGCTGACAGCTTGTTCCTTTCTGATCAGCACACATGCTATTTACGAGCAAGAAAAGCAGTTAATTTTAGCCCTCACAAGTAGGAAAATCCCTTGGGATACAATTTTTTACAACAAACTGAGAGAATGATAGTACCTGCCAGAGGCACAGTGAATGAGAATACACAAGTGTCTCGATTTTGACAGCACATTTCATGCCTGTGCCATGCTCCAGGCAACCTCAAGAGCATACCCTGCCAGTGCACAGAACAGCAGCCCATCCATGCCGACCAGACAGGCACCGTTTTAAATCCCTGTGTTTTAAACATCCCTTGGCTGCTCTCATTGACATGCACTCTCGCAGACACGGTGGGTTGCAGTCAGAGACACTTCGGTCTAGTGTTCTTTGGGGCACTAGGTGTCTACTCCAGCAAGGAACAGCTAAAGGCTGTCCAGCCAACAGTACCTGATTTCCAGGGCCAGTAACTCTTCAAAGCAGTCTGAAATAAACCCTGCCTGCAGCCCTGCCCTGCCTGCAATGGGGAGACAAGGAGTACACCCTGCCGCAGGCACAGGTAGCCCCAGTCCACTGGCCATACTGACAGCTTACTAACCCTGACCCTGACCCTGACCCTGACCCTCTCCCTTCTGCAAGCACTCATGCTGGGATGGTCTGTTGGAAAAACAAACCAGTGTAACTCAGACTGACCTGGGAGTCCATTCTTTCACCCCAAATACCTGTCAGAAAATGCTGTAGAAAGTGCTTGTCATATGCTGGGAAAATAGCACTATGGAGCTATCAACAGCCAAGGGAGAGAACCACCACAAAGCTTTCTGACAGGCGAGATTTTTGTTGAAATCAGATGCTCCTGATAGAAATCACTGTGAGTTGTTTGCTTGCACTAATTAGGCTTCCTTGCTGCTTTGACATTATCTTGACATGCTAGAGCCCCAGTTCTCCCTGTGGCAGCCATTTCCTGTGCTGGCAGCTCCCACACACTTCATTGCATGAATACCCCCAAACCTTCTCTTTTAATATCCAAGCAGCCAAGCTCCCTTGTTTTAATCATAGAACACAGAATAATTCTAGTTGGAAGCGACCTTTAAAAGTCATCTTGTCCAACCCCTCCAAAATGGGATGAAGATGAAGATGCAATTGCAACATAGTAAAAACCATTCAAGCTAAGGTTCTTCCTGTTTTGTCTAGACCAGAGAAGGTATCCAAGAACAAGGAGGAAAAGGCAAAAAAAAGGAAGGAGTCAAGAAGCTTCCTCTTCTCCTTTACATTCCTCTTTCCACTTCTCTTTTTAATGTTTTTATTCCATTTCCTACTGTAAAAAAAACCCCAACAAATGCAACACCCAAACCAAATGGGAAAATGTATGTGAACCCTCGTGTGAACTCTATGTTTCCCTAAGGAAGAAAACCCCTACAGTAACAGCAGCTTATGTGAACGTCATCATATACCTTCAAACCTTCATACACAGCTGTTTATGATTTTCATTGTGATAGATCTTTCACAGCACTGATTATTCTCCCATTCAAGGTCAATTTTTCCTTCATGCTTTTAATCCTTATCTGGAGATACAGACATAAGCCTTTGATCACCTGGTTTTATCAAGTCTTTGCTTCTGAATATCAGCCTCTTTGAATTTCACAGATGCTGCCATTACTTTGATCTGACCAATAATCTGAAGCACACAGGTTTCAAGTGGGAGGGACATTTTATGACTAGAAGTAATTGAGGCTTAGAAGAGGATTACGTACCATATCAACCTCAGAAATACTGTCCAAGCTTTCGACTTGCACATCCACCCCAACAGGAATTGCAGGGCCTGAAAGAGAATGAGATTTAGATATGCAAATAACTGTTCTTTCATATCATCCACATTTAATTAGCACTATAAAGTTCAAAACATTTCTGAACTTACGTCATACATTTCTGTTAATGGTTCTTCATAGGGGAGCTGGGGGAAGAGTCAGTGAAGGCCTCCTTTGGAACATTGATTATCTTCCCCTTGGTATATACTGCAATGTTGACACTCTGCCCAGTTAATCCAGAGCTTGGATGAAACATTTGCATATGTTTTTAAAAACTGAGCTGTCCCATCTTAAATTTTAAGATTTATGAACAAATTTATCCCCAAGAAAAGGGGACTGAGATGATTAAATGGCAAGCAATGAGCTCTTCCTTGAAGATTTCTCAATTTTTACTGACAAGGCAAGCTATATTAATCTCTCAGGAGCCCATCACCATTGCCATTCATAAGACTCACTGATGATATTACTAGTTTTCCACAGTAGTTTTAAAATTAGCAACCAAAGAATTCACAAAGAGTAAGTAAGCAGAAAATGTCCCATAATAAATGCACACTCCTCTATTACTAGAAGCCTTGTATCCAAACTTCACTCTAGAGTACTGTTCATTAATGAACAGGACCTGCTCAGGTTACTCAAGATCCCCACAGTGTGCCTTCATGCCCATTTCTCATGGTAAGTGCCTACACAGGAGTGCACACCAAGCACAACCCACTGGGCAGGTCAGCAGGAACCACTGAGGAACAGTCCAGGTGGATCCACTGCTACCCTGTGCTCTCAGTATGTGGCAGTGGCACAGACAGGGCTCACACTGGTGACCCTATCCAGCCTATCTCCAGCCTGGGCACTGTCAGTAAGAGAAACCGTGCCAAAGGAAGCAGAAGTTCTACAGACATGTCTGGGACGTGCCCAGCAGAAATTAATTTTCCAAGGACCATAGTGGCCTCCATGAAGATTTGCAAAGGTTTTTAGCACTTAGATTTTGAATCTAATTAGCAGTCAGATGGTATGTAAGAGGCACAACAATCCCCTTGTAGACTCAGACCCATATTTTCACAGTGCCACAGACAGCAGGGCCTGCTGCATGCATGCATTTTGCCAGAGTAGCATCTTCTTTGGGACCACATCCAAGCGCTGAACACATCACAAGCCTGACAAGAGAGCAGAAATGCTATCTGAGAAAGCTGCACACTTTCACAGGTTGCCATCCATCCTGCTCCTGTACCTGCTGCAGCTCATACAGACTCTCACACACCTTCAGGGCTTTTTAACACAGCCTTATGTTTGCCCCTGCTGCAGGAGGAAGAAGAACCAACTCAGCTTCAGTAGGGAAAGGCTGATCACCATGCCCACAATACAAGTTGCAACTGGCCCCAGCACAGGTTTGCCAGGACTTCCATAAGCCAGTCTCACCAAATTACAGCACAGCATGCTGATGGTGACACTGTCCCCCTTCCACATGCACAGTTCCATCCTGTTTTGTCCACACCATCCATCAGTGGCTGTGTTGGGTAAAAGCACCCTGAAGGAAGCCCGGTGGAGCAGGACCAGACTCTTCAGAACCACCAATTCCAATTTAAGTGATGGTTGCCTCCAGCAATGAAGCTGAAACATGGCTAACCCAGCACTCCTAGATGCTTACAAACACACATCACATTCAGACACACAGCTGTGTGCTTCATACTTCAAAAAAAATTGCCAGGAAACATTTGCAACTGAGAGAAAGAATTTCTATGTGGCTTTCCTCCTGCTCAGTAACACGTTTGGGTTTGGGTTTTTTTAAACAAGGTAGCATAAAGCACTCTATCTGTGGTGATAACAAACATCTGTTGGTAGCCAATTAGCCTTTTTTTTTGCTCAGATACCTTGGGAAGTCACAAATGATGAAGAGTAGTCATACATCAAGAAGAGCCTGGAGAATAATTCAAACACTTATTTATTTCCTTAAAGCCTTTAAATACCTAGTAGTTCTTCAGTGGGGCCATGCTTGTGACACTTCATTTGGGCCTCTGCTACTGCAAAGTCTCTTGTTTGCTTGCACTAATTAAAAAATCTCGTCAGAAAAGCTCCACGGTCCAACACAGCCCATACCAGGGCAGGCACAAGGCTACCCTCAGCACTGCCTCTGCCTTTTACCAGAGAAAATATGTGTAATTAATATTACGTATTGTCATATTCAGCTGGGGACACTGCAGTAGTGCCCACAGTGCTTCCAAAAAGCCATGCCATGGTAGGCACGGTACTGATGGAAAAGACATGGTCTCTGACAGGACAGCTTTGCAGTGCAATCAGGTTGTGCCAGAAGAGGATGGCAGTGGCTGGCTGTGGTATTTCCCACTGTGTCTCCCTGGTGCTGAGGGATTGTGTGCCAACACATGCTGGGCAGCCCTCACAGCTTCCAGACTGCAAGAGAGACACTCTATGTATAAATCCTTAATTTAGCCTTGATTCAGGAAATCAACACCCACCCAAAATCTATTTACTGCTGCAATTCCTATGCTTGTCTGAACAATAATCACAGATTAAAAAACACAACAACAAACAACTAAAAACCAAACCCACAAATTTAAGAACACTGCCAAGCTGGAATGTCCGCTGTTCTATTTCTTCCCTATCTGCTCTTCAAGATAAAATATTATGTCCATGTTCTTTTCCTTGTTTTTGTTCCTGCATCAAATTCTCAATAACAAGCAGTTACCCCATTGCAAGGACAAAGCCTAAGTTTCAGTCTGGAGCTGCCACAAAGCTTTATTAACCCAAAATACTGTCCCATGCTAAGCCAGATGGTCTGGAAAGCCCTTGAGAGAAGAGTCTCAAGGTTGTGTTAGGTGCTTGGTACATCAGTAAAACTGCTTTTACTTATTTCTTTTTTGCAGTTAATCATAAATTTGAGGGATGATAAAACAGTGATTGTAATGGAAGGAGAAATTGTTTGAATGCTGGACTCAAATGTTTAGTTCTTAATATAGACAACATGAAGATAAGACTGTAAAACCAAGTTAGCAGAAATACTTACTCTACCTTTCTTGGGCAAACTCTTACTACAATCAGCAGAAGGAATCACTGCTTTTCCCTTCTCCCTGCTCCTCATTCAGCACGTGGGGCTGAGGCAGTGAGAAAGCACACAAATGGGAATGAGGGCACATTGGAAAATCTAGAATCTTTGGAGGAGGCTTAGACAAGAAGTTGGGTTGAGCAGGAAAGGGTGAGTAAAGGGCCAGTTGGGACAGCCCAAATGTTGCTGCCTGTGAGCTACTGACAGTAATCAAATGATCACCAAGTCCTGCTCCAGGCAATGAGCATAACTGATAATGATAATTGCATATTCACTTTGCCAAATTCCTCATCAAATGCACAAGGGACAAGCAAAAGAAAACAAAGCTCTTTACTGAGAGGGCAGAGGATGATGAGAGTGTGAATGTGAAGGGACAAGAACAGCTGAGATGGTATATGACACACTGAACTGGTAGACAGAAAAAGTAACCTAGATTATAGCATTAAACACAAAAAATCCCTCAACCAACTTGTCCTTGACATAAACAACATTTTATCAATATTCATTGTTCTTCATAAAAAAGAAATATAGAAGTATCATCTTAGAAAATTAAAAGCAGGAAAAGACCTGAATACCATAACACTGGAGAAATCTCAAAGCTCGAGGATGGGATGTTTGCTGCTGGACAGGAAGCTAAACGGATCAATGTGAAAGCTGTGGATTTGGCTGACAAAAGGAAGCAGTTCTGCTTTGCTCAGACTGCAGTCCAGCAAAGTTTTTCAGCTTATACTCTAGAGTGTCTGAAAAATATCAGCCAAATTCATGGAATTATTCAAATTAAACAAGTATTTACAGATCAAGGTCTAGACATAACTTGTATAATCTTCAACTACAGCATTTCTTCCAGAAACAGCAAACACATCAACATTTATTATCCACAGCAATATCTTGCAGAGCACAATTCCTAATTCAGCAGGATTGATTCAATCAGAAAACAAATGCTAGACTCTTAAATCTTCATAAAAATCACAAGCTTCCACTTATAGTACAGACATGAACCCACTAACAGACAATTCCCCTTGCACCTCAGACCAGCACAGTGGCAGCTTCCCAGCAAGCTCAAGATACACAGTCATCAGCAAATCTGACGATATAAAAATTGAAAATGGAAAATAGGAGGTTTTCCTTTTGAAGGAGATTTTTATTTGTGTGTTGAGAGACGATTTAAGTGACCTGAAGCACAGACTGAGGCTGATGGGAGTGCTTCTGCTTTCTGTCTTTTATTGAGCAGTATCCATTAGCCCCACAATTTCTGCATAGGATTCATATGTTACATGATGGAGCACCCTTGCACCTTCTCACTGTAGAGATATTGTCTTCTGAAAATGAATCCACATTTGGAATCCACTCACAGAAATAGACCACAACCTATTACCTTAAATTCCTGCACGTCCGTGTTCCAGCCTCAAATCAAACTTTGATATTGAAATGATACTGAGGAACCAGCCTGTGGTTTGTGACTTCATCTGTCTTTATTCCTTTGCCAAGTTCACAATGTGGTGTGCAGTGGCCAGAATGGTCCCTCATTTCTCTTTCTCCTGCAGTAAACTGCTCTGTTTTGAGACCCACTCTCCAGTGAAAGCCATTACACATTCAGCTTAGGTGCTGCACGTAGAAAAGATGGTGTTCAGGATACCTTTAGAGAAGAGCCACCTTGCACCTGCATTCAGTGGTTGTACAAGGAGAATACATGGACACAAAAGTCTTCATTTTGGGTGTGTTCTGACACAAAGAAGACTTTGTGGCTTGTTTCACCTTCCAGAAACTCTAGTTTGAAAATCAAGCTCTGCCCCAGGTTGAATGGGATGCCTGGCCTGGGGCTAACTTGTCTGGTGAACCCAGGAGGTTTCCACAAGTTCTGTTCAGGAATGACTTCAGAAGGTGCCCTACATGAAAGCCTGGTGCATCCCAGTGTGTTTCTGCACCTAAAAACACTCACCAAGGAGCAGCATGAAATCTTCAAAGGCTGAGTCAGTTCCCAGTTAGAACTGGGGACAAACATAGCTTTATTTCTGAACACTGGAGCAGGCTTTGGAAGATAGGGAAGAGCGTGCTACCATGAAGATGCCTGGAGTCAGTTTTCTGCTCCAGCTCTGAGACTAAAGCTTTGTGACATCTCTTTATTTTTTCTCTTTGGCAGTGCTTTCAAAGGCTCATTGTTTCCCTCTGAGACAGTGTCTCTGTTCACTCATCTATCTTTGAAGCAGTGAGGCAGATGCAGGCCCTGAGATAAAAATATCCACAAGGGAAACGAGTAAGTTTGAGACTTCTTTACTGACAGACATCTCGTGCACAGCTGCAGAGGCTGAAAACATCCACAGGAGATCCCATGTCTGCAAGCTGCAAAACAGTTTTCACTATCTTTCAGTATCTTTGTGTGTGTGTTTATATATATATATACTTTTTAATGAATTTATATATGAATGGGACCTCTTAGGTGTGGGCAGGTTCCAGGAAGCCACCACCATGATATGCTCATCACGTGCCTCATGACTGTAAAGAGCTTCGCTTCTCTGCATCTCATTCACAGCTGTTCATCAGCAGAGAAGCAAGTTTTATTCCAGCCCTTGACAGTAATGCTAAAGGAACTACTTATGCCTTATTCACCCCACCATTCATCCATCCTGGCAAAAATACTGCCCAGAAAGGGCAACAAGGACCAGCCGAAGTTAGGCTACTAAGCTATGAGCAAATATAATAAAAGTAAAGCATTAGACTGGTCCTTAATAAAGAAGATACAGCTATTTTAAGTATCAACTAAAGCTGCTTATTCATGGGCTCCCTGTAAAATATGAGATGTCATAGATGAAATGCTTAAAATGGGTGTTTAAGGAAGGCAGGAAAACAAACATTTACATAATCTTTAAAAATTAATAATAGTAAATAATACCTGAACATCTGCTAGCTAGAACAAGGTCACTGACATGGAGATAACTCCCTAAGGGTCAAAAACCCTGCAGTCTCTCTCAGCTTATGGAGGCTTTTTGACCATCAACAAAGCAAAAAACTTTCCCATTGCCTCTGTACCCAATCGCCTGTCTCTAATGGGCTGGGGGCAGGCAAGACAACCATGCTTATTGGGCTGTTAATAATACAACTTATACAACATTTGTTTGCTCACTTGCTCTTTACAAAGATACTTCTACTTGAAAAACCCTTCACCTTTCTCTAATGTTTTTTCTTTCATTTCACCTTGCATAGCCCCAGTCTTCTCCTTCCAGTGGCCACAGCTGTGTTGGGCTGGCAGCTTGCTGACAACCCTTTGCAGACTCACAGGAGTCACCACGGCTGCCATGAAGCAGCTCACACGCCAAGCCCTTTTAGCTTAAAGTTCAATGGTGAAGCTGTAGACTGGTCAACCAAACTTGGGAACCATCATGTTTACAGTTCTGGGTTTCTTTCCAGCTTAATGTCCCTCACAGTTTCCTTATGATATTATTTACACTTTCCAGAATTGAAGTGATTTTTGCACCTGCACTGTAACATCACAGGCCCGGTGCAATGCCACAAGGCTGGAATCGCTATTAGACAGCGGTCCTTGAGCTGCTCTCACAGAGGGTCTTAGTGACCAGTCACATGCATCCCATGGGCTCCTCTTCTCTGCTTCCACAGTACAAAAGCCTTTTTGTGCTACGCAGGTCAGACCATATCAGTTTGACTGACATTGCCACAGCAAAAAACTGGAAGTACTCACAGTGCATGACAAATCTCTGTGACTGCCTGACAAATAACATTACAGATGAAAATATGAAGATTGCCTCTTACCAGACTTTTGTTTTCTTTCCTTTATATTTTTCCCATTTTTATCCATCACTTAAAATATGCTACATAACTGCAGCTGTACAAGAACCTGCAGCACCCACTATCTCCATGTAAGCCATTCTTTCCAAGGCTGGAGCCTCAACGAAACTGTTCCCATGCTTTGCTCCTTATCACATGCAACTTTGGCGCAACTCTGCTAATACTATACCTTTGTCCCAGAAATCTCTGCAAGTTAAGGAGGGTTTAAGCAAAAATTAATAAAAACACCTTCTCAACAAAGTCTGTTAGGATATTTCTCAATTTTATAAATATGATTCCAAGTTTTTTGGCTCTAGAAGCATATTAGTGCTGTGATGAGAGGCGGCATGGGAAAACAAGATGGAGATTAAAATGCAGTTACAGTAACACTGGAAGAGTGACTCTGTAATTATGTGTGTGCGTTTGGTGTGATCTGCACAGAAGTGTTCCTCCCAGGCTCTGTGACACTGATGAAAATAGTAAAAATTGGATATGTTTCCAGAAATACAGTGCAGTGGTGGAACTGGGCATTAAACCCTAAACCATCAGCACAACAGAACAAAACCCCACAGCTTCTCCAAGAACACAGACATCATGCCCTGACATATATCGACTTAGGGAAAAAAAGTTTTAAAAATCACTGTGGCTCCTCAGCTATCTCCAATTGAGTCAAGGGAAGGAGTCCAAATCTCCTCCTGGAGAAGCCCTGTCATCCCACCCCATCAGACTCAGGAGCCATTTGTCAGGTATTGTGTCCAGAGTGGTGACAGCTGCAGACAGGACAAATCGGCACTTCTTATTTGTCCACACCAGGCATTCAGAAGTCATTAGCCAAGCTGCAAAAACTGAGGTTGGCCAAAAAAAAACCCCCAAACATACAAAAACCCAAACATTTGAAAACATAACACAACACCCTTGAGGTTTATAGCAGGGCAGGGCATACCTGACACTGAAGGAGGCACATACAATTTAGTGAACTTACTCAACAGAACACATCATCTGCCTCTCTGGAAAGTTGATAGTAAATCAGCAATCCATCTTCATGTGTATGAAACCACACAGCTGCCTATCTACCTTCAGAAGACAACATACTAGTGATAGTAATTAATGAAGTATCAATCAAAATCATTGGAAGTCTTCAAGGTCAGATTGGATGGAGCTTTGAGCAACCTTGTCTAGAAGAAAGTGTCCCTTCTCATGGTAGAGTGTTTAGAACTACAGGTTATTTAAGGTCTCTTCCAACCCAAACCATTCTGTGTTTTTGTGACAAAGCAGTGCCATGCCAGTGTAAGGAAAGTTCTCCATTTTCTCCTAGCAAGGATGGAATGTGATCCACCTAATGAGTTCTTTACTTTGCAAATTGATCACATCAGCTAAAAAGCTCATTGTAACTTCACAACTATAAGTGAATATTCAAACCTGCAGCTTGTTACTCTTCTCAGTAGAGTGAAACACTTACCAGCAGGGTCCATCCTGAGCTCTGGGGAATGACAGCCAAAACCAGAGTCAATTGCAGCAACAGGAAGGAATGTAGGAATTGTACAGAGCACAAAGCACTATGAAATGACCATGAAGCCTCTTTGAATTGGCACCAAGTCCTGTCCTTTCACACTGATGCACCTGGCCAGAGGTTTGGTGTTTTGCTTGTTTGTTTTTAATTGAGATGGTTAGTTAGATTACTATTTTTAATTAAATAAGCATGAAAACAAGAGAACACTTTTATTCTCACCTCCAAAAGCTGGTCGCATGGTGAAGTCATGTTCATCAACTCTGAGAAGCTGCTCCGTCTTTCCTTTCCAGGCTTTGGTCATATCATGATTCTTCTTAAATATGTGACTGCAAAAGACAGCAATAGCATTGGTCCTATGTCTCTTTGCCTGAGCTGCAGCTGAGTTCTGCCAGCCCAATTTTGGAGCTGCAGGAGCAGCAGCTTGGTAGGCACAGTCCCAGGGAAGGAAGCAGTGGGGCTGCCAGCACAAAAGGCTGCCTTTCCACAGCACTTTGTGCCCATATAGGAAGCCCTGCTGTCTCTGCCACTCCAAGATGGACACGATGCTCCCTCCACCCCATACTCCACAGCTCCCAGAGAGGCACAAGGCTGAGAGCACAGCATCTCATGGAGGAGCTGGGATGCAACAAGTGTCACGGCTACAGCAAGCAGCAGAAGCAGCTGGCTGCCCCACGTTACCTGGCCAGGATTTGGCCAGGTACCAAGGAACATTGTCATGAGAAAGCTCTTTCTGATGGCGGTCACGCAATGTCACACACTATTCTGAGACTATCTGCCCCAGGAAGTTCAGTTCAGTGCCAACAGTTTCTGTGGACAGAGGGCTTGCCTTCTCTTCTGGCTTCAGCAATGAGAAAACCACTCATTCCTCCCCACAATAGCAGGAAAAGAGGAATTTTAGCTAAAGACGTCTGCAATCCTTCATTTTTCTGAATATTAAGGTAGGAAAAATTCTAACCTTTTATTTGATACTTTATATGACAACAGTAGAACAAAGATGACAACAAACCCTTGAGAAAAGTGCAAGATAGTAACTAAAATAACTAACCAGCAGACAAAAATGCATTTCTGGAAGAAAATCCAGATCAGCATCCCTGGCTGTTCTGCAGTGATGCAGGATGGAGAACTCGGACCATTAAGGTTCCTCAACCCCTTTGCTCCAGACATAAGATACAACTAAGTTATAAATATTGCGGCAATGAGCTGTTTGTCAGTAACTTACTAAGGAATTTTATACAAAAGGGTTCAGATTCCTTTGCCTCTGTGGAAGAATATTACTGAAAATAAAGAATTAAAAATCTTGGAGAAAAATAAAGCGACTACTTAAGCTTGAAATCTTGATCAAAAATTCAGAGCTTACAAAATAATCACCACACTGATAAGTGTGGCTGTGGAAAGGAGTGAGCTTAGATTCATTAAAATACAAGGCACGATGAGTATGAGGCAAAGGGAGCAAAAATCAGAAGAAAAGTTTCCCATTGAGCACTCATTGCAGACAAGAAAACAATGAAACCCAAGGGGTGTTGATAGCTGCTGCTAATATCAATAACCCGTTCAATTTAATAAGGCAGTGAAAAGGAAGCAACAGAATTTGAAAATAAATGTATCAAATGAATGTTTTGAAGGAATATAACCCCTTGTGCTCCAGGGCACATGCTGCATAGAAAAAGTTGGATTCCTCTCACATCACTTTGGACTCCTGTTTCAGTCAGGCTGTTGGAGCGCCTGTCGGCTGTGAAAGAGCCATCTGGAGCAAGCAAGCTTGACACAGCTAAGCATAATTATGATAATGCATTAATGGTTACCTAAAAGCAGGGTGTAAAACCAAGCACAGATAGTAATGGGAATGGTTGGAGGCAAAAGTTTAGCTTTTAACTGCTTGTTTAGTGTCTCTGCAAAGGTTAGGGCTGCTGCCAGAGTGCTCCACTTCACCATCTGCAGTACTGCCTCCATGCCTGAAAAGCTGCAAGTGGGGTAGAAGGATCTTCCTGTGTCTGCTTGACTTTAATTATTGGGGAAAGGCTGAAGTACCACTGAATGTTCAATCAAGTCTCTATCCTCAAAGAATGGGGGGAAAAATCTAATTAAAAATCCAATATAACTTTGGATTGCCCGCTGTATGAGGAATTAGTGTGGAATACCCTGGCAGTATTACAGTGCCATCTTGTAAATCGATGGCTCAGCCACACTGAAATGCTGTGCTTTGATCAATTCTTTTAAAAATCATCAAACAGCAAAGAGCACACAGGAGAGTTGCTCCAAACAGTCTGTGGCCACAGAGGCTTCAGAGGGCTGGCTGGGGACACAGACACTGAGGAAGGAAACAGATTTTCAAGCACTTCCTGAGCCTGAGGTTGCATTTAATAGCCAGTATTTAATCATTAGTTCATGCCTAATCCTTCAGGTGTGTGATGGACGATTCAGAATTTATAGGTAGAACTCTGTCAGTTCCTTTATAATCAATCCATTTACAAAGATTTTGTATGAAGATATTTTTAATGACAGGAAGTCTACACAGCCTTTGAAATGTGTAACTACTTTTGTCTATTTAATCCAATTCAAGACCAAATTTGTTTGAAAAAAAATATACAATAGTGTTTGACATCAACTAGGGGGGTATCATCTGACCCTCTTCAGCAGGTACTCCATGGCCCCCCAGTTCTTAACTGGCATAGGGAGCATGTCATTACCTGCAGCAGAGATGACACCAGCTGCCAGTGCCTTTGCAGAGCTGAAGGGTGCACTGAATGCTGCTGCCCATCAGGTGCCCTTACTAACAGTCTGATCACTGCTGTCTCATAAATCCCCCCTGATGTATTCATGGTCTTCAGCATTTCTGATTACAGATTTGTCAGGGTTTCTTTCAGCTTTATGCACTGTCTGCAATTTACCACTATTCATTTCAGCCATCCATCCTCTTTTTTTTGCCAAGTTTGTCATATATAATTTTACTGCTGTTTATATGTCATTCAAAGGGGATGAATTTGATAAATCTGACTTTTGTGAGGAATTGTTGCTGTTTACAGAGGAGAGGACAGGTATCTCACTGAGCTTCAGGTAAAGGCTTCTCTGTTATTGCTCTTTTTTAAAAAACTATTTTCATATCCAGTCACTTTTATCCAGAATTGTTCTCAATTGCATAAAATAGATGCTTTTTATATTGCCAAATATATGAAAGAAAATTAAATATTGCTGGCATAAGAAACTACAGATAACAGCTCAGCAGGAGTCAAATAAGCCGCGCTTATCTATGCAGACATTCAGACTTTCCAGAGCAATATAAAAAACCATATCAAAATGGAAACAGCCTCATGCCTTAGGGTGTAAGGCAATGGCTAAGAGGTGAGCCTGAAAACAAACATGATCTCCAATCCAAGCATGGCACAGCTGTTGGCAGCCAGAGTCTAGGAGGTATCTGCACCTTCCTCTGGGGAATTCAGCACTGTCTTTGGTCACAAGATGATTTCACATGGTCACAGGAACTTGGTTCCAATTACCTACTGGGATTCAGAAAAGTATTGCTACAGTTTCACTGAAAATTTTACCACACTTCATTAAGTTCTTTGAGGGGGATAAAAAAAATCCCAAAATGCTTTAGTTGAAGGTGTCATTTACTTTGTATAATAGCCATATCAAGTTGGAGGAAACTTGCACACTGTGTAAACCTGGCACTAAGAAGTACAAAACCTCCTGTTTTTCTAATGAACAACACAGGTGACTACTGCAAAGACCTCCTACAAGCTAAATGAAAAAGACAAGGTACAACAAGTTTGTGACTGTCGTAACAACTAGCCCACCCCTAGATATGCATTCCAAATTTATTATCTCCACTGTGCTATGAGTGTATCCCACATAGATGTGTATCTTTACTCTTAATGTACGTGGATCACATGGGATCAGAGGTGGTTGAGAAATTTCTGACAATCTTGGAACCTCAAGCTCCTTGATTTTGTCAAAGTCTCTTTCCATTGCCTGTCAGGGCCACCAATTTAAGTGCTGGAAGAGCCCAGAAAGCCCTGGCATCTCCACAATAAGACAGGTCTATCTTGGTTTGCATGGATGGCCACACTAGTCCCCGTTGCTCTCAGAATCTCAGGGGAAATACTCTGCTGCCCTACCTCTGAATGTAGCATGCTTCTCACGTACTCATCTGTAGGTTCATGTCAGGAACAGGAAGCAAAGTGACTTTCCTTGCGAGGTTTCTAGAAAAACTAAACCAGACTCCAGAAAATGATTGACACAAGATCAAAGGGTGTGCACAATCACTGCTATCGCACACATTCTGTATCTGCTTTTGTTTCACATTACTATTTGGCCCTGCTGTGATGCAACACAGCAGTGTTGGGGAAAAGATCTTAGGAGACATCAAACCTTACACAATAGAAGTTCTGCAAGGCCCTGGACTTGAGCCTCAGGTGAGCAACACACCTGTGAATAATTGTTATCAACATGTTAATCACTGAGCCACTTACAAACTCGCCATTTTCTGAGAAACCACCAGGGAGCAGAGGGATTCCCTAGGGGCTGGGAGGTCAGAGGACAGTTCTGCATTATCTGGCTGAAAGAAGTGAGAAAAACACAGCTCTGCAAGGAAGCAGAGGGAACCTGCTGCCAGCAGCAGTTTCGGCAGGGATCACTAGACTACTTCAATGGACTGCTGTTTGGAGAAACAATCTGTGTGCTGAGCCTTGTGCTACCATGCCCTGATGGTTGTCTTCTGCTTCTGGGTCCCAAACCAGGGCTGGCATATAGCATGCCCTGAAAATTGCATCTCTAATGAGATACTCCAAATCACTGCTCACTTTCAAAAATCTTGGCAATAAGTCTGTAGCTAACAAAAGCTCAAAGACACTTTCATTTCAAAGGCATAGCGTTTCTGCTGATTGAAGCAGGAGGCTTTGCGCAGCTGGTAGGACAGAGGAACAGGAAGACTGAGTCAAGTGAGTGTTAGATTGATGAAAACACGGCATTCACTGGCACGATTGAGATGGTAAATGTCTCCTGAGCTCTCAATTTATGCAGAACAATAAACATTACCACAAGCATTATCAGCAATTTTTGTAGAGCAATAAATAGTAACAAAAGTAGTAATTTTCAGAGCTTCTTTTACTCTGTGTGGAAATTCTGTCCAGCTGGATAATCCAGAACTGGAGGCATTTGTTTGCAATTCCTGAGAGGCAGCCACTGCCGAGCTACTGAAGAGTACCACAAACTGTTTCAAAAACTCAGTGCTGGACATTCCAGCACCACTTGCTTGGCACTTACGGCAAGGCTGACGCACTGAGGAAGGTCCAAGCACAGATACACGCTGTGTACAGCCAGTACTACTTGTAGCAAGTCTGACATGCCCCAGCAGCATTAGCCTAGACTGTGTACTCAGCTCTCTGGCAAACCCCAGCCATGAACATGGCAGCACAGACCACTCCACACATACACCTGCACCTTTCCACACTTACACCCCTTCCTTCAGCACCAGTCTCTTCTTCCTCTCGGGAAATTTATTCCCTGGTGTGAAGCTAAGGCAGGGGCGAGCATGCTCTGCCCAGCAGTCACCCAGGGAACTCCGACCAAAGGTTTCACTTTGCAGTTCATTTATCACTTGATTTCTCCAAACAAAATGAAATGCAAACATTTTTAACCAACAGTTCCACTAGTTACGAGCCCCTAGTTTCGTGCACCATTTGTCAGCTTGCACATCAGCAAGAATGCCCTCAACTTCATACTAACAGGTATCATTGATATCCTTCAGTTTTGCCGTATAAGTGGCAGAGACTGTATACTTTGGAAAAAATGAAAAACTGACATCAAAGTACGAAGCCAAGAGCTGCTACTCAACGAGCACACACCAATTTCTTACACAAAGCCTGGGCTCTCCAGAGCGCAACATGAAGCTGCGCCAGGCAATCATCAGGGTGGTGATGCACAGTTTTTTCTTTAAGTTATACCTGTAGGACCAGTTACCCCAAGCCCTCAGAGCTCCATAGGCAAGGAACTCCATACAATGGGAAACTCTACACAATGTCAAAGCAAAGCTACAGAATTGAAGGTGTTCTGCACTTGCACAACCCAAGCTATCTTCTTGAAGTCAGTATAAAGATCTTTGTATAAATCTTTAGATCAGGTTAATGGACACAAAATATCAAACTTATCAAATAGAGATTCCCAAATATATGAATATATTTTGCTTGATTAGTACCCTTACTGCAAAATTTCTCTGTTTCTTACGGTAAATCAGAAAGAGAAGAACTAAGCAGAAAATGTGATGAAATTATTTAAAAGATCATTGTTTTAATTTCTCTTATATGATTAGGAAACCAGCATAGCAACCAGTTTTAGTCTGCCTTTACTAGATGAGTACACTATTCATTGCTGGTTTAAAGACGACTAAATTTTTTCCATGTAACTGGAAATTTAAAATATTAATTACACTGCTCCATATGCTTCTTTTTGTTGCAACATCGCAGAGTTCTCTGTATTAAAAATGCCATTCACATTTGATAGCCCCTCCAAATTGATTTCATATACTTTTAAATAACTACATTGCAAAGGAATTGTATGTGTATATATTTCTCTATATATGTAAATATATATAATTGTGTGCATATATATGTGTGTGTGTGTGTGTGTGTAAAATATATAGTTCTTGAGATTCTACCTGACTGGGAGACTGTTCATTAAAACCATTACATGACAGAAAACTAAGTAGTATGAGTTATTCTTTGCAGTATGTTTATAATAATAATTTTAGCAGTGCTTTGACTCCCACTCTATTACCACTCACAAAAATAATGGCACTAGAGAAACAGTAAATTATTTTTACCATGTCCAAATGAAGTAGAAAACTTTTAACCCAGAGAACGGCACTGGGTTTGGGCAAAGTTGTATTTAAAGAAGGATTTTTACTGCTTTGTTACTTCAAAACAAATGATCTCTACTACAAACAAATGGTTTGCAAGGAAACACTACTGTTGAATCCCACACAACCTCCAGAACACAGACTTTGAAATATTTTCAGAGTTAAATGAAAGATTTCATTCGACAACTGAGATTCTGTGGAAATCAGCAGTAAAACTTCAGTTGATTTTAGGATTTCAGGATCAGGCCCTGGGCTGTTTCAGCTTTATAACATTTACGTCACTAAAAACATATGCCACTGTATTTTTTCAATAAGTAGTGTAAATCTAATAGCATAATATGTATTCTTCGATTCCAATTACATCACATTTCTTTGCAAAACTTTCAAGTAACAACATTCCCTGTAAGTTGAGTGTTAAATGAACAGTCCAATAAAATGAAACTATTAAAGTTTATAGCCATAGTGAGGTCATTTAATAAGGTGGATTAACCCAATTTTATTTTGAGCCCTTCAAACAATGAATAGTCTTGTAAGATATAATTGCCATTGGATGACATAACCACAAAAAAGGATAACATACTTTGGACTGTCTGGCAGGTTTGGAAGATTATCTTTTCTAATGTAAACCTCCAGACAAATCTCAGCAATGGTAAATCTAATAAACTTTACTAATAACTTTAACTCTTTCACGTCCTTTTGCTTGACTTTAAAATAAATTATTTTTAAGATTCCATGTATTTCTTCAAAATGTATTTTTAATTTTACAATCCTTGGATAACTCCCAGGGTTTATCATTAATTACTATCATGCATGTTCTCCATTTCATACCATTAAGAGAATAACAGGCAATTCCAAATGAACAAGTAGCACAGACATTCTGCCAAGCAGGTAAATAGCCTGCTCTTGGAACAGTGCCGAAACAGTATGCACATTTGAACATCTCTGTTAACTGCAACTCCTCTGAAGTCTCTCAGTAATTTGCATGTAAGGCTAAGAATAATTTTACTACAATACATATCAAAGTGGTGAACTGTTCTGCAAAACCTGCCTTGCTCAGAGTTAATATTAGCATTACAAGTGTCCACTTACAGTTAAAACTGATTATACTACCACAGACTGTTATAAAACATTATCTATAAAGCTGTTTGCACATACAATAGACACACAGACATTGACAAGTAGGTTTTTACGTCCATGTAGTAATGTATTATAACATTCCAGAAAAAGAGACATACTGGTTCAGTAACTCTTACCTTGCTCTCTGCACATCTAGCTGGTTTGTCCACCTCCTCCTCCTGTGTTTTCTGCTTTCCACAAGAAGAACTAAGCAAAAGATTAATAAAAGGACTTTTGCAAAATAAGGCATCTTGCTGGAAATGGGAGCCGGGCACTCTGCACTCCAGTGACCTCCTGTAGTACAAGTCCCCCCGGGCTTAAACATTGAATCAACTCCAGTTCCGGCGTGGCGCGTTGGTCGGCGATCAGCGGCAGAAACGCCGCTCTCCCGACGAGATGCTTTCGACAGGCTCTCAGGGGCTTCGCACTCAAAGCTCTCCTCTCATCACCGCGTAATGATTGGCCATTACTCGCCAAGTTTGCCTCACTAAACATTTCCACTGGGTCCTAAAGGATACTTACTAAAGCCATTATATAAAGACCCGCAATTCTGCACGCGGCTTTTTGCTCAATCCCCTAATCTCAGTGCTATCCTCCTGACAGACTATAAAACCAGGCTGTCCCTTTTCATTAGGCTTTCCACATTTTTTGATCCTTTGTATGGCATCTTTTTCAACTGGAATGCACCTATGCCATGTTTCAGACATGTATCTCATGGTAAAATTGTACATATTTTGATGGGTTTATAGCAGTTGAAGGTTTATTTTCTGATTTAGTCTAGTTCTTCATGCTGTTGAAGATAGAATATCAGCTATTTCCTCTGAAAATGATGGCTTTATTTACTGTTAACTTTTAAAGGAAAATTAAAACAGTAACTCCCAGCCTATACATGCAATTGACTTTACATAAACCAAGTCACCATTAATTTTTTTTTTCCTCAAACAGGTATTTGCCAGTCAGGCATTTGAACTCTCTCAAGATTTAAACAAAAAATTAAAAGTTACAAAGCAGCTGTTTCTTTAATCACAAGGAAGAGGCTGTTTACAAAAATCATTTGAGTCTTTATTTCCTCACAGCCCACTGCTGCCTGCCTGTCTGCACAAACAGCAGCCAGAGCGGGGTACAGGTACCAGAGCAAATGCCTGCTCGGCCGAGCAGCGCTTCTGTAGGGAGAGAAAAGCACACTCAGAGCAAATCTCCCAGAACAGCAAGCAACTCAAAACCCAGCAACACTGTCTTGTGGGTCAGACCTCTTCCTGAACTCTCTTCTGTGAGCCCACACGTGCAATATTTGAAGCGAATGGGTATTCAAACCCCAAATCAACGAAGAAACACAGTACTTCTGTGTTAGAGGCTACAGGAGCTGGAGAGGTTTTTTAGAGTTTTGGCACGCAGAGTTTTTTTGAAGGGGGGTGGGGGTTGTGTATTGGGTTTTTGGTTTTGGTTTTTAATTTCTAATGAAATATACAAATTAGGTATACATTGACATCAAATTGTTCTATGGCAGAATGTGGAAGCAACTGCTGAACAAATGACAAACTTCTGTCTGAAGGCCTTAAAAACTTGTATTTTTTCATCCTTGTTCCATTGTACCTGCAAACAAGATTATCAAGAGTCCACAGAAATGCTAAAAAGGAACTCAGATTTTGTTGTTGTTGTTTTTTAAATTTCCACATCCCACTTAAACACACAATGGGCTTTCCTTATTTTAAAGTTGTTATAGCTACTTTAATGTAATATATACTATAAGTAACAAAATTCAGGAAAGCTGTAGGTAGTTTGACAAATACTTGCTGAGAAACAGGACAAGAATCTCACTTAAGTCAGTGCTATCATGTTTGACAGCAACAAATTGAGAGCTAGCTAAATTTCCTTGTCTTTGAAATAAACACACTGAACTGTAATTTGAACAATAATATAAGAGGAAATTTATCCCACTCCTTGCTTTCTTCTACTTCAATATTTAAACAGTCACAGATGAAACCTCTCAAAACCCCAGCAACTGTAGGTCTACGGCTTGTATATGCATTTTCACAGTGTTCATGAATATTACCAGTGATTTTTTTAATAAACTTATAATAAGAAAGTCTCTGGGTCCAATATAGATTTTACATTAAAAAAAGGAACAACCCACACTTAAAAAACAACAAAAGAACAAAGAAAAAACCAAAGAGATCCCTGAACAAACCAAACCAAACCAACAAAAAAAAGAAACCCCCAAACAAAAAAATCCAACCAACTAACAAAAATGAAATGCCAGACAAACAACAAACAAAATGCCATGTGATACGTGAAACATACTCAAAGACTGGCTTAAAACTTTATTACTAGTAGGGTTGTAATAAATACTTTTTTTAAGCATGTTCAGATATATGAAAGTTTAAGTATAATAAGGTTTAAACTTTCTTTTGTGAATAAAACCACATATGAAACATTTAGTTCCAACACATTATGTATATTTCTGGTATAATTAAAAGACAATAGCTCTGGGTAAATAATTATATTACATATTTATAACTATTGCAAGAATAGACAGGTTTTGTATAATCTTCTAATTTAAAAACAAGATATACAATTAAAAGTACTAGAAGAGGACATTCAAAATCTTTCAAAAGATTATTCAATCTTTCTTCAAAAAAAATAGAAATCAAAATAATGCAAGTAGTTTCCTGGCCCCTTCTTTCCTCCCCTTCTTCTTTCCCCCTTCCACACACAGAGAGCTACTTGTATGTGTTCCCCCTCTAGAAATGTGTCATGGTAAATAAAAGTGGTTATGAAAGAGTTCACTGGACATAAACACATAGTAATGTTTCATTTTAAAATTCCCTCTCCAATTCTTATACTAACTTAGATGGGGTGATTAATTGCATTTATGTTTCATAAAAAATTAATCAACCATTTTTTAAAAATTGTCTTTTTCCAGTTTATAAATTGCTCCAATTTAGTTCCACCTCACATGCCTTAACCTTACTATTCCACTGCACTGTTTCTCAACATACCTAGTGGGCAGTCAATTAGCACTTTAGCTACATGCCCAACTGTGCTTTTCTTGTAAGTAATGTATCTGTAGGTAAGTTAACATTCACAAGGATTTAAGCATAAATACAAAAAGTAGCCTGTGTAAACAGTTCTCATGTCATACCCAATACAGAATGATCAATGAAGCATTCAGGTTGGTGCTGTTAGGACAAGTAACCTTATAACTCAAATATATACTCGTTAGCCAAACATATTCTACGAAATATAAGAGCTGCCAATGCAAAGGTCAGAAGGACAATCAGAACAGTTGATCCAGTGTGGTTTGTGTTGACTCTTGGCTGCTGTACCCGGTTGAAGTCAGTTGAGGATGGAGCCCGTCTCTGACTCTGCTGCTGGGCACGGCGCTGCCGAGGACTCATCGACGTGCTGGTGGACACGGCAGGAGTGTGGTCCTGACCCGCCACTGCACTGCTAGTCTGAGTTTCAGACTAAAAAGGAAACGTGAAAAGTTGTGAGACAAGACATTGCATAAGATTAGCAAGAAGTAAAATCATAAGGACTGAAATGTACTCTTCAGATCACTGTTAATACTTGAAAGCCTGACAATACATGTCACTAATAATTACAAGATTTATATGTCACTTTTCTCCATACACTGTGCTGAGAAGTGTATTTCAAGCTGCAAATTAGCAGTTCTATGGACAATCAAAGGCTAAAGAAAGTCTGTCAAACAGTATTTCTCTTAAAGAGATTTCAAATATCTTTGTCTAGAATTTGTTTAACTCTCTGTTGTTCAAGAAATCCTTAATAATACTCTGCATAGTTAGGGCTCTGAGGATTTGTAATGTCACCTGCAAGCTGGGGAGGCCTAGAAAGGAAGAAGTCCAGAGAACTGTAATTACGTAGTGCTGCACTGCTTCCTGTGGACAGCTGGGTCCAGAGGTCTGTTCTCATCACCACCAACACCACTGGAAACACAAAACAAAAATCCTAAACGCGAACTACCTACGTTATCCCAGCAGAGTTCCCAAGCTCTCCACGTGTGCAGGCACTTATCTATTGCCCTCTACTGGCCAAACGTCGGGCTGACATTACAAGTACTAAAATAAAATTCGGCAACTGCTGTTCAGCTCAGGGGAGTATTACTCCAAGAAAACATTTTTCCAGTTTGTAAGACTGAAACTATCATTTCCCATTGGACTAATCCAGCTTGCAATACTAAAAGGCCCAAACTCCAAATGTTCTAGTATTAAAAATAGTGATACAGCACAGTCATTAAACATTTTGACAAGGTTCAATTTAAAAGCACTTAAAAAAAAGTAGCTCTGACAAAAAATTACAGGGTTTGGGTTTTTTAAAAGTATTATTTTCAGTTCTCAGAACAGTTTGCTAGTATTCCTACTTTAAGTAACTTGCAACTATTTTCCAAAGTTAGCTTTCTTCCTCTTTTCTTATAAACGATTGATTATCACTACAGCACGTAAAACCAGAACCCTGGACATTTTGTATTTGCTTCCAGGCAAAAGCCTTTTAATGGACACAATATCCATAGCCTTAAGCACTGGTTCAGCCAGCTACAAGATGCCCTTTCCACATGGCCAGAGAGGGAATACCCTCAACCAAGTAACAGGTTTTATGATTCTCAACACAGGAAGCAGCACTTGGTCTCCTGACTTTTTTGCCATGTGTTCTGCACGTGGGAGAAGAATTCTCCCACATTTAAAACTAGTCAGAGATTTGCTCAGCCCAGGGACCAGACCTTCCTTTCCAACCTTCTTATCATTAGCATTTTTCCCACTGTTTATCATCAGCAAGGAAGTACTGATGCAGTAACTCACCACCTTTGACAGCTTCCCTGTTTACACAGGTTTCTTGCCTAAGCAAGCAAGCAGCCTGCGTAGCTTCAAAGAAAAATGTTTTTAAAAGATACATTTTATCAGCAGAGACAGCCAAACCCACCATGACTGGCCTGCCATGATTTCCACTCTACTGCAAAAGAAAGACATTCTGCTTCATATTGAACTCACTTGAAAGCTCCCTGTGCCAAGGAAAACAAAGACTCAGGGAAGCAAGTAATTTGAAAAATTACAGTTCCTTGATTCATCTAAACTCTCACCTTCCAGAGGGGGAGAGAGAAAGGAGTGAATTCAGGACACAAGAACTGCCAATTCAGCGGGTAAAGTGTTTTATTCAAAGAGTTTTAAAGAAATAAAAAGTCTAGAAATATACCCAACTCTTCATCTTACTAACCAAAGTAACTAGCATTGGCTGCCACACACATCTTCCCAACACTGCAAATTTTAAATTAAAAAATAAAACAGAAAGGGCCTGCTGTTATGGATAAAACAAGGTGTCATACACAGACATGAACAGATCTGTGATTCAACAGAAACCTCACTGACAATTTCAAGGCTATACTTTTTTTTTTTTTGAGGAACTTATAGATGGATCTGGGAGCTGCAGACCAACTGCTTCACCCAAAGCTCAGCTAATGCCCTTCCTTGGGGTTCCCAGCATAATCAATGACCAACTATTAGCAGACATGCAAAACTAAGTTAGGTAAGAAAGGAAGGATCACTACTTGGTATGAATTTGGGGTCAGATGCTACAGTATCTGAAATAATATATATGTATCTCTAGACAGAGATTTTTTTGTTGGACGACTTAATTGTTAGGAGTCCCAAAAGTGGCAGATGGGCTGTATTATAAATTTTTTAAAAAATTGCAAGCACCTTGTGTTCAATTTAATGGCAAGTCTTTTAATTCTCCTTAAGCAAAAGCGTCAAGATTTTTAGACTAACACAGGATTTCACATGACACCATTTCCATTAAATATTAAGTCATTTTCTGTCAAACCGTACTGGAAATGTTGTGGGTGAGGGCTTAGTAGAGAGTTATATTGTAGTTATCTTTTGCATCTGATTTTTACAGCCATTTAATATGCACTTGTGTCATATTTATTACATTTATATTACTGCATGTTACATCTGAAGCTTCTGAAACTGTTAGGGCTGCTAGAAAACTTTGCTCCAAGGACATTTGAGTTTGATGAATAAGGCTATTTCAGTAAAATATACTTCTACTAGGATGAACAAAAAGTTTTATCATCTAACATAATGCAAGTAAGGAACTTCACACTATGTTCAGTCTACTGAAGAACGGTAGCATTCACTGCACCCTTTTTATCTCCAGACCATTATTTTTAAATTTTTTAACACAACTCTAGAAGTATTAATCATCTTAGAAGGAATGTTTAAAAATACAGCAGACTCAAGGAACTCAGAACCACATAAACCCTCTGGGTTTATGAAAGAAAGCCTCTTTCAGTTACACTCATGATCTTGAGATAGATGTAGAAATAAGATGACAGAAAGACAGATGGAATATTTGTTTGTCTGTATAACTCTCAACTGAAGAAAAGCTGAAGTTTGACACAACACAGCTTAATGGCCAATGTGAATTAACAAATCAAAGTTGGGCCAAGTACTCCTGATTGCCAAGTCATTTAAAATTAGACACTGAACAGTGATAAACACTTTTTACGAACATTATCATTTGAACAATATGATTAAAAAAAAAGTGATGCCATGCCACAGATCCATTTCAGTGTGCTCTTCGTACAAGAATTAAGTTAAACCTATCTCAGAAAGGGGGTCATTGTTCTCATTAATACCTTGTCATTAATTCATTCCAAGAATCACTGTCCTTCCAAGAAGCTTAAAGGTTAAAAGAACCCATGTAACAGGCAGCTGTTGCTGGAAAGAACAAACTCTACTCCAAGAAGCAGTCTCACAGTAAAACACAGCCTACAGATTCCCTCACCTTCACCTAGAGGTGACCCTTCCCTTAGCACCTATTTACCATAATGTCTTTAATGAAGACTGGTTACAACTGTTCTAAGAAGAGAAGAAAGATAACGCTCCATTCTTTCTGCACTATTACTTCTCATTTTCAGCTCTGTATTGTCTAGAAGGACATAAGGTCCCACGACTTCAGAGTCAGACACATTAAATCTACTATATCAGAAGGAATTATGCAAGCTAATACAAGGATTCAGCATTGGGTCTGCCTCTGCTCCTTTTACTCTCAAAGGGCATACATTTCAAGTTCACAACAGCAAATTTTCTGTAATAGCTTTTAATTAAACACACGTTTGTAGAGTAAGAGTAAACATTTTTTTATCCACAAAGAGTCAAAAATAGTTTTGACACTGCCCACATCTAACACAACTTAATAAGGTAAAATTAGGCCTTTACACAACAAGAACCAACCTAATAAACTAATTTTATACATGCAAGAAGCCCAATCAAGCAGAAAAGATCTGAAGTTTGCATGGATACTCTTTTACACCTATTAGCAGATCAAGGCCCACAGTTCCCCACTTTGAGAAGATTTCTATTAACTTTGGCAAGAACAAGAACACAAAAAGAGCAAGCTCAAATTCCTTAAAATAGTCTTTCCTGTTACACTTCTCTCTTTTTCCACTGTGTGGTTGTTTTCACTCCCAAACAGTTCCAGGTACTTCCTAAGGCTCAAAATGTGACAGTCCAGAAACACAGCTATTGCTTCAAACGAAAACTAACAACCATGAATGTGTGTGATAGTTTTGATTCACGCCCCCCTTAGTAACCAGTTGTAACTGTGACAATCTGATCCCTTAAAATATAGACCCATTTATTTACAGTTAATCACACATAAGTATTTTTAAGTACATTTATACATTTAAAGTTCTCATTTCCCATGGGACTGTTCTGCTGAAAAGCTACTTATTACTTATTAATGCAGCATAAACGATTAAAATAGTTTTATTTAAAATGGGATTAATCAAAAGAAAGTCTCTTTTTCCTCAAGAAAATGCCAGCAGTGCCTTTGTGTGTCAGCTAGTTCTACTATATTAGCCCGGATTTGTAGTAAGAAGAATGAAATAAAATGGTTTTAAATTCTGAACAATCTGGAAAAATCCTTATTGTGGGGGAAAAAAAGTATGCTATTAGCATGTTTATATTTCTACATTGCTTGAAAATATGTTGCAAACACGCAACAGATGGTCTGATGTTATTTGACATGTTTTAGGGTTTTTAACCAATCTGTGGCCCCATCGTCTGTCTAAAAAAGGCAGCTTAGCTGGGATTTGTCCGCAATTTATCAGTGAATTTAGATTGCATTTGCCACAGTCATAACAGCAGCTGCCTTGGCCCATCACCAAACCTCGGGGACTTCCGAAATCATTATGTAAGCCCTACACCTCACAATATTAAAACAGAAGTGTCATACTTCAAATGGCAAGAATATTTCAGACTTACTTAAGAGGTTATAAAAAACAGGAAGACAATCTTAATTAATATTTAAAAGCTACAGGTTATCACTGAAACATTTTTTGCCTCTGGCTAAGAATTCAATTGAAAAAACCTGTGCTACATTATGTAGATGGTAAATTGTAGTACTTCAGACACCATAGTATTTCCATGAACGTTTAGCCCATACATTAAAGAAACTACTGGGAACAAGAATTGCTAAAAGAACCTTATTTCTTGTTTTTAAGAGAAGGAAGTGATTCAGCATATTTGTTAAATTTTACACATGAATTTTATATAAAAGTACGCAGAACTTCTAGAGAAATGTATGAACTACATACTCTTAATTAAGACCTCAATCAGCTTAATAGGACCAAGTTCATGTTCAGGCTATGCCCACTAAAGCTCAAATATGGACCATACCGTGGCACTTGCTGGATCTTGGGATGCTGTAGCTGCACCATCCTGCTGGGGCTCACGAGAGGCAGCAGAGTGGGTCAGTCCTGATGTGTTTGAGGGTCCAGCGTCAGCCTTCCTGGATGAATTGACTTCTGCCTACAAGAAGTACATATGTGCACTTCAGAGACAAGATCAGTATCACTCGCTCCAAAAAGATCTGGCTTATTTTGGAATGTCTATTTTAATGTATGGAGAATATGAGGCTTACTGAAATGTATAATGAGGTTTGCCTATTGCCTTTCAATTACACACCAACAGGTTTAAGAAATTTTCATTCTTTAGAAACAAGACTCTAAATGTGCAAACATCAGTTTAAAAGCAATCTGAATGGGTTTTTTGCATATAACAACAGCTATAACATTGAAAACAAAAATGCATAGATGTATAAAGCAAAAAATAAGATTCTTTACACGGTATTATGCCAGAAATAATGCCATTTTTTGAAACTTCTGTTTTTCATGTCCTTAAGACAATGCTGACTACTGTTGCTACAAACAAACTAATACTGCCTGTTCATCTGCAGGACTAACTCACCTTTGGTGAGTGCTGCTTTAATGTGACTATACTGGTTCTGGTACAGAGTTGACTCACAGCCAGAGTGGGCACATATACATGACACTACACTGGGCCAAGCATCTATACCAGTTTCCAGTATTTAAATTTCAACATAAACAGAGCAAAAGAAGAATTACCAGTCCTTATAATACTGCTTTCATACACATTTATACGATGTTTACAAGGCATTATTTCCCAGAATTTAGGCTTAATGCTTTTGGAAATTAGCGACAACAGATCAGTAGCGACATGTAGAACACGAAAACCAGTATATACCTGCAAAAATCTCCTGGGAATGGAAAAGGACACAGCATCATAGTGCTGAACGGAAATACTTTAAAGTTCATACATGTCCAAAAAAAAAAGTCATGACCAGATCAATTTTTATCAGTAAGCAAGAGACCTCCCACTTCATGTATCTAGATCTCCATTTAATCTAAAGATGACAATTAGGAACCTAGTTACTGTTTTCAAATGCAGATATAAGTAGTGGTGGTAGTAGCAGTAAAAAATACAAACCATGTATTAGGAACCAACCAGTTATGGTGATAACAAGATCGTAAGATCACAATATAATATTCTTTCATGATACTATTTTGTGTGAGGAAATTAAATTCCCTGTTTCTGGATGTGTATTATCTTGGGAGAATCCAAAAAATAAGTCAACAAAACAATCTGAAGATGAATTTGAGATCTGAAAACAATCTGACAACACTCCTTTCCCTTTGCGCTTGACAATTATGAATTCTAATATTAGACAGGTTAAGTTATGACTCAGATATGGATCATCAACAAAGCATCACAGAACTATGAATAATTTAGACTGGAATGGACCTCTAGATGTCACCTGGTCCAACTCCCACTAGAGTCATACCCAGTCAAGTTTTGAGTAGATCTTCAAAGCTGGAGATTCCACAGCCTCTGGGTAACCTGCTCCAGCATTTGACAAGCTCCAGGGTGAATTTTGTTTTCCTATATTCCAATTTTAAGATCCTCCCCTGGAACCTGTGACCACTGCTTTTCATACTTCTGCTTTTTCCAATATGAACGTATTTCATCTTTACTGTTAATCTCTATAAAGCACATACAGTACACAACATGCATTTGAATTACTTTAGTTTATAAAAACACCAAGTCTAGTACCTGAATTCAGACTAACATTCAAAAAAATGACACTTGAAAGTTCCCAAAAATGAAGTGTCTTTTTTGTCGCCTTGTCTCTCTTTACTCCAGCCCTTACCTCTACTTCCAGAAAAGCTGGAAGGAACACAGACATCAAGGAAAGATGACCAACATATTTAAACATAATGAGGGTGAATGGAGAATTAATTTTACTGTAAGATACACCTTGTGATGGCACCATGTAGGTAAATCATACGGTTTTACAGTGGTACATATGCTATTAGTGCTATTAATCATCTATCTTTCCTGTTGGTATTTTTTAGGCAAAACAGAATTTACAGTATATACAATGCAGAAAACAATTTGCAAGTCAATATAAAGCTGATAAAAATACACTTTTCCATTGGAGCAGACAGGAACAAAGGTGGAGGGTCACAGGAGCTGGAGACTGTAATAAGAAAATGTGTTGGTGGATTTTTTCCCCTCCTGAATACATTCTCAATACCATAGTGGGTCTTTTAAAAGTTACTATTTTGCTTAAAGCTGGTATGAAACAACTTCTCATAACCCCAGGATCATCTAGAAAAAATTAGGAAATCCCTTCTTTGATGAAGCTAATGCAGAGGTTGCTAGTATATTTGCCAGTAGAGAGAGACTCAAATTACACACTTGATCAGCAATCTGATATTAAATCTTATCCTATAAATTGACATGGAATGTATCCAGATGATTAAAAACTTCTGTATTCCCTTCTATGGGGGATTCATACCATTATTTTACTACAAATAGACCAATTTAATACCTCAGTCTGGCATTTAACAAACAAACAATAAGAAAGTTAAGCTAAACAGAGAAGTAGGAACCTTAAAAAACCCCAATCCCTAAAATTATATTTGAGAAGGGAAGAAGAGCACAACCAGAGGACAGAACTGATTTACCTTGTAAAAAACCACCACAATGGATTGTAAAAAGCTGTAGAAACCTGAAGGTTTTGTTCATTTTTCAATTGATAAGTGCTTGTCCTTAGAAGGTGGTGTTAAGTTATGGATACATGGAAAGCACCAATATTCTTTAAAGACTGATGTTCCTAAATCCTTCATTTTAGAACTTAAAAAGATATGAAATACAAGTTACGAGTTCTTTCCAAAAAACAAGAAGCTCTGATATTTCTAGAATTTCTCTGATGAAGATTAGCAGTTCTTTAGTAAAAATCCATCCTACACTTTTTAACTATTATATATTGTAAAAAAGCCAGGAGCAGGCAATCCATTGCTTCTCCAAGTATCTAAGCTTTACCCTGTATTCCCTCATCTTTGTAAAATATTTTGAGATTTTCACAAGCATTATTACACACAGACCCAACCACGCCAACAAGATGGCACAGGAATATGCAGGTTCAGCAAACTGGCAGTAGAAGGCAATCTTTAATTTCACAGCACACAAAAAAGTGAAAGTAGTCCTTGGGAGAGTGTTAGGAGAAGACTGGTGATAAAGGGGTACATATCAGCATCCCTGACCTTAGTGAGGATGTGTGCTGCCACACTGTCATGGTGTATTTCACTGTAGTTCCCTGACCTCATGCACAGCAGTCTTCCTTAGTGGCTGATTTAAGAGTTTAGTGGAAAACCCAGTGAAAAACAACACTGTGCATGCAAGACATGCAATTCTCTAAGAAATGTATTTGTCTAAACAAACCTTGCTTTCACTGAAACACAAGCTAGAGAACACATTTTTCGGTCACAGCAACTTCCATACCAGATTTCAACTTTCAGTATCTTCAGATAGAAGTAGAGTAGTTCAAAAGAATTTGCAACCATTTTTCAGTAGCAATATGTTTTATTCCTTCCATAAGCCAAAAGGAGAAAAAAAATCACAAAGGAAAAAAATTCAGGTTAGCTTTGCCCAAATTTTCCTAACACTTCTATGATAAGACTAGTTCTGGAGAATTTAATAAAAGTCATAAGTGTCTGAAAATGTGGAATTAAAAGCAACAATAGGCAGTTTTTACCACAGTTGTCACTACCAAAATTAAAATTAATCAATCAGTGCTTGAGATGCACATTTCCTTTACTGGCAAATTGCAAGAGATCCACTCTTATTTTTCTCTTTCAGACTGTACTAAAAAAAGAAGCAACTGATGAAGGTTTTCTGACAGGATGAATGTTTCTGCGATTTACAAGTTTTTCCTCAATGTTTTTTTTAATTCTATACAAGAGAGATAAAAGTTTAAACAGTGACTTCACCTTGAAGCTAATTTGTCTGGCAAGTTCTTTAGCCTCCTTGTCCGCTTGGCTTGACACGCTTCCAGATGTTAGTGGTAAGAGGGCTGTCTTCATGGATGTGCCACACATTTCACAACAGAAGTCTTGTGACCTGGCCACAAATGACATAGCTCAGAATAGCATGTTCTCACAATGTTCTTGCGTGTTTGTTTAAATAAACTATTTGCAAAACAATCCATAGAAAGACAAGTGATGGCAAGACCAGTAGCTTAGAAGTACTTCCCACTGTCTTGAAAAAATACATTGAAAATTATCTGTACTACAAACATATATTCCCTCATGTCATTTAGGAAAGTATTAACAATGGACTGACCTATGACTATTATTTATACTTTATTAAGAGTTTCTTACAACTTAAAAACTTATATCTATAGCAAATTAAAATTATTTAGTATAATTATAATACAATTATAAATTATAATTATAAACTATAATTACTCCCAGGCACTCAGTAATAGGACAAGGGGGCACGGGCTCAAGCTCTGCCAGGGGAAATTTAAGTTGGAGATCAGAAAAAAATTCTTTCCAGAGAGAGTAATCAGGCACTGGAATGGGCTGCCCAGAGAGGGGGTGGATTCACCATCCCTGGAGGTTTTTAAACGCAGATTGGACGTGGCACTGAGTGCCATGATCTGGTAAATGGACTGGAGTTGGACCAAGGGTTGGACTTGACGATCTCGGAGGTCTTTTCCAACCCAACTGATTATATGATTCTATAATAATCTAACTACTATTACAAATATTATATTGGACCCAAGAGTTTGCACCTCAAATCCAGGAATTTCAGCTCCTTGGACAGCATTACCTTCCCTCTCTCACACACATAATTTTGTCTATAGGGCACACTGCAGGCAGCTCTCCAAGCCAGTGAGAAACCACACAACCTTGCCAGCACAGTACTGAGACCAACCCACTAACCCTACCTCTCAGCAGGGCTTACTAGCTTGACTCAGTGCCATGCTAACAGGAAAGCTGCAGCTCCGAATAGCTCAGAGTACAGGCACAATAAACTCACATCTGCTTGCAAAATAACATATTAGTTACCATTTGGAACTCAGTGATATCCAGGATACCATTAGCATTCTTTGCTACAAGGGTACACTGCTGTCTCAGTCAGCTTGGTGTCTGCCAAGAACTCCAGGTTCTCCCCCTTCCAAGCTCTTTTCCAGCTAGTCAGCTGGTGCTACTCCTCCCCAGGGCAGGACTGGGCTCTTTTTTGTTGAACTTGGTGACATTCCTCCAGCCCACTGAGGCTCTTCTGGATGGCAGCACAACCTCCTGGTGTTATCAGCCACTCCTCCCAGTTTTGTATCACCTGCCAACTTGCTGAGGAAAACACTCTGTGCCAGCATCCAGGTCATTTATGACACTGAAGAGCACTGGCCCCAATACTGACCCTGGACCATACCAGTAGTAATTAGCCTGCAGCTGGACTTCATCTTGCTTATCACAATCCTTGGGGCCAGGCAGCTCAGCCATTTCCTAATCCCCCTTACTGTCCTCACTTACCTAGGCTGTACTGCAGGAGTGAGGATGGTAAGGGAGAATGTCAAAAGCCTTGCTAAAGTCCCTACAAATAACATCCGTTGCTTTTCCTTTGTCCACTAAGCTAATCATTTCATCGTAATCACAAATCTAACCTTAAGTTAATTTTCTGATGATCGTTCAGGAACAGCGCTTCAGAATTTTGTCATTTTCTCGTTATTATTTACTTAAGAGCAATGATACATCATGATTTTGGTTGTTTTCTCCCACACTGAATATCAATTCCCTCATATTCCTTTTCCTTCCATGCTGTAATTACTCCTGCATCACAATGTTAATTACAGCTCCAAGCCTGAATTTCAGACAAACCTCTACTGTGACCACACCAAGCTGAAGGGAACACAGCCCTCTCACAGTACTTTGTTTGACTAAGTTCCAATCTGCACAATATTCAGAGAAAAAAACAGTACACAGACAAGGCATTGAACTTGTTTTATATTTGGAATAAATGCAACAGAATAGACTGAAGGGGCTTACTTTCTACTCAGTGCATTACCCTAAGAGCAAGTGCACATATATGTACCTACAGCAACAAAGTTAGTGCTTACTTCTTCGCAAGAGCTCTCCTTTCTTCTGGTGTATAATCCAGAGATCCTATTGCCCCTTCACCTTTGGTTGGCATAAATCCTATAATGGCCAGTAAAGCTGTTCTTACTAAAATGGAAACACAGAGATATAAACAAGCTGGCAGAAACAACTGTTATGTCATCTCATTCTACACTCAGAAAAGTTGCAATTCTGATTGCAAAACTTCATTTTGTCAAAAGGAGCAGTCTGCATTTCATAAAAGCAGCACTGGGGGTTTTTGGTAGATGGTAAGGCTTTCTTAATTTTTTTTTAATGTCATATTGTAAACAAAGGTAAAGTCATCAGCCAACACAGCAAACAAAAGGTAAGTTGTCACAAAAACATTGCATCAATATAATGACTAGAGTTTCAGACTATAAAAATAGGTCCTGAAAATAAAAAGGTTAGGCAGAACTAACATATAAGTAAGGGAGAGAAGATGGTTCGTAGGACATTCTTCTTTTTGTGCATGTTTTCTATTAGAAATGCATTCTGTAATTTAATGCACACAAGCTCAGTGGTTTTCTTTTATGCAGCAGAATTTGTTCCTTTTATGTCACCATTATGAGGAAGGAACTCAAATACTAGTAACTGCTTGTAACAGAACTGTCATCTGAAACATCTCTTTTGACAATATCTATACTTGAATTTCATTTTACATAATCACAAAATTTAAGAATTTAAGACACTTTACTAAATATCACATGAATATAAGTACCACAAAATATAGATAGGATATTAATAATTTCTACTTAGAAACACTGTATTTTCTACTCTTTAAAAAAGCATAAGAGACTTCACAAAACTTGAAAAGTGATCTGCTAGAAAATTCCTAAAATCTTATCAACATATTTTACAAATGAAACTGATATACAAAGAAATAAGGGATGCACTGTACTCAGCAAAATTAAAATTAAATAAACAAAAATACTGCCTTGGATTAATTGTGCCAACTCTCAATTTCTGTGGTAAGATTTAAAAAAATAAAGGTAGAAAACAGTCAGTTATTGTGAACTCAGACCACATTGTCTGTTCTCTTCAGTGTCCAGAACTACAGCATTAAAATTAGCAACTCCCCTCTATTAATATTCAAGCTGGTTTTAGTGATAGCACAAAATGGGGTAAAGTAATAGGATTTATAAAAAAACTCCACAAAGAATATTGTAAGTAGTCTGAGAATTTGTAATGCTTGTGCAGTCACATAAGGAAGAGGTCACCATCACCCCTCAGTTTCTCCAACTCTTTCAACCCTGCATTTATTTAATACCATTCCCAAATCCTCCTATGTCATTCTTTGAGGACCTCACATTTCTCAAATTCTTCCATCCTTTTATGCCTCAAAATATCTCCTTTTCCACTATGAACACACTTTGTGAGAGTTTTTTTCTATTTAAAGATCAAGTTGCTCAATGGAGGTAACATTTTCCAAATAATTGTTACTTACTGCTCCAGGAAGGCTGCCATGTTTCAGGATGATGCCCTGAGATGCTTAAACAAATTTTCTTCCCCACTTCAAACCTGCCATTGGCCTTCAAAGGAAGAGGAAGGTCACAGTAAAACATGTTGGAAGAGAACTCTTGGGTTTTGGTACAAGTTGTAAAAATCAGGATTAAAAAAATTCTATGCTAATAATACATAATTATATTACTGTCAACGTCACAAAATTAGCATTATAACATCTGATTCTACTAGTGCATGAAGAAAACCTTCTACAAAACTATGCACAAAGGAGGGTCTTTGCCCTGAACTACAGATCTGCCTACATCTGAGCAATGTTTCCAACAGAAACCAAGAGGGCCCACGGAAAGAACAGAAGGTTAAACAATCACATCAGCAATGTGATTTCTCTCGGAGAAAAAGCTTCCATTCATTGGGTGCAAAGCTTCATGTAATTACGGATTACCAAAGCCACCCTGGAAGACTGCTGGTCTTTGACAGCATGAACTGCACTTTGTCATCTTTCTTACAAAAATAACATTATGTTAAACACCAAGAATCTCTCTCTGACACTATGGTTAAACATGTATGGCCAGACTTGGCGAACGCAGATTTGGGCAGGGCTCTCCCCACGTGCCCTTCCAGCCTGTGCAGTGGATGTTGTAGGTGAGGCACAGCGTGCGCAGAACTGGCCCCACCGTTTAAGTCCTGAGGTCCATCTGCCATGGCTGAGTGAGCTTGGACAGTGACAGGGAAGTCCTCGGGACTGTCACAGCACCCGGTACTAACCGGGGCTGACCCTGCTGAGCATCCGAGATGTGAGGGAATGGGATGGCAGGGAGGCATTGAACTGCCAGGGGACGGTCCCCACTGAGTCTTGAACTCAGGTCCTTGGGATTTGGAGTCTGGAGTGCTCTCCTTTACACCACAGGACTGCCCCTGGTTAAATGGATGGTGTAAAAAGGAAAAAGTAACAAGCACGCTTACTTACTGTCAGCAAAATGATGCTGGGGGGTTTCATGGGATACTCAGGTGGCAGCACTATTCGCCCATGATAAATCCCTCCATCAAAATCTGAATCTGGAGGGCCTCTAACGGTGAAGTGCCATTCAAACAGATTATCCTAAAATGTCCCCATGAATGGAAGAAGGGAAAAAAAAGAAGTTTGTCACACAAATAGACAACTAAACCCCGTTTTCTTGAACAAGGACAGGCTACAGAAATGGCCCACTGCAGAAGATGAAGTCAAAATCAAATGGAGGGTTAAGAGAACCAACACGGCACTAAGGATAAAATATTGTAGCTTTCTGGCAATTTGCTTATACGACTTGACTGAAACCCTCAAAATCATTATCTAAAGTCCTCACTCTAGCTGTATCAATGATGACAAGAGTTTTATTACCTGACAGATGGAAAACTGAGTCAATTAAAAAAAAATGGATCTTTGCCTCAGTAAACAATAATTTCTGGAGAACCATGGGGAGACCTACACCAAGAAAGGATGTTAATGACAATTTCCCCAGAACCCCTTCCATGCCCAGGTCACCACAAGGACTTGACTCACACCACAAGGAATTCTCACCTCTTTTGCTTCTCCACTAACAATCTTGAAACAGCTGCTGTGCTGTGCTGCACAACAGGAACATTTTGAAATATGTATTATTTTCACTAGACATACAAATAACTTTAAACACTATTTCTTTGGGGTTCTGAGTTTGGCTTTGTGTATGACAACTCGTGCTGCCCACAACTTCCCAAGCATTCACAAGCACAACAACTCCTACTGTAAGGACAGGAGTCCAAACGAGGCTTGCTGTCAGTGAGTGAGATCTCTCAACTCATGCTGAGCCCTGGTATGACAGCATTATGAGTGTCCACCTAGTTACAATTTTTTCAAGTATGGGAGGCAGCTGTCAACATTTCCAGCATTTCCTTTCATCTACCACTGTTCTCTTCCCAGCAAGTCACTGTTCTAACCCAGAAATAACACCTTCAAATAAATTACAAGTAACAGTGAATTAAACTCTACATTTCATTACAGGAAAGGGAAACACATGGTACAGAAAAAAAAGAGTTGATAAGGTATATTTTATAGCACCTAGGAACATGCACTGTTATGTAAGCAAGTTAAGCATGTTACACAATTTCTGTGAACAGATAAATCAAACCTCCCAAATGAATACCACAGAGCACTGCCTTTTTTAATTAATGCTGTGAAATCAGAAGGGACTTCTGTTTAAGCATCTAACCAGCAGAACATTATTGTCCTCTCAGCCCAAAAACGTAACTGAGTGTTAGGAGGACTTCTAGGATCTACTGCTTAAGTGAAGTCTATGCCTCTTGCAATGCATCCAGAATAGCACTCCTTCACATTTTTCACAGGGTATTTTTTTAATGCAAAAGAGCAAACCCCCAGGGATCACCGAGGGTTAAGTGTTTCACTGAACAACTCAGCAGCTGAGTCAGATGTCAGGTCTGGGTGTAAAAAGCTTAACTTTATATTATGTATTTAAGTAGTGTCAGGAAAGAGAGAGGGGAAAAACATACTCATGCTACAAAACTGCTCAGGTGTGATGTTAACCCATTATTGTGCACTTTCACTAACAACCTGGAGCAACAATACCATTGAGGTGGAATTCTGCTGTTGATTTCCATCATATGGAAAAAAAGAAATGTCTGCTAGCATTTAAATAGGGACATTTTAAATACATATGCATTACAGAGAGGTACGTATTAATAAGAGCATATATGAGTAATGCTGCCTAATTAAAAGTTCTTGCAAACATATAGGGAAACAAACCTCCAAAGGCTGAGCATGATAGTGATCTGTAGGATCCTTCAGTTCCGCAGCCTCTTTCATCAAACGTTTGACAGCTGAAAAGAAGAAAGACATGAAAATTAAGAAAGTAGATTAATATGCAATGCATACAAAAATACATGAACGTTTCACTCCTTTCAGCCAACTAATCTTTTTCAGCATATTCCAGCTTCTTCACTAGAGTTCACAATTCAAAACACAATACTAACTACTCATGATGAATAAATCTTAAATGAGTTATATAAGCATAAAGTTATGAAAAATATGTTGCATGGTCACAGAGTTTCTCAACAGCGAACACTGACTAAAGTAGTTTTATATTAATAATTGCACCAAAGACATGAGGAAAAACATTTATGTCATTAACAGAGTTTCATACTACAAGATGTACAAGACTAACAACCTCCACATTTTATGATAAAGGACATCATGTGAATCTTTAAACAACTGCTGAAAAGCTTTATCCTGACACCTCCCACAACAGTTACATGACTACTACCATAGTTGTTGAAAAGAAGGTCACACTACAATTTGAGAGAAACCAACACATCAACAGTAAGAGAAGATGAAGTTTTATATTTGAAAACACATTTGCCTGGCCAGAAAAATTTATCCAGGGCCTTTGCAGTTTGAAACTGCTACTGAGTGTGGACACATAGGTATTCTTCTATCCTAAATTCAGGATAGTCATTAGTAACGCTCTCTAGTCTTCTAATTCAGAAATATCAGCATGATCTGTGTCTTCCGCATCTCCTTTTCCCAGCCCCTTTAGTAAGTTCCATTACCTCGCTTGTCCTGCCAGGTGCCCTCATGTGCATCATACATCAATGCCTAATAAAAAATAGCCAAACTGAAGAACAGACTAAACATAAGAACTGCAGACAAGAATTTCAAGGATGCCAACTCATGAATAAGGTTAGGTAGAAAGTTCTTCCTCCCTCCTACATACAGGAAAAAGTGCAAACACCAGCTACCTCTTTAAGCAGCAACATAGGAACAGGATACCCTCATCCACCCTTCATGCTCAATTCAAACCTTGGATGTCCCTGCCACTCATGTAATTATCTAACCACAGAGGAGAAACACTGCTCAAATTTCCTTACAGTGTAAACATTAAGATACAGTGAAAATCAACTGCAGTTCCTTGATTTACAAAGTCTCATATCACCAGATGACTGCAGGCTTTGTAGCATGCTCAGATGCCAGGGCTTTATTCACCCTCATGATGCTGTGAAGAAAGCTACTCAAGCCTTCCCACAGAGGAATTTCATTTCAATCTACTGTGAAAAGTTCTTTTCCTCCTTCACACTTCTTGACAACTACAGACAACAGTTCAAACTTTTAAGAATTTCACTTATTACAACCCAAAAGGAAAACAGACTATGTGGAAATTTGCAGCTTCCAGTTGTCCCAATTACGCTGCTTCCAGGGGGAGGTGTCAATCAAACACCCTGCGGAGCCCACCAGGTCACGTCACAGGCAGCAGCATTCAGGCTCCACTGAATAACAGTTTGCCTCTTTCACCTTCATTAAGGTTTACCAATTCATTAGCAGGGAATGAGAAAACCAGTCTGGACCAGAAAAAGCTTCAGACCCAGCACTGCCTCACAGCCAACAAGTCTGGACACTTTGCATTCAGAAGAAGAGTGGCATGCAAACGATGAGCTGACTCAGGACTGAACATCCGGTGAAGCAAAAGGGTACCCATGAAAAAAATGAGAATGTATGTAGCAAAGCCTAACGAAGACAGAATAGTCATGGACAAGGCAGACCACCTTTTCTGAGACTTCCCAGACAAGGGACCAAAACAGACAAGAAATACAGTCCCCCATATCAGCATCATGTGCAGTCACCCATGTTCACTGAGCGGAAACTACTAGAACAAAATATTATTCCACTCGTGGGGCATGAAATACAGCAAAATATAATTTAGCTTTTGTATATCGCAGAGATAATTTGCTTGCAAGAAGTTTTCATTATTAAGCAAGCTAGTATATCTTAATATATCAGGTGACCTAATTTGCAGCCTTTGAGTACCTGAAGGGAGCCTGCAAGAAAGACGGAGAGGGACTTTCTTACAAGAGTATGTAGTGACAGGACAAGAGGGAATGGCTTCAAACTGAAAAACCATAGGTTTAAATTGGATATTACAAGGAAGCTCTTTGTTGAGAGGGGGGTGAGGCACTGGATTAAGTTGCCCAGAGAAGCTGAGGATCCCCACTGCTGGTCTACTGAAAGGTGTCCCTGCTCATGGCAGGGGGGGTGGAGCCAGATAATTTTAACGTCCCTTCAACCCAAACCTTTCTATGACTCTGAGAAGCTCATGTATACGAAAAATGCTGAGAGATGGGGTTGCTCAGCCTGGAGAAGAGAAGGCTGCAGGGAGACCTTCAATACCTAGAAGGTACCTGCAAGAAAGACAGAAACTTTCTACTACAGCCTGCAGCAACAGGACACAGGGCAATGACTTTAAGCTCAAAGACAGTAGGTTTACACTCGACAAATGGAAGGAACTCTGGTGAGTGTGGTGAGGCACTGAAACAGGTTGCCCAGAGAAGCTGTGGATGCCTCATCCCTGAAAATGCTGAAGGTGAAGTCTGATGGAGCTTTGAGCTGTGATCTAGTTGAAAGTGTCCCTGCCTGTGGCAGGGATGCTGGACTAGATCATCTTTAAAGATCCCTTCCAAACAAAAACATTCTGTGGTTCCCTCCACATTGCTGAAAAATGCCAACTGATGGACTGCAGGAAAAGCCTGAAGCGATAAAGGTTCATTCTGAGAGCCTGTGATTCAGTGAAGAAAGCATTAAATCGTTTCTCTTAAGCATTGCTGTAGTATTCATAAACACAGTCCCTTCTTTGGCTACTGAAAACTGTGATGGAAGAAACAAACAAAATTCACAAAGTCTGCCTGCAACAAGTACATGACATTCTTATTCAAACTTCATTAAAAAGAGTTTTGATGCAGAATATGGTATTTCGATCCACTTAAAGTAACACTGAATCATCTGAGTAAATGTTTGGCAATTACGAAAAATGAGAATTATTTGGGCCCATTCAAAATAAAACATTGCAAACTGTCAGTAAAGTCAAAGAGTATCACTAATTCAGCAAAAAAAAAATCACATTAAGACATTTAGTTTGTAAAAGACAGGTTTTAGACACAAAATAATCACCCTATTTTTTAAAGTGACGTGACCATCAGCATGAAAAACAGCCACGCTTTCACAGGTACACTCACCAACACTTTATCATAATGTTCATCAAAATGAAGTCTTGAGGAAATTTAGTGTCTGGACTAACACCAGAGGCAAATGAGAGTTCCCACTCAGAAGTGGGGAGTTCTCTACCTCTCTGGGAAGGAAATGAAAGAGTGGCTGCTACAGGTGAGGCTCTGCATGACAATCTGCCTCTTGTATTACACTGAAATTATCAAATTCTTCTGAAAAGCAAAACATGGATATTAAAATCTGAGAATCAAATTTAAAGCCACCAGTTTGCTTTAGGATTGAGCAGTAGTAGAATAATTAATAAGCAAAATTTGCACAAAGTATGCACGTTTGATTTGCAGGTTTACTTCTGTCGAAAACTCTGTCCTGGTCAAATCTCACTTTTATTATCACTTCCTTTAATTTATCCTGACACTGCTGTTTCCACAACTGCTTGTCTTGGATATATCTTGAGGTCACATTCCAGTACTTCTGCTATGGTGCCCAACTAGACAAGTCTGCACCTTGTGGCTGGGAAACTTCTGCATACAGAAAATGCAAGTGCTCAGCCTTCAAGAATGTCAGTATTGCTGCTTAAAGAGATGACAGGATTTGAACATGAGTGGTTTTCCCTTAGTAAAATATTTCATCTTTTTTAGGGGAAAAAAAATGGTTGTGTATGACAGAATCTTCCTCAAATGGACTGGAGCCATTGAAAAAGAATGATTAAAAAAGAAAATACACAATAAATAAATAAATAAAGGAACCCAAAGCAGCTAGAATACAGCTAGAGATCTCTTAACCTATCTAGTTGACTTATCTGATCTGGGGAAAAAGGAGTAAGAGAACCTGACAGCTTTTACTGCTTCAGCAAATACTTTTTAAAATAGCTGCTATTAGTATGTTTTTCTTCATTTTAAGCAAGATTTAGAGTTCTACTCTGCAGAAACACAGAAGTAGTAATTTTTTCCCATGGCTCTGCTGACCAGTAAGGATGGAAATTTACTTCTCAAATATAAGTTTTTCAATGAAAGTAACACTCTTACAAAACCTTTCAACCCAGAGAAACTTTTATAACTTCTCAGTCCACTTAAGCTATTAGTAAAATACAAGTCATCTTCATTATGTGCTTGTCCATTAATGATATCACTGTCTACAATTAGGAATAAAATTAGTGATTTTAGAAAAATGAAAAAACTGAAACCTCACAATCATTTTGAGAAAACCATCAAGGCCCTTCAATTAGATGACATGTATGTCATGGATGACATTTTGGGAGGGTCTTTTTAAATCCAGCTGGCTTTTTTTGACTCTTCCTTCTATATCTGACCACTGAGCCAAGAGTGCCTGACCCATGGCTGGTGTAAGCACCAGGTGACCTCAGAGCTCACAGCGCAGTCACCTGCTGAATCACCACCACCAGCCCTCATGGCAGTCCAAAGCTCCTGAGAACCCACCAACACAAACTGCCAGTGCTGACATGCAAACGAAAATCCCATTTACTAAAGGTATGTTTAAATTTCATGTAAGGAAAAAAAAAATTTATATATATGGCTAGACTTGTCGAACGCAGATTTGGGCAGGGCTCTCCCCACATGGCCTTCCAGCCTGCACAGTGGATTTTTTAGTTAAGGCCCAGTGTGCGCAGAACTGGCCCCACCGTTTAAGTCCTGAGGTCCATGTGCCACGGCCGAGCGAGCTTGGACAGTGACAGGGAAGTCCTCGGGACTGTCACAGCACCCGGTACTGACCGGGGCTGACCCTGCTGAGCATCCCAGATGTGACGGGATGGGATGGCAGGGAGGCATTGAACTGCCAGGGGATGGTCCCACTGAGACTCGAACTCAGGTCCTTGGGATTTGGAGTCTGGAGTGCTCTCCTTTATACCACTGGACAAGAGACAAAAAATAACTGGACAACAACTGGATTCTCCATAAAAAAAAAGTAAGGATTAGGTTTTGTACACAGCATTTCTGGTAAGCCGACAACACTTGATGAGCTTTGACATTTTTAGTCCAAAAAAATCACTTTAACTGATGTGGTCACTAAAGTATGCAAGAAAACATATTTGAAGAGTCATAACAGACTGGAGAGTTGCAAAACACTTTTACAACAGCTCTTTGATAGGAGAGCGGTATCTTTTCAAGTAGTGTTGTGCTCTCTAGAGGACAGTTTATTAAATCAAACATGCAGTGACTCTTATCAGGTTCACAACAACCTGTACACTGCCACGAGGTCACTGTGTCACCTGCTCCTTGTGGATGTGATTCTCCTGGACAGCTTAAAACCTGCAAATGATATGTGATCATTAGTGAACTAAAAGCAATAGAAGACTGAAAACGGGGACTTGAGACAAGTACTCTGAAATATCCATACAATCCTTTTGCAGAATAGTGTTAAATGGCATCTACTCTAGAAATAAAACTGAGTTACCACATTTTCAAGTGAGCTCCACATCACTTAGTGCTCTTCTCTAACCCTGTATTCCTTCTGTTTATTCATTTTGCCCCCATCTTACCTTTCCAAGTTCACATCTGTCTTTAGATTTTTGAGTTTCTGTACATAGATTTATATGTCATTTCACAAAACATGGCTATATTTTCATAAAAAATTACATAGCAGTTTATAGTCACTTAATTTGGAATCAAGACTACAACTAAAAGTTTTACCAGGACCCAGATGCCTGACTTTTCTTCATTAAAAAAGGCCCAAACAAACACATCCCAGTTGTATCCATCCAAAATAAAATCCCTGGACTTCTGCTACAAAACAAATGGAAACACCATTTGCCAAGAAACAGGCCAGCTGCTTTCTATCCTCAAGGTCTCAGAAACATCCTTTCTCAAAACCCTGAATAGCTGCTTTGCATCTTCACAGTCTCATGTACAAGCTTTCACAAGATCCACAAACCTCCTGTACTCATATAAAGTACGTATGGCCAGACTTGGCGAACGCAGATTTGGGAAGGGCTCTCCCCACGTGGGTGTGCCCTTCCAGCCTGCACGGTGGATTTTTTAGGTGAGGCACAGCATGCGCAGAACTGGCCCCACCGTTTAAGTCCTGAGGTCCATCTGCCATGGCCGAGCGAGCTTGGACAGTGACAGGGAAGTCCTCGGGACTGTCACAGCACCCGGTACTGACCGGGGCTGACCCTGCTGAGCATCCGAGATGTGACGGAATCGGTAGGGCAGTCCCGTGGTGTAAAGGAGAGCACTCTGGACTCTGAATTCCCAGGACCTGAGTTCCTCTCAGTGGGGACCCCAAGCAGTTAAAGTACAAACAACTATACAAAAAAAGAATACTTTTAAATAGTCCAGTCTTGCTTTCCTCTCACCCTCAGACACAGCCAACCCTCAGGGCAGCAGGAAGTACAGTACTCTTCTTGTAGTTACAGTTCAAACCAACTGCTCAGTCAACACAAAGGGAGATAAAACTTACCCAATGTAAGGTGCTTGTTGAACGTGCCAAGATCAAACAATGTCTTCAGCCTTAATACATTTTTAACATCTGGTCAACTTTTATTTTTAAACAATCTACCTTTATTCCATACACATAAGGTACTAAGCAGCTTAGTAGCTACTGAGGTGTTTTATTAACAAAGAACTGACGCTAACTTGTTGGCAAGGAACAAAAGTGCAAGTGCAAACTGGGGAGTGGAGAAAGAAGTACAGCTTCTAGGAAAGGCAGCAAATGTAGTGAAAATGACCCCCAAGAGGATCACAATCTCGGTATTGTTGTGTTCTCTGTGTGTCCAAGATCTCAAAGCACGGCCCCTGTGCAACCAGTGCAGGCCACACGTGCCACGCCTCCCTCCACATGCCCTCCCCGGGCCCTCAGTGCCCTCGCTAATCAAACTCTCGATAAGGTTGACAACAAAACAAATCCTGCCCAAAACAAAATTAAAAAGCACTGTTGTTCGTGGGCTCTGTATAAGGCACTGTAAGCAGCTGTTCATAATTCCTCAAGTGTCTGTAATAATACCTGCTCCAGCACCTGGTAACAGCCTATGTGGAAGAGAGAGACTGTCACTACAGAGATTACAAGATTTGGTGTCTGATCTTGAAGCAGGCTAAGGGTCACAACTCCTGGGAGAAAAAAAAAAAAGAGATTATTCCAAGTAGCTGTCTTATAAATTTCAGAAAACAGGGATGTTCCTGAGGCATGAAGGGGATGAAGTCTGTGCTTTAGTCAGCTGAGCTTTAATATTGCTGCAAGAGGTTTATCAGCCATATGGTAGCAGGCTGATATACATTGACTAATCCATTTTGAAATCCTAAGACAGAAAATAACTTGCCCTTTTACAAGTGCCAAAAATACACACAAAAATATGAAGCAACAGCTTACAAAGCTTTGCATTACTGGAGCAATACAAAGAAGCTCGAAGCGTGGAGTGTGAAATTTCTTCCCTTCCAAAATTAATGGTCTTTTGGGGAAGGAATTACAAAGGAAACCCAAGTTCATAGGCTGTGTGAGATGACAGCATCAGGTGAATGCCCCTAAAGCTCCTTGCCCTTAAAAAGGGTGTCTGACAGAAGCCAGCAACAGCTTGGCCATGCCCAGATGTGCAGTGGCTGTGGGGTGTACCCACGGCAGAGACATGACAGAACACCAGCTGTGCTGCTCTCATGGACAGACACGCCGTGTGCAGGGGACAACTGGCTTTGTGTTGTGGAGAGTTACCATCTTTTAGATATGTTGGGATGAAATCATATAGACATAGAAACCAGGATAAGGAAAGAGGATGAACACATTGCCCAGGAGCAATCAGCAGCAGGACGAAGCTGTGCAGCAATACTGCTTTTTACGTGGTCTGATTGAAAGCATACAAAAAGCACGGCACTTAGAGAGCCAAACTGATCCCCATCCTGTATCAAAAATAGTGTGGCCAGCAGGACCAGGGCAGTGATCCTTCCCCTGCACTCTGCGTTGGTGAGGCCACACCTTGAGTACTGTGTTCAGTTCTGGGCCTCTCAGTTCAGAAAGGATATTGAGGTGCTGGAGCGGGTCCAGAGAAGAGCAACAAGGCTGGTGAAGGGACTGGAGCACAAGTCCTATGGGGAGAGGCTGAGGGAGCTGGGGTTGTTTAGCCTGGAGAAGAGGAGGCTCAGAGGTGACCTCATCACTATCTAGAACTACTTGAAGGGAAGTTCTAGCCAGGTGGGAGTTGGTCTCTTCTCCCCGGCACTCAGCAATAGGACAAGGGGGCACGGGCTCAAGCTCTGCCAGGGGAAATTGAAGTTGGAGATCAGAAAAAAATTCTTTCCAGAGAGAGTAATCAGGCATTGGAATGGCCTGCCCAGAGAGGGGGTGGATTCCCCATCCCTGGAGGTTTTTAAACTGAGACTGGACATGGCACTGAGTGCCATGATCTGGTAAATGGACTGTAGTTGGACCAAGGGTTGGACTAGATGATCTCGGAGGTCTTTTCCAACCCAATCAATTCTATGATTCTATGATTCATTCATCAGTCTGGTCTAGCACACCCACTCACAGAAGAGGGATCCATGTTCAACCACCAATGAACTTCAACTCCTGTCATAGCTACACAGCAGAATTTGGCTTAAAATGAAGATCAGTAAAAGCACAAGTTTCTTTTAAGAATATTCTCCTACATAAAATATATTTTCCTCTATGATATTTCAGCTAAAGTCTACTATAATCATTAAAATAATTTATCCTAAAATGGTTAAGTAGTGTTTGCCCTCTTTAGAACTACTGAGCAGACAGAAGTCAACGTTTGCACAGTTTGCTCAAGTCCAAAGGCAGATTTCAACAGGAGGAACCTCTTGTACAGGTACAAAACGATTACTCTTTCCACTCTTTCTCAAGATAGCACATTCCAAATCCTTAAAGCTGACCTAAAGGTTAGCAGCTTGAGTCTTCCTCTGTTCAAGGCAAAGCAACAACAACAGCCACAAGGACAGCTACTAATTCTGAAGCCTTAGTTATCAAAATAATCCCTTTAGTCCTCAGATGACACAACCACTTGAAACAGAAAATACGATGGAAATTTTAATGTATTTTTAGTGCATTTACATGAATTGAAACCATCTTAATGTCAGAATACTCTGCAGTTCCATCTCAAGGCCTCAGTCAAATGGCAAATATACGATACCGTCATTAAACTGCACATGTAACTGTAACAAGATAGAACTTTGTAAAACATACACAAAAATACTAAGTAATTGCATATGCTTATCTCTCTGGTTAGCAAGTAAAGTGCCACACTAAAAACAATCCTAGACATAATTACAGTCAACTCATTTTAATGGACAATAACTGCTGAAGAAACAATATTTATTTTAAATATTTTTTGCTATTTATTTAATACATTTTTGCCCATCTGTTTTAATGACAGATTTAACACATACTATCAATATTTTAAATCCTATTTTACGGATTAGAAAAGTTATTTGTATCACTCAGAGACTTTAAGCATCTATATTTAAAGAAATAGCTTAGTATATTACTATGTTACACAGCATGTTTTATTTGGGAAGTAATATTGACCCATTGTACAAATCATTCATGTTTGCCAAGTTCATTTTGCTATGGAACAGCATGGGTGCTGAAAATCAATTTTAGTACAGGTAGTTTGGAAAATAAGAGGGACTAGTAACAACAGAGAGGAAGAACATTTCTAAATTTAACCACAAGTATTTGTCCTCTCCGCCAAGACCTCAGGTGCTCGTCATACAGCACACAAGCACAGTTTCCAATGACGTGGCAATCCACAACTTGTAAGCATGTTTGTGTGGCCTTGCAAAGTCACATATGCCACATATCCAGCATATTGTCCTAAAAAAAAAAGTATCCCCTCCTGATATTTTAAACTTACACAAGTTCATAGTTTGCTTAGTGATCCTTCTTATCTCTCAGTTATGCAACTTGGGTGTGAGGGTAAGGTACAACAGATACATCATCCACCTCAGGCATATTTGTAAACAAGCCTGTTATTGACGTTTGTGTGGTACAAGTCATCATAGCACTCAGTTTCTCCCCACCTCGCAGTGCTTCCAGACATGACTAAAGAATAAAACCACCATTCACCACAATAACGTGAGGCTGATAACGCCTACTTAAAACCAGATTAGAGGAAAGCAGGGACAAGACAGCGACCGACAAGCAAACCCAAAGAGCCCTTACAAGCTTGGCAGAGGTTTTGCTGCTGCAGCAGCGTCAGGCCTCCCTCCCTCCGGCTGTGCCAGCAGCTCCCAGGAGGTGAATGATGCCCGGGCACAGGCGGTCAGAGCTCCAACACAGCCACACAGGAGGGGCTCAACCTGCCCTCTACTCCCTCTCCGAGGAAGAAAAACCTTCCCTTTCAGCACTGTTTCTCATGGCATCAGTCACATACTTTGAGGCACCCGTCTCACTTAAAGGATTGAAAAGGATAGGAGTTATAGGCATAAATTTAAACCCTGAAATATGTCAAATCAAATATGTGAACAAACACACACACGAGTAAACACAGCCTGTACGGAAACGCTTCGACCCAATGAACTAAGGCCACACTGACTATTGGCAATCCCGCACCTCCTGGGGCAGGAGGCGATGCCGGGAGAACAGGGCACAGCAGCCATTCGCATCTGACGAAGGGTACAAAGGTGTATTTCCACGAACCAGCAAAAAACGCGCGGGCATAGAGACACACATACGGGGCATACAGACACACACACGGGGCATACAGACACACACACGGGGCATACAGACACACACACAGACCCGGCCCTGTTCTGAACCGACTTAAGCTCGGAGGGAGGTTTCACCGCCACTGCAGTGCGAAGGAGCACAGACCCGGCCCGGCCTCCGCCTGAACGCCGCCACCTTCGCGGTGCGGCAGGCCCAGCCCGTGCCCTGTCCGGCCCCTCCGCCGCGACCCCTGGCCCTCCCCTCGGCCCCGGCTCCCCGACTCGGCCGCATCGGCCCGGAGCCCGTACGGCACAGCCCCCGCCCGGCCCCGCCGCCTACCCGGGCTCTTGAGGTTGTACCGGGCCTCCATGGCAGCTCGTTCCTGCGCAGCGGCTGCGGTGGCCGGGACAGGGGGCGGAGGAGGAAGGCCGGGCCCGGCCCAGCCCAGCCCGCCTCGCTTCGGGAAACTCCCCTGACGTGGCAGCGGCGGCGTGACCGTGGGGGGAGGCACCTCCGCGCCGGCACCGCCCTCCGGCCCGGGCCCGGGGCCGCCGCGGCGGCCGGGAGCAGCGAGAGGGCACGGGTTGGGGCAGCAGGGCACGGGCAGGGCCGGCACGGCATGCGCTGAGGGCACGGGCCTGACCGGCAAGGCACGGGCTGGGGGCAGCGGGAGGGCGTGGGCAGGGCCGGCAGGGCACGGACTGGGGGCACAGGCAGGGCAGGGGCTGCGGGGGCGGCTGTGCCGCAGGTCTGCCCCGAGGTCTGCACGGGCGACCGTGCCCCCTCTGTGTACCCGGCTCGTCTCAGCTCCCACCCACAGAGCAGATGGGATGAGGTGCTCAGGATGGGTTTGTAAACTGGGGACTTAGGAAAAGGGCTTCCAAGGCCCCAAAGATCCAGCGCACACCGGTCCAAGAGACCTAACTGTACCATAAGGCTTAGTAGCATCTTCGTTGTTTCCCAGGATCGTGAAAGACTGAAATGGTGTCATACTCCAGTGATTGTTATATGTATATATGTGTATGGATGGCCAGACTTGGCGAACGCAGATTTGGGCAGGGCTCTCCCCACGTGGGTGTGCCCTTCCAGCCTGCACGGTGGATTTTTTAGGTGAGGCACAGCGTGCGCAGAACTGGCCCCACCGTTTAAGTCCTGAGGTCCATGTGCCACGGCCAAGCGAGCTTGGACAGTGACAGGGAAGTCCTCGGGACTGTCACAGCACCCGGTACTAACCGGGGCTGACCCTGCTGAGCATCTGAGATGTGATGGGATGGGATGGCAGGGAGGCATTGAACTGCCAGGGGACGGTCCCCACTGAGACTTGAACTCAGGACCTTGGGATTCAGAGTCCAGAGTGCTCTCCTTTACACCACGGGACCGCCCTAATGATTGTTAGTTTAGGCAAGAATTACCAGCAAGAGCTTGATTTAATTGCCACCTTTTCCATGCCACAGTGCCAGAGGGATATTTGTTTGCATCTGCAACTTGGTTTCTCTGACACCTGGCTACAGGCACAGTTGGGATAGCACTTTTAAGAATGTATAGCTAAGGAAATGCCTAAAATAAAGTGGCCAGAATAACAGCAGTCTCAGTTTCTGTTTAATTCAGTATAACCTGTAAATAAGAAACCTGTATGAGCTCTTACATGCTTGTTTTCAGTATCATGAGCTAGAAGCTCACATCTAGCTTGTGTTGTCCTTAATTTCATTTATGAAATGAATTATCCTTAATTTCATCTGTTACTTTTATATTCTTTATAATAGTCTTGAAACTTTTTTTTCATGTTTTAATGTCTTAGTTTTCTGTTCCTCTTTCCCTCTTTGATTGAACAGAACAGTAAACAATTGTCAACAAAAACATTTGAGCAGGTACATTTCTTTCACCTCCTGATGTTCTCAGAATTTCAAAACAAGGCGTTACTCTTCTCGTTCTGTTGCACTGTGATGTAACTAAAGAAAGCAACTTTACCACACCTTGAAAACTAGCAAAATTTTTGAAGGGGTGAAGTGATTGTCCTTTCTACGGGACAAAGTGCTATGAATAGAAGAAAGCATCAATAATGTATGTCATCATTAATGTATAAGGGGAGGGATGGCATCAGACCTTGGGGTTCCCTCCAGGGTACATTTAATGGCCAATAATTCTTAATGACATCTCAGCATTTCTGGTTAATGATGGCTGATCTGTCCACTTGAGATGGTGAGCTGCAGGCACTGGGTGTCATGTTCACAAAATATTTTGGTCATTTTTGGTAGGTATGTCCCATCTTTCCTTGTTTCCTTGAGCCATCTTGCTGTGCAGCAAGAGAAGGGCTCTGGGACCACCTGTCACTAATTATGCCCTTCCCCAAAGTAAGAAAGCTGTATTTTGCATTCAGAAATCTGGTTTTCAGTGTAAAATGTTGTGGGGTCCATTTTGGTAGAAGATAATTTTGGAAGTGAAAACGTGAAAAATTTAAACTGATAGTGATGGGGGAGAGGGGAAGGGGGAACCTTTGTTTATTTTACTTAGGGCTTATGATGCTTATTTTGTTTATACTTATTCTACTTATGTTCATTTTGTTTATGCCTATTTTGTTTATGCCTATTTACCTAGAACTTATGATAATGCTTATTTTCTTATCTTACTTATACTTTTATACTTATCTTAGAATTTGCTTAGTAGTGTTAAGTTCACTGTATAACATGTAGCAAAACTCACACACTGTCCTTGAGGGTGCGATATCAAGAGGCCCAGAGCTTCTTGGAACAATTAAAACAGTCAGGATACCCCATGATAAATCAGAAAACATGTCAAAAGAACAAGATAAGTCCAATTAGACCAGTTACAGTTGCCAACAAGACTGGTTTGAACCAGTTCTGAGCAAAAGGTAGAAAGTTCACAGGAGGAAGACGTCTTACTTCATCCCAAAAGACCACCTAGGACCCCTACCCTGAATTACCAGAGGAACAGCGCTGATGCAAGAAGGAGCAACATGGGGCAGAGAAAATGGAAATTAGTTCCTGAAACTCATTACAATAACCCTGCCTTCTCTAAGAAAATAATGTTTATGCATGAAAGAAAATTAAATATGTATAACCTACTTGCATATAAACCCATTGTTAGCTCAACCAGGCACGCATGTTTTTTGAGGAGTTATCCTCCATGCATCCTGGGCCAGGAATAAACGTACCTCTCTATAACCTCACTGGATTACAGGGTTTTTATTTTGCAAAACAATAGTTATTTTGATGTTCTTAAGCATAACATGGAGTTTAGCTGTGCCTTCTGGGCTCTGGCCCTTGACCCTGGCTGCACTGACAGTGTCATTTTATACAGTTCAAGGAGGGAGCACCTGCAGTTAACATGAATCTTGGGCTTTTAGCTAAAAAGGATATATAGTCATTGTATCTGCTTGACAGCTAAGCAATATTAAAAATAAGCTGAATGCACTTAGAGCAACAGAAATTCACTGGGAGGAGGTGCACATTTTCCCCATTTAAGGAAGCTACAGTGTGGCCTGGGGGTGAGCTGGGGGAAGCGCCATGAGACATTGTGCAGAGCTAGCAGTACAAGACTGCTTTCATTTTCAGAAGTACTATTAGTTAAAAGAGCTGCAGGACATGAATGCTGTCAGATGAATCTGCTGCCTCCTGTGAGGTAGGAGCATGTGGCTGGAGATCTGGGGATTAATTCCCAGCCCCCCATGTCAGCAGCTGCTTGGGGCAGATGAGGAGCAGGCACTGCAGGGCTCTTGCAAAGTCACTGTTGCCAGTCCAGAAGCAGCACCTCGCTCCTCTTCCTGCCTCTGGTTAAAAATGCCCTTTGGATTTGTGTTTTCATTGTTTAGGCTTATTCAGGAAGAAGCCATTTTGTGCTAGAACTTGTGGGGTTTTAAAACCAAATTCCAAATATAGTAGCAAAATTGCAGTCAAATTCTACATGCTGGCAGTACTTCATGTAGCTTGTGTAGCCTGTCATATGATCTAACTTGGGCAAAAAATAAACATGCTCAGCTGAAGCACATAGAAACTGAAAGTTTGCCTGAACACCGCTGCAACAATGTCATCAGATTGGTTGCAGCACAGCAAGAATCATCAGTTTTGGTAACTCACAATATTAAAAATTGTGTGGCTTTATTAAATGTTTTACATTGAAGTAAGGCTTCAGTTTGGTGGGAAAAAAAAATCACTATTTCTAATTTTTAAAAATTTTCTGTTTTCTGAGAAGATGGTCTTACTCATGTTTCTATGTACTTCTTTTGTATGAATTCAGAGACTCTGATAGACCCACCTAGCTTCAGTGCAAAGGAGCATATAGGTCCCTCTCTTGCAAAAAAAAATAATGACAATCATAAGGTTTGATGAAATTCTTCAATTGCAGCCACCTCTCCTGTGAAAGGCCAAATCAGAATAAACAGCTGGGCAGAATTCTGCTGAACACTTGCAGGCTATGGATATACCTTACTAAGCTGATTTCCTGAGTCTCACTTTATAGCTAATGGAGAGAACTGGTTGCTTATACACCAAAGTTCATCTTGCCTGGAATAGATGTTAGCTGGAAATCCAGCAAATCATGCTTTAAAAGCTCCTGGATTTTTCAGCTAGCTGCAAATGGGAGGTTATGCTAAGTCATCTGTGTTTTAGACCACCCTAGTTAGCTATTTTTGTATGTATGCTCAGCTGCATCTGCTATGTATAACTCTATATCTGAGAGAAATATCCTGCATTTCCCCTCAATTTAGAAGAATTACAAGCATTTCAGGAAATACAACCTCTTATTTTAGTAAGATTCTTGATGAACTGACTTTAGAGGCCCAAAAAGGGAGCTCAGACAGTAAGAATGGGAATCACTGAAGTCAACATGTGGAGTTGGGGGATGGACACTAAGAAGAAGGAGTTACTGCCCAAACCTTCCCTTTCTCTGGGAGGCAGGACACTTGTGTGACACAGGGTTTCAGTATTTGTACAAAGGTCTGATACATCAGTGTGTATTCTTGCAGATCTCAGGGAATTATTCTAGTTAATGTGACACTGAACATTTATTTATTTATTTGTCTGTGTAGTTCATATAATTGGATGATGTAAGGTACATTTCGACAGTAAGTGATTACCTCAAGTCAGTTCAGAATGGGGTTTGTATGCTTTGTAGGCTGTCTCATAAACTCAGCTACAAATTATTTATTCTAGGAACAGTTTGAGATCACAAAACCTTGTGATAACACAATAGTTCTTTGTACAAAGCAATCACACCCCGTTTTTACCAATTCATAAAATGTTGAGTGGTTTGCCTCATTTATAATGCTAACCTTTCAATACAGACAGTTGACTGCAGAATTAAACTCTAATGAAATTAAGAAATCTAATATTAATATGCCTATATTGTCAGTAGGAACAGATATGACTCAGTTGGAAGAGAAGTCATTATTGTGCCCATCGATGACTAATACAGTCTCAGCTTTTAAAATCCTTTATGTGAATTCAGACCTTGTAAATCTGGATTCAACAAGTGCACCCCTCCTCACTGATAAAAACAAGCATGGCATTGTGTAACCAGTGCCCTGTAGCAATTGCACAGATGCATGGTGCTTCTCAGGAAAGCAATTACTGTCTGTTCTTCAAGCTTAGTTCTAAAGCAACCATCTCACAAACGGGTGGCTTTGCCAGCTGACTTTTAATTAACATTATTTCAGAAATGAAAGAAAGAGAAGGGGGAAAGAGGTTATTGGTTTGTTTTAACTACCCAAGTGCATGAGTGCACAATCTGGACAACTGGTGCAGAGTTGGTGTGCACTACTGCAAGATGTTCCACAGTGTGAAGTCAAAATAAGGGTACATGTGTATTTTCCACCTTTTTTCTTTCACTCCCTGATGAACAGAGTCACACCAGTCACTTGACACAGCCTTCTGTCATTCTTGCTTTAGTAGTTCTGATGGCTTCCTGGTTCAGAAAAATTGTGCAAAGGCCCAAGTCAAAGCTGAAGCTGCTGTCCAAGTGACAGCTGTTTGTGACTCTGAACTTCCCTGATCTAGTTACTCTATATTTAGCAGCTACAAATAATAGCAGAAATTTTCTCCGGTGCATATGTGAAATGCAGAGCATGCTAGACAGTTGGACAGCAGTTGCAAACTACTAAGATTAAAAATTATTTGGCTCCTGTGCCAGTATTTAAGGAGAAAAGGCCAGGCACAGTCTTTGACTCATGCAGCCAGTCTTTCATGATCCTCCCTCTTCAGGGCTTCCGGCCACAGCTTTTCTTTTGTCACTTTTTCCTTATGTGAGTTGCTCCTTATGCCCCTTCACTTTAACCTACCCCATAAGCTTCTTTCTGGGGAAGGAGCAGTTGCCCTCACAATTACTCATCAGGCAGAGGGAAAGCAGACAGTGTTACATCTGTTGGGCTGCCATCAAGCAGTCTTTCTGCCCCATCCATTCCAAAAATGTTACTCCCTACTTTAATGTGAACCTGCATGTTCCTGCTTGCGTACAGCTGCTTGCATACAGCTCCTACTGACTCAGCAATAGCAATAAAGGACTGGTGAGCAGGCTTTTAATTTAAAGCTCCTTGAAAAGCTTTTCCCAATTGCTGCAAGGATCATTAAAGCTTACTGTCCATTAGCTAAGATGTAGTGAGGTAACAGCTGTCTTCACCACCCACAGATACCTGGGACATCCAGGGGTTTCTCAGGTGGTCAGTGGAAAACTAAGGCTTAATTCAATTGCACACAAATAAACATCTGATGCCATATGAGGTATCCTAAGGTACGCCATATATCCACAGAGAGCCAAAGGGTATGATATGGGATACTGGTGTGGATCTGAACAAAGCAGCAATGCAAGGCCAGATAAAATGCGTAGAGAACATGCCTCCCCTATGGCAAATTGCATTACTCTCTGGGTTCCAGCTGACTGTATTGCTCTGACCTCCTCTGCCTGATGGCAAGTCACCTCCCTCTGCAGTTTCAAGCTGCTTAGGTTCCACAGCCCAGCCCTGGTAGGGCTCAGGCCCATAGCCCTGGCTCAGCACATTCTGGGGATCACTGTAACTACTCCATGAGAAAGCTGCACAGCACAACCAGGCAAGATAAGGCAGAACCAGAGATGAAGTAGGGCTGTTGAGATAAGGTCTGGGGGGAAAATGACAATGTGAAAAGGTATAAAATGCTGGAAGGAAAAATCAGAGTCAGAAGATGGCAGTTTGGTGACACATGGGCTGGGAAAGACTCATCTGGTATCTTATGCAGGGAAGCGAGCATACTAATGCTTAGTCTAGTGCCTTGCTAGTCATAGTGATGCCGAAAGGGTTTTTGTTCTAATTTTCACATTTCGTAGATTTTAGGAACACAGTAGTTGTAGATTTTTAGAGGGGTAATATTTCTAACAGTTTAAGTTTAATGCCTTTCTATCACTACCCCTGTCCCAGAACAGGGAGCTCAAATTCCTTTAGTTAATTAATCTTGTTTAGACTCCTTTCCAAGGTAAAGAGCTGAAGGATATCAGAAGGCCTACAAAACGAAACATAAACATAGGTCAGAGTGACCCAAAAGCCAGAATTGGATGAACTCCAAGAGACCTTTGTGTGCCTGAGGAAGAAGAGCTGATGAAGACAGAGGGTCTTGACGACCCCAGACCCAATTCCAGGGGGTTGGACCAGGGGTGGGACTGGGGCTGAACTGAGAAATGTGTAAAGCAATGATTGGGGGGATCTTATTATAAAAGCCATGGAAACAAGAACTGAGACATGCATGTCATCATGTATTCCTGTGGGCTGTAGGCCCTGTGTTATTAAAGGACCTTTACTTTTTATCTTACCCTACACTAACGTGGCTCGAAGTCCTGTTTTTGGGGGGAAGGGTCATTCACGGCATCAATAGCTACCTGTGTTAACCAATATATTATTACTTATTCTCTTAAATTCTCTGTATCTGGTTGCAGGTTTTTTTTTCCCTTGCTGAAAAGGTGTCTAGCAAAGTGACTCACAGGGGTGCAGACTGGCATGGGATGCAGGCTGCAGAGGAATTTTGTTATTCTGAAAGAGAAATAACAAAAGCTAGAAACAATTGTGCAGTCTGATGCTGTCATATCTGTTCAAATTAGAAATTTATAGCTTGGATTTTATAGGGGCTATTAATAGTAGCAATATAAAAAGGGGAGAGAAAGAAAAGAACAAACTTCTCCCATCCTAAGTGTCTTTTATGAATACACTTGCTTCATGGGAGCGAGAAGCTTTCATGGGAGAGGTGGACTAGTAAAGCAGGAAAGGCATTTATATATAATACATCAAGAGAACACTAAATTTAAAGCCAATACTCAAGTTTCTGCATAACAGACTTTATGAAGAGTGCAGAATTTGGAATGACTGCTGCTTTATAGATAGAAAATGTGTAACTGAAATATGAAATTACTGAAGGAACAGAACTGGAAACAGTGCTGAGCCAGGGCAGCAGGCCTGCTAGGAGTGAGTTGATTGTGTGCCTCTGCTGCAAAGCTCCATTCAGCACTTAGGATGTGAGACCAAGACAGCATGATGAATGGCATACTGACAGTCCAAGGAAGTTCAAGCAGCTGCAAAGGAGTATTGAAAGCAATTTGTGGATCAGACCATTTGGCTTGCCAGAGGATGATTGTCTTGGAAAATGGCATTGTAGAGAAGATTATGGGTCTACCTCTCAGTGCAGAGTTTAGAAAAAGATGTTGGCCCCTGTGACCTTTTGATTTGTCTCCACTGTGTTTCCCAGAAGGCACACCCCTGTTCTCTCTGTATGCTGCTTTGCAAAAGGAGTTGAGACCGATTACGGTTCCCACAGCTGTTGGGACCAGTTTATCACTGTGTGGGTGTAACCAAAACTGTGTATTCTTTACCCTCTACCATGTCTCATGAACTGTTAATAGTGGATCATTTGCAGCAGCTGCCCAGGGCACACCTGACCCCTCAGGCTACAAACTGGGTGTTAGAGAACCCTGGGAGACAGGTGAGTGTTTTTTTCACACCAGTGTATAGTAACTCCCCTCTGGAGAGGCATTAGCACTTTCATACACAGCCTGAGGGGTCATGTCTGCTAATGGGCCATTACGGACTGGCATAATAGGCAGCTGCAATGACCTAGACCATTAAAGATCCCCAAAATATCCCATAACTCAGAGTAAATCCCCCACTGTGAAATTCCTCACCCTGTGGGAAGTGCTGGGCATTCCCACCTGAACCTGAGCATATATACTCTTCATGTTTTGGGACTTCGGGTACCACTTGTCAGATGCAAAGGAGGACCAGAAGCTCAACAGGACTGCAACCACTACTCTTGACCAGACTGCAGCCATCATCCTCACCAACAGGTTTTCCTTTTCTTTTTCTTTGGACTCAGGGGAGGCACATGGCACTAAGCTAACAAACACCATTCTGTTCATGCCCCAGGGTACTGGGTTATACATCTGTTTTAGTGGGTTAAAACCAATTTTCTTCTCTGTATCATTGCATTTATTATAATCTTTTTATTAAATTGTAACTCTGACTTGTAATCTCTCGAGTTGGGTTCACGTCTTCTGCAGTTTTACCTTTAAACCAGCACAACAGCTCAGATGGCTCTGGTTTGTATCAAAGTAGCCTCCAAAACTGATGCAGATGTGCATGAAAAACAGGGGGAAATTCAATTAACAGCTGACCTAACCTTGGAACAAGTTGGAATAGTATCACTGGTATCAGGTCCCTGCAAAGTGGGTGGTGGGGCTTCTAGAAACTCCAGGAGTGCTGCTGGAAGATCTTAACTTACTGCTAGGGCATCCACCACTCCATCCAATTATGCAGTTTTATCAGCAGCATTAGAGGAACCCCCGCTGCAGAAGAGTGCTCATAGCACCAGGTATGAAGGAGTCTGAAAGCATTACTGGCTCCCAAACGGCTGGATGATTGTTTTATCTGGATAACAGAAAGATGAGGAACAACCAGGGCAGTATTTATCAAGGAAGCATGCATTAGGTATGAGACTTGAGGCTTATGTGGGAATGAGTAAGGAGGCAGACCTGTTCTGAGGACCAAGAACATAAATTTGGAGTGATGCTTGGATTGAACTGGCTTAGTGGACACCTCTCTGACACATAAACACCTAAAGCAAACATGAGTTCATCTGGGTCAGAAACTCAGAGTGCTGATGAGAAAGTGAGTTAAGACTATACCATTCCTTGATGAAGTGGCACACTTACCACAACTTACACCTATTTTCACTGACAAGCTGAGGTTCCCCTTGGGCATAGTCAGGCTGTTTGCTCTCCCTGTGCTGAGCAGAGACTCCAGAATATTGCTGCTCTCCTGCTTTAGAATTGATTTCCAATATCCAGTGTGAATGTATTCATGATACTTGTATTTGTACCAACAGTACCCTTTAGTTCAGCACAGTTCAGACTGGCTTTTATTTTGCACTGAGTGGAGATTAAAACCTATACAAAGGGTACTGTCCTGTAACTCCTTGCCAGGGCACTACTACATGGGCTTTTGAGGGCCATGTTGTGCAACTGAGCTTACCCAAACCACCTCCACATGGTTGCATTCAGTTGTGATGAGCCCATTGTCTTTCCATGGTCTACATTTTGTGAAAGGTGGCTTCAATACACTGAAATGTTCTGGCCTACACACTAAGCCACTCAGTCCTTTTTCCTTGTCTCTCATATTTGCACTCATGTGAGGTGTTTAGTCCCAGTCCTTCCCAATTTAGGCTAATGCATTTTTAGTTGTTGGCTTGGTTTTGGTTTTTTAAAGAAAGGACATCAGTGTGGTTTTTTTCCCTATTTTTTCTGGTATTCAGCAATTCTAAAATAAATAATCCTTCCTTCTTGTAGCAGGTCCAGCTATTATTAATATTCAGTAGAGCATCTCCTCTGACTAGTCTCATGAAAATCTCTTACCCTATCAAAAACATGTTAGTTCAGTCCAAGAGACACTGTGGTAGACTAGTGCACAAGATTTTTTCTTTTTTTCCTTGACATATTTATCTATATTAATCTTTTCTTTTAATACACATTCTGGAGATGATTAAGAAAGGTTTAAAATCTGACTGCCAGTATAATCTGCAACTTGAATACAAACATGTATTTTATGGTATGCACACGTACCAGGAATACAGAGATACGTTAAATCTTTTTAAGTATGTAATGGATTTTATATGGTTTAGATATTTTTCTACTTAGTATTTTTTCAGTGGCTTTTTGCTCAAGATCTAGCCTGTAGTTCATAATCCTTATTAGCCGAAGAGAACAGGTGTATATCAGACCTGTTTATGATGAAACATGAAATACAGAGATAGCAAACTGAGAAAGGTAACACAGAAGATATCAGGGAAAAACCAAATAAAAATAAACAGTCTGCAAGGGTCTTTTTAAAATGTAGCTATTTGAAGACATGTGCATGAGCTAATGTGCAAATATTAATACAGTGAGAAATCTGGTGGGATGTCAACCATATGCCACCATACCAGAGGAGCCCAAAAGAACTTCCCAACCAAGCTTATTTCTCATTTTCCACACAGCTGAAATGGGTGAAGTTGATGTGTTTATCTGTAATTGAGTAAATGCACATGTGGCTATTGATAAATATTTAGAATCTGAAACAGAAACCTTGGTATTAATGATCTGCCCATCAAACAGGACAGAGATGAAGCAGCAGCATGATGTAATAATGTCTTGCACATCTTTCAATGCAAAAATGGGAAAACCTCAATCTTCCTTTTAAGAATAATTTGCAACGAATATTGCAAATGACAGGGACAGTAAATATGTCATTAAAGCAAACAATCACTACTGTATATGATTAGGGTATTTTTCTTTAATTCCTCAACTTAATCTGATGATGCATATAAAAATGGAGGGAGTTTATATGTTCTTTAAATTTTATCTTAAAAATCACTGCAGGGCTCTCACAGAATTAACTCCCTTAGCATAAAACTATCAGGAGTGCAATTTCACATTCAAGAAAACCAAGCCATTTTTGTTTTAATGAGAAAAAAAAATTGTTTTATCCCAAACATGAGATCTCAAGGGATCAATTTGAATTATCTTTTATCAGAATAGTTTGTTTCTGTCAATTACACCTTCATGATAATGCACAGCACACCTGTAACAGAATTTTAGAACCACATTCCAGCACTGTAACATTGTAAATAGCCACATTCCAGTGCATGCTCAAGGATGCATTTTAACTCTTCACCGAATACATACCCTGGACTGCTGCCTCTTAAATTACTTACACAGATTTCCTCAATTATAACAAGTTGTTTGAATCAATGTTTTACAGTTATTCACTCCTGACTTTAAAATGTCTATGTGATACTAAATTGGTCTGGGTTTATTGTAAATCAGTGTTTTTAGAGACATGGTTAGCTCAGTAATGGTCCCTACCATTTATAGGCAACTCCAATGATAGACAAAAAATGGAGACTCATGGATCTGGTATTTTAGAAATACTGGACTATTTGGGAAGTAATTACTTCTTGCACAATTTCTATTTTTAAAAAAGGTATGTCAACACTGCCTTGTCAGAAGTGGCTCTTGTGGCATGTGGGGTGTTTCATCCTTAAAAATAAAAACTAGAATCTCAATAAAATTTAAAAGTAAAAGCAAGAGTTTTAAAATAATGTCCTTAAAAAGAAAAGGATCCTGCATGACTCACTCAGTGCTCAATCCCTTCAGATAGAACATGAAAATCTGAGGTACTAATTAGAAAATTATTACTCCAAAGTGAAACATATGAGTTATCACCTAACCTGAAAATACCAAAGTTAAATAGTAAAACTAATGCATTTTTAGCATTCAATTTTATATTTGAAACATAAGTAATCTGATAAAAATTATGGTTACTCTCATAATATCCAATTAGAAATTTTATACATTACCTAACATCATCTTCACTACATTATGCAACATAGTCTATTCCAAGTTCTAGAAAGGACTACAAAATCTAACTTCACTGTCTTAAATAAGTTGATAATCTGTAATACAAGACTATGCATTACTACTTAGAACTCAGGCCAAATATATAGAAGCTACATTCAGTTATGATCCATACAAAAGCCATTATGAGATACTTTGTTTGCAAAGGGGAAAAAACCAAACCAAAACAAAAAACCAAGACGTCTGGCCCAGCCTGGTAGGTGTTTGTAGTCCCACCCAGCCACCTATACCTGAAGGAATGAAGGGAGAAGGACAGAGATTACGACCCAATGGTGTATCTCAACAGAATGAGACAAATGGGTGACCAGGAATTAGGCAGCCCTTCAATGGAAGTCCTATGGACTGGAAAGCTGCCAAAAGGTGGGTCTTACCCACTATTGCTTTGGTGAACTCTGAGTAACAGCTTTGCATTACTCTAACTGAAGGGCTGGTCAGAAGAGCTGCTCTCAACTGAGGTGACAAGTGGTGACAGTACCAAAAGGAATTTGGACTCTGTAGTTTTGAAACATTCTGGTTTGTCTACAGCTACTGTCTTACACACTGGCACCAGGACCAGTAGTTTTCATTATTATCAATGTTTCTTATCTTTTTGAGCACCTAGAACTGCATTACTTATCAAGAGAGTCTTGATGGAACTACTGACTAGAATCTTTTTCTAAGAACTTCACATATATTCAATAGACTCTTGCCCAAAGGGCCAATTTGTTCCCCAAAAGCAAAGCCATGTGAACCAAGCAGTGGTAAAGGGGTTTGGAAATTACCAGTCTCTCTCTTGGCAGACATTTGTGTGGAAAGCCTTTGCATTCATGCCAACTGGCTCTCCCAAATTGTGTATTCAGTATGGTACTCGAGCTTCCAGATGTGCCCATATATAGCCTACAGCAACTCTCTCTCTCCATCCAAATCACAGCTTAGACTTCCTTACCACAGCTTAAACACTTCCTTGTTCACCAGCAAACTCTAGGGGCTCTTAACTCACTGACAGATATGCAGCATGATGCCTCAGCTTGGCTAAGAGAAAAACCTTCAAATTTGACCTTCGTCACCGTCTCCAGAGCCACATCAGCTGGCGGATGGTTTGTTATGAATAAGATATTGTGGTAGTTTTGGCTCAAACCATAACAGATACATCTCCCCTTACCTGTTTCTGGTGTACCGAAAACTGCCTCCATTCAGGTCAAGTTCTTCCCACTCCCAAGAGCTGCCAACACCACCATGGACTGCAACTGGTTTGCAGCAGGTTTGCTAAAAGCAGAGTTGCTCCTCCAATTAGAAGCTATAATTTTGTATCACTAATTAAACAAAAACACTGGAACTTGGAAAGCAAGTGTTGCTTCTTTTTATGTTTGAGAGTGCTCTGCTGTCCTGGCCAGTCCTGTGGTTAATCTGCCCATATTCAATATTAAAATAAAAAGAACTGATGTATGCTGATTACTACAGCAGATATATTGTCCAGTCCTCATTTAATGGTCTCTTCTGGATTTCAGTCACAGATGTACGCCTGTTAGAGGGAATCAGAACCCAGTGCTCACACCTTTATGACTTCTTATCATTACATCAAAAGGTCAGGGTGGAAATACATACAGATTCTCCACTGTGCTAACTGTACATGTGCAGGCTCTCAAGACAAACTTAGCAATGTAACTTCAACTTACAGATACAACACACTTGTCTGAAGCCTTATGAAAATACCAGTGCAACATAGAGCCATTTTACAAAACAATTGTCTTTATAGAAAGGTATTTTAGTGGTATATGCTGAGGTAAATAATAAAAACAGACCCAAGAGAGGGCATGACCAGTGTTATGCAGAACTCCAGATGAAATTTGGCCAAAAGCCTGTTTTATAAAAGCTAATCTTTACCTACCAGTTATGATCCCTGGTAAGGTGCTTATTGCTGTAATACTTCAAAATTACTCTTCAGTTTACAAATTGAAAAATATATGAAATTAGATCTGTATCAATGTTAGGTATTAGCTGTCACAAATTTTAAAAGGCATTGTACCAAGTTTTCTTACTTGTTTACTAACCAATTGATTGTAGCAGGTAAATAAACTACACCATACATTTTACCTGACACCATGCATCAAAATCACCATAAAAACTAAGTTTATCAAAGTCCAACTACACAAGGAAAACATGAAAAAGTGCAAATTATGTACCCAGTATTTCTGTCACAGCTGTTTTTTCTTAATATGGCATGAAAAAGGTTTACAGCATATATTAAGAAAATTCTTACAAGTGTTCACCTCAATGTTTATATACACAACATTTTGCTCAAAGTGCTCACTATATGAAAAAAAACTGATTGGATAAAAATATTTAAACAGTGCTTTCTGAACGTTCAGGGAAAATTCATATAATACATAAGTTCCATTTGTTTTCCTCTTCACTCAGTGCAATGAGATGCAGAAGTCACATCAACTTCCTGAAAACTTTGCTTGCCACATTGCCAGAAAATCGCAGTTACAGTGGCATTCTTGGTGTCCCATTGGGAGTGGGTCTTTTATTTTTTTGCATGTGGCTTTGATGTTTTCGAGATCTTACTACTTTCATTCTTACTTCAAATACTTCTTGTATGGCTTTTCGAAAACAATGGAAATTGTAGTCTATTAATCCTACAAAGACAGAAATGTGTTAGACATTAAATACATTCATACAAATTAGGTAATGAAAAAATTGCTTATATTATACATTTAGTGAAATACCATACTCTCCCTCTGGAGGTCATATTCAGTAAAAATGTCTGATATTAAATAATACTAGTTTTAAGAGAAAACAAATAGAAATTCATTGGCAAATAACAGAGCTTTAACTTAATAGAGGGCTTTGAAGAAGTGCTCAGTGTACTAGAAGAAAAACTGAAATATTTCATAAAATAAGGTGTCATTTTGGAAATCTGCTTTACAGAATAACTGTGACAAAAGTAAGTAGCATCTAGCAATCAAAGAATTTTCATTTTTTGACCATACATAAGCTATGCAATGGATACTTGATAGAAATATTACCAAATCTCAGCTGACTATACTTCATCTTACTTTGTAATTGAAAAATAACACAACAGACATGCTGTTAGATTATACACATACATAATGGGCAGATAACATTACCAGGTGAGTGGGCTCAGTGTGATCCCACAGAAAAGCTGTAAAGCCATCTTGGTAGTCAATGGGAAGACTTACCACATACTACAATTGTGTAATACCACAATACAATTTCAGAATTTTGGTACTGAGCTCATGACCTCATTCACTGTTAATGCCATAAGCTTTCTTATCTCAAATACTGCAGTGTTTTCCACTTTAATTTTCTTAACATGAGATGATAGGCATTTTAAGTGGTTAAAATCCATCATGTTACACTTTGGGATTTTTTCCCCAGGAATTATTTTCCCTCTCCCAAACAAAATATTATGTAGAAGTCAACAGGCATGAAAAGCTAATCTCCACTACAATAGAACTGTACTGTTAAAGAGTGCAAGCTACAAAGTGTCCCAACTATGTAGACACAATAACCTGATGCAGTTTTGAACAATCCCTAATGGGTGTCTTTTCTGAAACAGTGCTGTTAGTAGGTATGTGGAAGTAACACTTCTTATGCTTGCAACAGGAAGTGACCACATCCCACATTTGTTTGTAATAAAAGGCTGTGCAGGTATGAATGAGACATTTGACCAGCTGAAGTTCTGTGAAAAGCTCAATAGCCTGTCAAACAGCCCAGCAAACATGGTATAAGTGTTGCATTCTCAAACACACCAACACTGACTGGTGAATTAATACCACAAGATGGGAACACAAGGCCAGATGATGGCTCATTCTTCTACTGCTGAGTTCTGGTCTTGGGGCATTTCACTAGACCAGCAACTCAGGGAACTTCATGCCAGTGAGCAGAGAGATCATGAACCAAGCTTTCAGTATTCACCTTGACCAGTGTCAGAAAGATAATTGTGAAATTTTATATACTTTAACTGCAAAATATGAAAGATGCCTAGGCCCTAAACATGCAACTTTTCAAAAGCTTCCTTTCAGATGTAAGAAAAAAAAAGAACATGTTTCTTTCTATCAGTTTCAATAATTTTTCTGTGGTTATGGCATCCAAACTCTTTTGAATGTGTATGCTGCTGTCAACAGATACAAATCAATGTCAGCCAAGAGAAACTGACACATTTTATTATAGCAGATGGAAACTTGAGTGTACTAGATGTAAACTTTCAAATGATTTTGTATCAGAAGGTTGTCAAATATTTATGATTTCATCATAATGTCAGCACAACTACTTCATGTCTTTAAATATATTATGTAAACTTTATCAGGCTGTACTTACCTTTAATATTTATGATACAGCTAGAGAGTGTTATCAGCTAATAACAGCCACAGTTATTCATTAACTTCCTAATATAAGGAAAAAGTAATGCATTACTAAAAACGGGAAAAATACCTTTTCTCTCAAAACTTTCTTCTCTGACGAAACAAACAAGAGCAAGGAATTTTGTCACCTCTTTTAAATAAAGTACAGTTGTATTATTCAGTTTTATGATTGCCATTGATTCTTTGTCATAAGGAGTTCCAGTGCCATCATCTTTAAGCCTAAAGAGCAATATTCAAACAAAGAAAGAAACAAAGATGAGCTATCAGACAAACTAACAAAAGAACTTCTACATTGTTTTTTTCACCAGATAATCTCTAGCTTTATGAAATTTTCATTTTAACCTTTCAGTAAGACTCTTCTTCAAACTATATACTTTGTAAACTAATAAGACAAAGAGATTAAATCATTTATCCAATCATATGCCAAATCTGAGATCTGGGGCTAGAATCAGACTGTTCAATTTCAAAGCGCCTGAACTGGAGCCTTATTTTTTCTCTGTTAGTTACCAACCATTTGCCACACCGTTGTTCTGGCTTTTTTTAAATCAATGCACTATATTATGACTTACGTAAAACATGTGAAACAGGGAGTCTGTACTGATAATTCCAAAACCAGAAACCTTGCTTGAGTGGTGGCAGCTGACTGATAGTTTAAGACATGAGACTTTGTTCATGAGATGCTGGCTTTTGCAACATCATATCATGAGAAGAGATTTCCCCTTCACAGATGATGTGTCACAATGATCATTGTGTCAGTTTTCGTACCTTGCAATTTTACCCTCATTCTTGAATGCACACACAGATACTGTTAAATGGACAGTTATCACTAACCTCCCAAAACAATAATACATTAAGGTGGTAAGTTCCACAGATGTCCCAGGAAGAGAGGACAAGAAATGAATTGTAATATGATGTCTTTAGTCTGTAGCTAAAAAAAATGGCAAGCAGATTTCTGGTGATAAATGCTAAATGGCTACACAAAGACAGTGGTGGCATGACATTTTGTAATAAAGAGGTCCACAAGTGGTGTTGTACAGATAATTATTAAATGCACAGGCTTTTGAACTACACAGTAGCATCTTTTTCCTATAAAAAATCAGCATCCTTTATTTTATACCTCTGTAAAACACAAGTTCTTATACAGTTACTGAAGTGACTACTCCAAAATCTGAAACACACAGTAGAATATGCAGACTTCAGAAATTTTAGAAAGGTATTCAACAATTTGTTGTTCTTCTGAAGTTCTGATGCTTATTGCACATCTGCACCAGGTCTCTCCCTTGCATCTTGTCCAAGAGTGCAGGAAGCCTATCAATGGATACAAATGCAAAGCTACCAAAGCCCACCACACTCTAAGCATGCTGTGCTTGGGCATCCAAGTGTACGCAGCTTAAGGCACTAATACTTAATGTGCTGAAGGTCATGAGTTCAAGTCTCAGTGGGGACCGTCCCCTGGCAGTTCAATGCCTCCCTGCCATCCCATCCTGTCACATCTCGGATGCTCAGCAGGGTCAGCCCCGGTTAGTGCCGGGTGCTGTGACAGTCCCGAGGACTTCACTGTCACTGTCCAAGCTCACTCGGCCGTGGCAGATGGACCTCAGGACTTAAACGGTGGGGCCAGTTCTGCGCACGCTGTGCCTCACCTAAAAAATCCACTGTGCAGGCTGGAGAGCACACCCACGTGGGGAGAGCCCTGCCCAAATCTTCGTTCGTGAAGTTTGGCCATGCTATACTATACTCAATGTGCCTTTGCCTTTCCCAGGAATTCTGGCAGTGCATCTGACCAAGAGCCAAGCCATTTAAAATATAATTTGCAAGAAGATGAACATGACATCCAAGAGATCTCCAGTTGCTAATGTATTAGAAGGAGAAAATGGAAAAAAAACCCAGAAAGGTCATGTAGGGAAAAGAGGACAGAGAACTGAAGGAAGAGCGAAGGAACACTCTGGGGCCATTAGAGGCCACTGGATATTAAAACTAAATATGGCACCCCATCTTTTAAAACAGGAAGCATCCTTCTGTTGACTTTGTCCCTGGGGAACAAAAAGATAATGTTTTCTTTTATTTTAGATAAGTTTCTTCCCACTTCTTCTTCCAAGTAAAATTATTAGCACAGAAAGAAGATGTTCACAAAAAAGGCTGAGAAGGGAGCTGT